>NW_011888792.1:16051496-16059082 GCF_000151845.1 Pteropus vampyrus
GTAGTTTACATTTTTGGATATTTTCTCCATGTTGGTTTCTAACCTTTTGTTTCATATTTATTTTTGCAGTTATATTTTTAATTTCCAAGAGATCTTTCTCACTTCTCTGATAACTCCTATTTCATAGTATTTCTTGTTCTTATTTTATCATTATAATAGTTTCTGTACTTTACCTAGACTACTAACTGAAGTTGAATTTTAAATGTTTTCTTTTGTTTTCTGGATTATTTCTATTTAGCCTAACATCAGATTGTGTATTTTATTATTTTAGATTTTTCTCTTTCCTGCTGCAATTTTCCTCAAGCTTTGGGTGACTCTTAGCTTCCCTCTGATATTTAAGAATAAGACAAGAGAAATTCAGAAGCTCTGTGTATGTGGGGTAGGCACATCCAGGGATAAGATCTTCTTTAAGAAATAGTCAAGGATCAGAGTACTTTCCTCCACTCTAAAATGTTAAAGTGTTTAAGACATTAATCTAGGAGAACAAAGCCCTGGTTATAGTCTACTCTGGATTCTTCTCAACATATTCTACATTAGGCTGCATAATCAATCACTTAAAAAATTTTTTTTAAATGTATTTACTTGTGACTGGCAAATTCATGTGTGATGACCATTTTCAAAGAAAGGACAGGAGAGGTATATGGGAAACTTTAAGTTTTTCAGTGTAGCCTTTTAACTAATGCCTACCCCTCTTATTCCTGCCCTCCAATGATAGCATATTAATTGAATCTATGCCTCTCAGGATATAAACTAAGCCAAGTGACTGAACCCACTGTTCTAGCCCCTTTTTCTGTGACATACCAATCAACACTAGTCCTTCGGTTTTCCATCTTTTGAAAATTTTGTTAAAATCTCTTGATTACTAAGAGCATAGCAAGAATTTCTTTCCTATTTCCCTTGTGCTTTAGGCCTATGCACTTTAAAATATTTTCTTTAAAATCCTTCTGTTGAGTTTTTTTTTTCCCCTGTTGAGTTTTTAATAGGACAGGGAATAAACTCAGATACTCAGCTTGACATGCTTAATCTTGTTTTAACAATAATGTGCGTATCCTCCTATTTAATCACATTTAAAACCATTTTTCACCTATTACATGAACAAAGGCTAGAATGTATAAATTGTACTGCTGTTGTTGAGAAGGAGGTGAGATGGATGCTCGGAGCAGTCTACATTGGTATGACATTTCTGGAAAGAAATTTGGCTATGCGGATCAAGATACTTAAAGATGTAATGTCTGGCAATTGTAATAATTTTTCTAAGGAAATGCCTAGAGACCTACTTGAAGAATTATTAACATGGCTGTTCATAGCAGTTTAAATTAATGAGAAGTTTGAAATACCTAAAATTTAAAACATTAATAAATTATTAAATGAATTATGATTTCATTCATGCAAAGAATATTTAGGCAAATAAAATGATGTTTAAATGATGACAATATAGTATTAAGTGAGAAAGCAGAATAGGATACATAGTCAATATAATACAGATTTTAACTCATCATATAGAATTACCATTTTTGTCAATAGAAACAGTCAAATTTTGGCAATTTTAAATTAAAAACATATACATATTAAATAATTATAACAAATATAATTACAACACTGTATAATTATATAAGTTAAAAGGAATTATATAAATATAAATAAAAATGAATACAGGAAAAATTAATAGCATTGTGAACAAATTTTTACTCCAAAATATCTTGATTACTAAATACTTATTGGAAAGAGGAACAGAAGTAGGAAAAAACATTCTAGCTCTATTCATTATAGTGTTCTTTTAATTTGCATGAACTTTATCATTCAACTTTCAGGGTATTTATACTGTTATATCAGTGTATACAAAACAAATATATGGCTTTAAGGCAGGATTTAATGTTACAGATTCACAAATATCTGGGCCTCTATCCTATTGAGACAATTTAGCTTTACTGTTTTTTTGCTTATTTCCTGCTGCTGTAGGCAGTTTTTGTCTTCTGCACAGAAAGCATCTTTTTCTCTGTTAAAGTTCAGTGCCATTCAGAAAGACACTGGCTTAAAAAGGAGTTTGGGAAAGCAAGATAAGAGCCTTTTAAATTAATACTGTAACAGACAAATCTGAACTAAGTCATTTTCTGATATGCTTGCTGAAGAAGTTCAGTTGATTGAATATTTCTATTCAATCATTATGTAAGAAGCTGCACTCATCTTGAACTTGTCTAAATTTCGATGGTGCTATTTTTTGTTTGGTTGGGAGGCATATATAAATACATTATATTTTCTTTATTAAAGTGTACTTTGAAAACACATAAGGTATTTTAGCATTCTCAGAAAACCTATCTTTGTAATTAAATTTTCAAGCCCCACCAAATATGTGTTATGATGACATTACATTTGTGGAATTAATGTACACTTTGTCAGTTGTTGCTAAAAATAATTTTAGGCAGTAATGTAATAAGCTAGATTACGCATTTTCAATAAAAATTTAATAATTTCTTAGTGATTAGATTGTTATTTTGACTTTTAAAATTAATTGCTACTCAGTACAACTGGGTAAGTTTGTGCACATGTATATGTCAGTTAATTCGCAATTTAAATTACATCAGAGTTTTCTCTATTGAGCCTGGATATTGTGGTAAGTCTTCCAAGTTAGCATTAAGTTTTGCAAAAAACCCTTTAAAAAATGTCACACTTTTCTGAATTCAAGCTGACGGGATTTAAATAAATAACAAAGAGAGGCATCTCTGTTTGGATATAACAAAGATTGCTTCATATGCAATATACATGATCAAAACAAACAAAAAGGCTGAAGATAAGAATTTCTTTTTTAAATTAGGCTTGGGTTTTTCTTTTTCTTTTTTAAAATCTCAGTTTGCAGAAGTGTATGTTTGGAAACCTAGGGCAACAACTTTAACCATGATATAAAAAGAGAAAAAGGGTGAGGAGAGTCTCACCAGTCATGGGCAAGATCACCACCTTCCCTAACTAGCAGCTATTACCGGTAAGACATGTTGGGTAAGACATCTGTCAAGTAGATCTGGGGAAACTATCTCTTTAGAGATTATGCTTCTTTTATGGCATTCAATCTTCATCTTTCATAATGTTAGCTAGTATTTAGTTAATATGAAAGAAGATAATATGTGAAGTAGTATGTATGAATAGGAGTATAAAAGGTGAAACTGTTTAAAGACAGTATCATGTTAGGTAACTTCAAACTTAAATATTATTGTAATGTAGTTTTAAGACCTGATCAAAATAAACCGTCTAGCTGCTAATGTTTGTCAAACACAAATTGACAAAGTGTTGTTTAATATAATAGGTTATAGGAATTTCTATCCTGGAAAAAAATTCGTAGTAACTACATATGTTAATCATGCTCATTCTTGAATTCAAGTTAAAAATAGCTAAATAAAGCATCCTTCTTTGCCAGTTGCAGGTGTTTCTTTTTATTCTCTTTCTGTTTTTTAAAAAATTCCTAGTGTAGCTGTATTTACATTTGAAACTGTTATTTATTTATTGTACATGGATCTTTACCACCTTAATTGAAATCCTTGGGAAGAGGTGAGTTTTGGAACTTAGATTACTTTTCTTTTTGACAGGTTAAAGCAAATATTCCTTGTCTAATTTTTCATTGTTATTAGAGCATTGTTACCCCCAAGGTATATATAAAACAAGGATTCCAAACTCAAAGGCTTACTTTCTAGGGCTAGTCAGTACCCTAAAGTGATGAGGTGGTCAGATAGTCAGATATGAAGCAACAGGGAGTGGTAGAGAGTATAAACCATAGATGGGATACCTTGCCCAAAGGCATCCATAGTTTGTTTCTTCCTTCCTCCCTCCCTCCCTCCCTGCCTTCCTTTCTCTCTCACACACAGAGGCAGATATGATTTATGAGCAGAAAAATATAGATAATAAAAAAGATGGATTATAAAATGATTTATGACAAATTAAGTAATCTTTCACATTTAGCTTATTTGTTGTTGCCACTTTTTTTTACTTCTCTAAAAAAACCCTTTTTTCCCACTTACTTATTTAGTCAATCAGTCTGTCCACAAATAATCATTCAATTTCTACTTTATTGAAAATAAGTATAAAACTGGAGAAATAGAAATGAATGAGGCCGTTCAAGCCTTAAAGATGAGCTAAACAATATATAATTACCACATAGAGGTAAGAGTATGGAATTCCAAACACTTGCACCTACCCATCTTAGTCTGTCTGGAAAGCATTTCCCAGAAGTGTCAAAACCATGGCTTGAAGAAAAAGCAAAAACTAGTCAGGTAATGAATGGCACAAGGGATTTCTAAGCAAAGGAACAACTGAAGGGGCAGTAGTAACTGAAGAACGAAGGAGAATTCTTTATGGCAAGAGTTTGGATACAAAAGTACTTCTTGTTTCAAATAAACAAGGTAAAAATATAGCTCCTTCCATTGTTGAGGATGTTAATTTTTTTGTTAATTCTACATTTTTTTTCCCCTTTAACAAGTAAAAAACAACAAAAATTGAAAGGAAAAAACCCCAATTAAGGGGCCGGTTTCAAAAAACTTCCTTCCTAAAAAAAATTCCCCTTGGAACCCCCGCAACCCGAAAAAAACAAAAAAAAAAAAAAAAAAAAGAAAAAAAAAAACTAACAAAAAGTACTCTGATTATATTTGATAAATGTATGCCAAAGAGAGAGGAACTGAAAGAATATAAAGAGAAAACGAAAGCAAGAAAGTAACTACTTCTTTTCTCGACATAATTTCATAGAGTAATTCTATCTCCTGTTTCAAAGAAAAAGTGCAATTTGTATTATAATTGAGACAGTATTATTTTATGCCAATCTATTCAAAATTTTAATATAAACCTTATCACATAGCTTGAAACACCAAAAGAAAAGTATATGATTAACTCCAAAGCAAAGCATTCTATTGCTCTTTTAAACTCTGTACAACAGCTAAATGGAAGAAACTGAATTAAACAAAATTATATATTGCCCTCTTTTATAAAAATTCCTACAAATGGGGCAAAAATATCTATTTCAAATACATCCAATGTTATGAAAACTAACAGAGCAACAATAGCATGCAAAATCTATCAGGAAAAACTTCATAGTGACCTGGATGAGACTGCTAATTTAATTTTATCGTTTCAAGTGAAAGTGACTTGAAACCAAGGGAGACTAATCTGAACAGTAAGCCTAATTGCAAATGCATCAGTACATTATGCAGATAATAACAGCTCCCATGTGGATAATAGAAGTTAGAAGACTAAATAAATTATACTAAAAAAATTATACTTTCTTTGCCATAGTGAAAATGAACTAATATTGCATCTTATCTCCTGATCCACATACTAAAATGGAAATTGCTTTCTAGGTTTTACTAATTTTACTGACAGGATATTATGTAAAGCTTTTTTTTCTCATGCATTTATTTTGATTAGGTATAAAAATGCACTCATCAGTAAAATGTGAAAATGACAAAAAAATTAGAAAACAAATGCTAGTCGTGTACATGTCTATGATTTCATATGGCTTTATCATCAGCATTCATTCTAATATCTAAAATAAATTGAGAAGATTTTTGTTTCAAATGTATCTATATTAAGCAAAGATACTCTATGTGCCTGTGAAACTGAATGTATCTGAAATTAGCATAAGCTGCTAAACCCCCCACACAAATTGTACATTAATTAATTGAACACCAAAAATGCCATTATGAATAAGCATTGAGATGTTTAATATTTGCATATAAATTTAAGTAATTTCAATAAATTATATCTCAAATAAAAAGACTTTCATATCTCCAGTAAAGTGATTAGAAACCAAGCCGGATGCTGGGAGGATAATATAACTATTTGTGGGACTCTGGGAGCCATTCCACAGCACAGACCTTTTAATGACACTGCAGTGAGAGGAGCCTCAGACTCATCCTCCAAAGACATGAGTTCCTGTGCTGATCAGGCTAGGGTAAGGGCAATATAAAACAATTGATCTGCTAATTTCACGTTAGCCTTTATTGAGGCATGCCATGCTCTCAATGATATACACTCATTGGCACACACATACACATAGACAAATAGCCAATTTCTTGTTACCAAGTTACATTTAAAATTCAAGTCACATTTATTATGTTTAAGCATTTTGTTCTACAGTGTGGTACTATGTGGTCCAATTTTTTGTTCATTTTTTTTTTTTTACACTAAGCTTTTAAAACTGTAAGCAAGTTAATGAAGTGTAAACTATTCTGAGTTAAGTAATACATTATACTCTTATCTGTTTTAAAATTCAGTTGATCCCCCAAATAATGTTTATTGAAATAATATATAAAATTTCTAGAGTCTGAGAAATTTGGTGCAATTCTAAAGGATGTACTAAATTAGTCTACTGAATTTCATTCTGGGAATCCATTCACTATCCCCCATCTAATAATAGGCACTAGAGGTTTAAAAGGAAATTAATAAAATGATGCAACAAAAGGCTTGTCAGAGACCTGAGAATAAAACCTTTTTAACCCAGCATACTTGGGTTTTATTCATGGGATCCACAAAATTAATTCATGATACTTTATTTCAATAGTGGCATGATAAACTGAGTAAGTTACATTAATGAACTAACATTCTAGATAGAGTATTTGGTTCATTTTCTAAAAATCATCATAAGGCCATAAAATGCTTGAAGTATTATTACACTATCACCCCATTGTGTTACATAAGTAAATGGGGTGGGATGTTTTGCCACAACTACATTATAACCTTATACAAAATGGAAAAAAGTCTTTGGAGTACTGTTGAGTCAGATATCCCACTCAAAATGTTTGGCTGTATTAATACTTTCATACTCAATATGTGAAAGACACAGTATCAAGCACCAGAAATGGTTATCCCCACTTTCAAACAACTTATAGTTCAATAAGGGAAATAGATAATTATACAGTTCTGCAAACAAATATAAATATACAGCTTGCTAACTACTATGAGAATGACGTGGTGCTGCAAAAGCATGTTGGCTCGATGTAGCATAGGCTGTGAGATAAGAGATGACTCCTCAGGTGAACTGCTGATAAAGCACAAGTATGAAAATGTTTAGATAAAGCTGTGTCTATAAATAATGGGAGAACTGTTCCTGCTCTAGAGCTTTTAATTATATACACCTATAGCCATTTTTCACAGCAATGTCATTAGCAAAAACTTTAACTTTTAGCCACTTTTGTCTCCATCACTTTTTGACTGCACCAAATAATTTAATAGAATGATACATCCATAATGAAAATCGATCTTACATTGCTAATGTGCACACACCCTAAGATCCTGCCTTTCTATAAGCTTTCACACATCCTTTCCTCACAAGTAAATATTCAGAGTTTCTTCAGTATAACTATTCATAGTCTACATGTTGGAAAATCTTAAGATAATATTTAGAAGTAGTTTTCTGGTTGTTTTACCAAAGAAAAAATATTTTCATATGTTCTGTCTTTTAGAAAAAATATGTATTTTAAAAAACTACAAAACCGTTTTGAATAAAAATTGCAACTTTATAGTAGAAAGCTAGAAATTGAAACACAGCTCTCATTTTCATAAATTAAATTTTTGGCATGACTTTCGGCCATCTCAATGCCTTGGATTCTTCA
>NW_011888792.1:16063372-16079870 GCF_000151845.1 Pteropus vampyrus
ACGGTCAAAGTAATTTTTAGAAGTTAGTACTTTGAACTTTGAAATCATTTAGTCACTTTTCCTAGACTGTAAGACTTTCAACTACATGTCCTAAGGCCCTCTCCCTTATTCACTCTGCTATAACTCCAGTCACCTCCTGTTTTTCCTTTAATAATATAAGCATGCTCTTTCCTTACAGACTTTGCCTTCTATGTTCTCCTTGACTGAAATGCTCTTTCCCAAGATAACTTCATAGCTCTTTTCTACTTTATTTTTTTACTCAAATGTCAGCTTTTTAGTGAAGTCTTCTGGTTTTAATCTAGCATAATAGATTGATTGCAAAAGAATTGCCATGATTCTTTCCCTCTCTCTGACAATGTCCCTTGCAATATGACTTTGCAGCTGCCTCCATGATGACAGAGATTGGAAGTTTTTCACCTCCTAACTCTGGAATGCCCTTTGACTTGCTTTGGGAAATAGCCTGCTGTGGAAGTGACAGGTTCCAATCCTAAGCGTAGGCCTTACGAGACCTTGAACACTTAGGCTTACACTTTTAGAGCCTGCCACCATCAAGAACACACACTTAGTCTAGGAGTATGAAAGACCATGTACATTAGAGGTAAATCATTCCAGTTGAGATTAACCTAAGTGGCAGCCTCCAGCCCGCCAATCACAGATATGAGTAAACCTGGCTGTGATCAGCTGAGCCTGACCCAGACCACAAGAACAGCCCTGGCATCCCATAGACACACAAAATAACAAATGGCTATTGTTTCAGTCCACTAAATTTTGGGGAAAATGTTATGCAACAAGAGTTAACTGATATTTCTGAGTTTCTTAACAAACAGGGCTTGAGACATAGCTTATGTAAGAAAAAAAGGGTATAAGGTAGGAAACGACAAGTTAATAATATAAGCTGATCCTATTAAGCTGATGATGGTCTCAAAAGAAACATCACTATTTCTTCGGTCACTCAGCCATTTCCACTATTCTTGGGACCAGCCATCAGGAAAAGGAAGAGCAAGCAATTTATATAGTCTCTTTGAAATGTTGTATTTCTCACTCATCAAGGTCTACCTCATGGGATATAAGTTTCCACACCCTTCTGGTATGTGAAACACAGTTTTTGCAGGTAGTCAGTGGTAGAAACAGAATCTGCATTGGTCAGTTCAGCTGAACCAGGACACTAGGGCTATTGAGGCTCTGTACAGGACATGATGAGAGCCATGCTGAAGACTTTCCCTCATTCTTGGAAAAGTCTAAGAACAATCAGTGATATTAAAAAATAAGTCAATAGTGCGAATATCTGCATATGTAGTACTGTAGGACTGCCATGATTTGAGCAAACTATCCTGGTGGCTAGGAAGAGAGTCATACAGACAAAGCTCAAGGTTAGGTAGGTTCTATAGGACTATAGGATCCAGGCTGTATCTACACCGGTTCCAGTGTATATCCTTGGACGCCTAGCTAAGTTCCACATCCCTTTCGCACTGAATTAGCATAGTTCTTTCATGCTATTTTTCTCCTTATTCCTTTCATATTTATCATATTGTATATTTTAATTTTATACTGTATATTATTTTCTTCCACTGGAATTTAAAGTCTATGAGGAAAGGAAATCTTATACAGTTTGTTCACTAATGTTTCTTCAAGACCTAGGAGAGAGCTTGGAACATGGTGGATTCTTAATAAACATTTGATTATTGGAGGAAAACTAAGACGTTTTAAACAGATACTTGATTAATTAGATGTTCAATATATTGAATTATTTGTGTGCCTTTAAGAGTTAAACAATTCTTTAAAAAATTAAACTATTCATGTCAATTTTGCAATAACTAAGTAAATCAATTATTTAGTAATATTAGCATTACTAAATTCTATTGGTTAGAATTATTTTTAAAGAAAACATCTGTCCCCTTTTTCATTAATATATGTGAATGTAATTGGAGAGAAAACTTAAGCGATTATTTTTAGACATATGAAAATTTGGGCATCACCATCTCACAAGATTACTTTTTGATTATTATGTAATCAGTTATTCACTTAGCTCACAAATTTAGGCAAAAATCTTGATTAAAATTACCACTGTTATTTTAAAATAATGTAATTCTGCTTCTTACCCTGAACCAGACACTCATTCTGCCATACTCATCCGGGGGACTTCTTGATTAAAACATTGAGTTATCTAATCACTCTGTGCCCTATAAATGTATAACATATGTTGAAAATGTAGCAGCATGTGGCTCTTCAAAATAGATTTTCTACTTATTCTTCTTACTCAAAATTTTAACCCTTGTTACTTAATTGTCTTTATTCAAGTATTAAAGATGCCCAATGAAATGCATTATTTCTGTTCCTGGTATTCTCATTTCCATTTTTGGAAATAATGTTAACCTTCCCTCCATATGGTCATGCCACTAATAAAAAAGAAAAGTTTATAAACTCTATAGCATAACTCATCTCATTTGTGCCTTGTTCCCTTCATTTCTAAAATATTTTTTCAATTATGTAGAAATTTTATATGATCTAGAGAAATTATAATTTATCTAAGTGCATATAAAATAATACTTATCAAATAATTAATATTAACACCTATGTGAATCCTCATTGCCTAGCTTATTTGTATTTCTCCATGGACTTTTTCATAATTGTACTGTTTTCTCTTCTGAAATTAAAACATATATATCCTAAAACATCCCCATTAAATTTTAACTATGTGTACATTTGTATGCGTGTGTATGTGACAGAGAAAGACAGACAGACCAACAGACAGACAGACAACAGACAGACAGATTTCAGCTTGAGTGTAACTGTATCAAACTTTGTGATTGAGAAATGATATCTAGATGTGTCTAAAGAAGTAGTGAATCCATTAAGTGAGAGTCTATTTCATTGGGGAACAAAAACTTTTTGAGAAGCACTAATTCTAAGGGAAAAGAATATCAGAACCAATTGACTATTATATATTAATTTCATATTCAGCCAACCTATTACTCAATTATTATTTAAAAAATTTTGTAGATTTGAATTTATGTGAATGGTCATATCATCTGCAAAACAAAAAAAGGAATTTGTATTTCCTCCTTTCTAATGCTTATGCTTCTAAATTCTTTTCTCAATCTTATACTATTGACTAGAGACTACAATAGTAAATAAAACTGGTATACAAAGTGATTTTTTAAAATTAACATTTGTTAGGTAGAGCCCTGGGGTGTCAGATGGTGAGCCTCAGTTCAAAGAAAGACCAAAAGGGAAATTGAAATAGAGAACTTTATTATTACTCACAGGTCCTGGAGAGCATGCTGAGAAGGTCCAGAGGGAGAATTTAAGGCAGCATGTATCCAAAGAGAGCACTGGCAGGACGTGGGTCATGTGCCTTTATTAGGATCCTTGGCTGGAGTACTCTGGGGCTCCTGGGCTAAGGCCAGATTAATCTATTTAAAACAGAAGGATCAGGGTTTTGGTTAGTTTCATGAGGGTCTTATCTAAGGGGTACCAAGGGGAAGGCTCAGGGAGAGTTTGAGGAAGACTGCTTATTGCAAGGCCTTTCGGTGAGTCATATCAGGGACTTAGGACTACTTACAGCTCCCTGTGGGATGTTATTTAGGGAAGGGGATAGAGAGAGAATAGTTTTAGTTAGAAGTCCCTCCACGAGGCCACTTGATCACACAAAGTAGATGCCAAGGCAGTGATATTATGAGGTAGTTTAGCTAAACTCACAAAAGTGTAGTTTGCATTTCTTATTCCTGACTAAAGGGAAAGTTTATAAAATTTCTATATTTATAATGCAGTTATCTCAGGTTTTTCTTGTTTATTTGGTTTTATAGGTATTTGTTTACAAGGCTAGGAAATGCCTCTTTTTAAACTTAGAGCCTTTTTTATTTTTTAATAATGACTTGATAGTGAGCTTTACCAAACACTTTGAGATCATGATATGATTTCCATTTTAATTTTTTAATGTAGCGAATCATTTATGGGTTTTTTCTAACCGATCTGAGCATCTTGGATAAATCCACATTGGTTGTGTGCTATCATTTTTTATATACTATTCTTTTAGTATTTACTATGTTCTCCATATAGAAAAGACTAAATTTAGTCTCCACTCACATGATTTACAATAATCAACAATAGTGTAAATGTCAAACACAAACTTGTAAAATATAAAAAAGAGGTAAATGAATATCTTTTAGTTCTTGAAAGATTACTTAAGACACAACAAAAACAATTATAAAAGAAAATAGATATATTAAATAATAAGAACTTTTAGCTATCAATATATTTAAAGTAATTGAAAAGACAGCTACACATTTGACCATTATACTATTAATACATAAAACTGAAAAATAAATAGAAATAATATTATCTAAAGAACTTCTATAAATCAACAAGGAAAGCACAAACAGCTCAATAAAATAGCAAAAAAGAAAAAAAAAATAACCATGTAGGAAAAGGAAACATACAGCAAACACAGAGGTGTTCAAAATCATTAGTGATCAAGAATGAAAAGAGAAAATCAAGATAGCCATGAAATACAATTTTATGCTCATGTGAAATTAAGTTTTTTCAAAAAATTCATTTGTCATTAAGTGTTGAAGAGAATATAGATCCACTGGATCTTTAACTGCTGATGGGTATGTTGTTGCAGTCAGGAAAAAAAGATTGGCATTATCTCCTAAATATGAACATTTATATATAGGATGACTCAGCAATTCCATTCCTAGGTTACTGTCTAAGGTAAACTTGCACATACTATGTTGACTTAAGAAACGTCCAAACCTGTAGAGAATATTTATGAGTTTATTTGAGCCAAATTGATGACAATTGTAGAGAAGCAAAATCTCAATGGATTGAGAAAATGCTCCAGAAAATGGCAAGTTTGCAGCTTTTTTTATACATTAAAATCAAAGGAGACATGAGTAGGGTTACATGAAATTCATTGGTGGCAGATGAAAGAAGGGGGTGGGAGGAAGCAAAGTGGGAAAATCTCTGGGATTTGATAAAAAAAAAGAGATATACTTCTTTTACATTGGTGGGTACAAGATAGTTTATAATGAACACCTACTGCATGTAGAGATGGTATTCGGGGAACAAGATAACAATAAGGCGTTCTGTGGTCTCAAGCTCTGGTGCAGTGGGTTGTGCCCTGAGGGGTTTGGAAAAGGAGATTACTGACATTTCAAAGATATGTTATCTTAGATGAAAAAAGACAACAGATAGGCTCACTTAAGATAAAGACTAACCTTTGTCAAGGAAGCTACAGGCCTATGATGTGACACCCACTGTGACCCACTTTTTAGTAATTTTTATATTCAGAACTCCCTTTGTGGTTACTTCTGGTCTCTGAGTTTGTAGAGCCCACTATGCTGGCCTCCCCTGAGCTTGTCAGGTTTAGTATGTGGCCTCTTTTTCATCCACACTTAGTACCAGGCACGTACAAGAAAACTTACAACAATACTTTTCACAGGAAAATGAAATGAAAAACTAGTATATTCATGAAATAAAATACTGTGCAGTAGTCACAACTGATCAAAACTGACACATGGAATTATAGATGAATATCATCAATATAAAACTAATTATGAAAGGATGTTCCAAACATAACATACAGCATAATGTAGCTTATAAAAAGCTAAAAAATCCTAAAATTTAAAATCTCTTTCTGGAAGTGCACACACATGTACAGGCATGAGGTTATATATAAAGGACAAAAATGATTAAAGTTAAACAGATGATTAATTCAGCTGAGGAAGACCACTGGCACACAAGTTGAGAATTTCCATATGGTCCAGTGTAGGGTTTTGTCATTATCCTAACTGATTTTGAATGACTGCTTGTGGTGCTTATTTTATTATTTAAAATAACTAACAATCAATAAGAATGAGCCATACATTCAGCAATGCTTATGTTATGAAATGATTATTCCAGTTCTGTACATGTGTAATCTATAGATAAACCAAAAGTGATTTCAAGATCCAATTCCCTTTCTTCCTAAAGCTCTTTTTCGGCTTAATCTTATGAAAGTGTGATTAGGTACTGTATTGTGGAGTTTGTAGGGGAGGACAGAATCCTGAATCCTGATGCAAGTAAAATGATTTAGATTCATTTCAAATTCATTCCTTGGACAGCTCCTCTCCCTGCACTCAACAATAGTGAGAGAGAGGTGTGACTGCATGACATCGATTTTTTTGGCCCCCTTCCCACTTTTCCCTTTTTGAACTGTGGTTCTCAAAGGGAGCCCTTAACCAGAAGCATCATCATTGCTGGAGAAACTTGTTAGAAATGTAAATTCTTTGGCCCCATTCCAGATCTTCCAGATTGGAAATCCTGGGAGTGGACCCAGCACTTTGTGTTATACCAAGCCTTTCAAGTGATTCTGACACTTGTTAATGTTTGAAGGGCACTGCCCTTGATTTTGATTCCTATACATGTTTTCTCTATCTTTATTGTTTACTTTTACTCTCCCATTTCAGGTAAAACATATTTAAATTATATTTTAACTAAATAAACTATGGCAGTGATTTTCTATTAGGTTTCTCTAAAATCGAGGTTGTTCATCTTCCAACCCTGTCCCATTTGGAACAGGAGTGACCTCCTAAAATGCAAAACGGTTGTAATTAAAATGCTTCAACGCTTAACCATTGCCATTAGCATAACATTAAACTCTTTATCACAGAGTAAAAGTCTTCCACAATTTGGCAGTGTCTTTCTCGAGATTCCTCTTTCCTTTACACTATTAGATTCGTTTTTCAAACATACTGAACTCCTTTCAGTTACATATGCTTTTCCATATCTAGTGCTTGGCACACACTAAAACCTCTTCCACATCTTCCTTCTCATCCTCTTCATCCACTTTTAACTGGTAACCTCTAGACTTGATTTAATTCTTATTATAAAATTCCTTATCTCTTGGAATTCTTGATACTCTAAAGTTGGCCAGTTCTCCTTGCTACCTGTTCCCCAGCCCCATTATTAATATTCATTAGCCCTAATTATAATTGATTTCTACATTGTGTGCCCTCATAAATCTCCAGTTTGATTTTGTCTGCTTAAATCCTAAGCATCAGTCCTTTTTCTTATCATTAAAATAAAGATTTCATTGTATTCCTAGGATAGATGTGAACATAAAATGAAATCATAGACTTAGCACAGTGCTATTATCAGTATCTATGATACGTTGAATAAATGAAATTTAACTCTACCAATTACTTTATGTTGTAAATTTCACACTAAATATCATGTTAGTCATCATAGTAAATATTTATAATTATTTTGGTTATGGCTAAATATTTGTATATTAAGAAGACAACTATCTAAAAAAGTTGCACATGTAGTAAATGGTTTTTTTAAAAAAAACATGTAGTTTTTTTTTAATGCATATCAGGATTACTCACTTTATTTCGGTACCTAATATTTAGGGTAAATAACATGTGTGGGCTTTATGGAAATCTCATTGGGTGCTACCTTAAAACAAACAAACAAAAAAAAAAACAACCCACCACTATCATCAAAAAACCTCTGCTGGCAGACTGCCAAGGAAAAAGCATGTTGCAGTGGAAAAACAGTAAAAATAATGCTTCATTTGATATTGCAATCACAGAGTCATAGATAATGAGTCTCTACCTTCTTTTCTTAATGATGTGCTGGTCTTGGAAGCACTCTGAAATTTTATTCAGAAGAACTTAGAACTTGTATCTCATAATTAGCAGGTGCTAAATGGCTGGAATTGAATCTTTGGAAAATCAAGGTAAACTTAATGGGTAAACATTGGAATGTGCTATACTCGATACATTGGTCTTAAGCTAACTTTTGAATCTGTAAGAAATGATTTATATAGTACATATTACACATTTACATTTTATATATACACTACATAATCAAGGAGCTTAATCTTAAACAATATTGTTTCTTATCAAAATAATCAAAATGTCTAGCAATATGCTTGTGAACACTGAATAATCAAAAGAAAGTGTCTATTTTCCTTTTCTCATGAGTTTTTTTCAAATAGTACAATGCCTTTTACTCTGTCCATGCTGGAACTTCATCATTTAAAATGTGTCATGCTATGATAAATCATTTGGTATTGAATCAATTGGTTTTTGTTGTGCTTTTGCACTAAGCCAGTATGAAGTGGCTGATGAAATCTGGCATGACAAATTACAGAAGATGAGTCATCTGGGGTTGACAAAAATCAGTATTCATTTGTTTAATTTAGAAGGCAGAATGTGTTAAAATGAACAAGATGCAGCATAGCTGTAAAGTGCTGTATAATAAGAGAGGGAGTATCATGAAGGGAAAATAAAGGGTATTCACAGTACAATAGTTGGTCAAAAGATCTGGCTAACCAAAGATAGCAAATATTAACTTAGAGTGCTACCGTTAGGGATGATCTAAACCCGCGGTTGCCCTGGTGGTGGTGAGGAGGCCTTGATTCTTTCCGCTGATGTAGTAAAGAAATACAGATCAGCGAGACTTAGAAAAGTAAAATTTATCAGAGTGTATTTCAAGAGAGAAACTATGCCAGAGAGGGCTGTAGCTTCATAGAAATGGAGAGGTCTGTATTATATCTGGGCTCTGATGAGAGGTGACAAGGGTGGTGCTGGATGATTGGCATGTGAAGTCACATTGATTGACAGTTGGCTGTTATATAATCTTTTGTTCACTGCTCATGTACTTACCCAGAATTCAGTCTGTTATATTCGATTCATAAACTTTGGGCATATGTATAATATTATAATGATGGTATAAGGAGGCTGGGGTGAAAAGGTCAGTGCAGTCTTCACTACGCAGGTGTCTGTGGCTGGCCTAAACCAATGGCTATTTCGTGGCTTTTTATTTCCTTGTATTTCAGAATGTAGGGGTATTGTTAATTGAAAAATGGGTGTTTTGGGGAGGTCCTAGGGGTGGCATTTGGGTTGGGCCTGCATTCCCCCCATCACTCATGTTTACCTAACTGCCTGAAAAAAGCAGCTGCAGTTTGTTAAATATACACGCTCTACAAACAACTCAAAGATTTGCATGCAAATCTATGTGTAAAGCACCTCATACATGAGCAATTGATACAATTATATGCTCTATTCTATGTCGAAAAAGCAAATACTCAAAAGGTTGAGATTTTCCTCCAGATACTCAAGTTTAGTTGAGAGATGGAGACACAAATTCATAGGTATAAGTATGTCTCTATCAGGGCACTCTTGGAAGTACAAGCTTTTGCTTTTGCATTATGCTGTTATGTCTTCAAATTGTTGAGCAGAAAGTTGTTTGAAAGAAAACCCGTGAGGCTCATAACTGCTTTTTATTCTGGAGGGTAGGTTAGCCCTCCATGGAGGCTATCACGCTACCTGTTCTATGTCTTAGATAGAATCCTTTCCCTGACTTTGGATATTATTTGAACTAAAACTGGCAACCCACACAAAGGTGAAGGGACTCCTAAAATTAACCTTGAAAAGTTCTGGTCCAATATGATTTATCTTCTTGTTCCAGCTTTATCCTCAAACTCTTCGTTTGTTTGTTCATTTATTTATTTACTTAATTTTTGTCAGGAAAAATGTTGGCACACTGCGGCAAAAGAGCTACCAAGGTTTGTTATATATTTCATTACAGAAGGTTAATGTTTGAGCTCTACCTCCTATTTCTGGGCAATTAATATCTCAAATTCCCATTTAACTAAGTCTACAGGACTGCTCAAGCACCTTTGTACTGTTGAAAATTGCTATGTCTCTGCTTTTGAAACATATACAGAATTCAACTATTTACTATCACTCCAAGCCCCTATGCTAGTCTAAGGCCCCATGATTTCGTTCCTGAATTATTACAATAGAATCTTTACCGCTCTGCATCTGCACTGACTCTTCTTCAATATGTTTTTAAGAAAAAGCCAGAGTGATACTATTAAAATATAAGTTAGTTCATGCCACATTTCCCCCCAAGTCTTGCCATCATTTGGAATCTCAGAGTAAAAACAAGCTATACATAATCTAGTTCCCCTGATGCCTCTTCCTTCATCTCTTCCACTTTTCCTCTCATTGATTCAGCTGCACTGGCTTTCTCTCTGTTCCTCTAAACATAACAGGACTGCTCTCAACTCAGAGCCTTTGCAGTTCCTTCTTCATGTGCTTTGCCATAAGATGTGCATAAGCTTCACTTCATTTCTTTTCAAGCTTTACTACAAAACTAGATTCTCAGTGAAATCTTCCTTTATCACCCTATTTAAAATTTAAACCACTACCCTGACACTATGTTATACTTCCCAGCCTTATTTTCTCCTTTCTTGTTATCATTATCCGTTTTCATAAGTTATTTATTGCTTGTTTCCTCTACTACAATGTAAGTATTGTGATGGCAGAGATTAGTTTTCTTTCTGTTCTCTTCCCAGAAGGCATATTACTATCACTTACTAAGTGTTTCTTTAATGATTGAAAAAAATGTGAATATTCTAATATATGGTCACTTCCTGAGAAACAGTTTTATCATAAAGAATTTTTATGTGTAAATCTTTTAACTGAAATTGAATTTATCGTATATCCCTTATTCTTATATAGATAGTCCCAGCTTTGCATGGCTATAATACAGATAGATTTCAGTTACCACAGAGTTCCCTAACAACTCAGTTCAAAATTCAATTACTAGGTTATATTAACTGTAACTGGATGGAGTACAAACTTGGCTATTATTTCAGTACACAAATCACTATGTAAATAACAGATCTGTATCATGATCAGTACCAATCACACTTCTTCTTTCAAAGTCTGTTGGAGATTGGTCACTACACACATATAATTCAGTTCATGCACAGATACTAAGCATGTAGTTATAGTGACTCCTTGTTCCCAATGATAAACCCATATGACATTTTACAAAAAATGGGTCACCAAACGAGAAAATTGGCCAACGAAGTTGAGAGTGTGGCGCAGAAATTAAAAGTGATAACAATACGAGTGGAATTTAAATCGGTATAAGTGGAATTATAGAAGAATAAGCTTAGCATGGGAGTGTTGACACTGTTGCTTTGGAGAGCCTCTTGATACCACCAGTGGAATTGAGAGAAGACAAAGTTAAAGATATTGAGGAAGAAAGTGATTGTGAAGAAAAGGATAGAAAAAATCTCAGAAGAAGTGACACTGGCAAAAAAAAATTCACACTATAGTAACACTTGGAGACATTTCAAGTCACTGAAAGGGCAAAGGATAAAATGTTAGCACTGATCAAATTTAGAAAAGAGTATGACAATTTGCCAAGATATATAAAAGATGCTCCATCTCTTTCTGTATCATAAATTATATGACAAGAAAGTACTGTCTAAACTACTATCGATAAGTTATTTACAAAGAAATAAAACACTTTAATCTCAATTTTTCTAATGTTTTAAAATGCAGTACATTATATAAATGTTAGTTGTATTTCAAAATTTTCTTTTCATATTTATAACTGACAGTAAGAGGATTTCTAATGTTTTCACAGAAGGTCACAGAACAATTAAGATTGCAAATTGCATGGTAATTGTTATAGTTCCATACTGTCATGCAGAGTGAACACTGCCTATAGTTAAGTATTTGGGAATTTACAGTGATTTATTATTTATATATCATTTGTTACAAATTGGTAGAAAGAAATTAGAATGATATCTTTATTACATAATCTTAGGGGAACCATTACAGAGCTGAGAACACAGAGTCTCTATTGATCTCATGTTTTTATGCTTACTCTGAAATCAAATGTTTCAGCCATTTTTAAATGTGCATTTTTTCATCTCTAGAACTGTAGCAGTAGACCCCTGAACCTTTTCACTTGCGAAGCTTTCTACCAGTTCACAGACACCCAAGTCAACCCAATTTTAAGTACATTGATGAATGTAATGTTTCCTAAACTGGTCTTTTACCTCTTTTGCCTGCAAATGCAGGGTAAAAGGTGGTCTGAATATAGAAATTAAAGAAAATAGCATTTATTTATGATTTTATTGTTTATAAAGTACTTTATACACATTATTAATTTGGTTCTGCAGAATAGCTATACGCATTTCAATTTTAGAAATGAAGTAACTGAAATTTGGGAAGGTTCAGTGCCATGTCACAGACTTAGTAGTAGAGGTAACACTGAAATATAGGTTTCTGAAGTACAATTCTCAAGTGCTTTCTAATGTGTAATGCTAACTGAACAATAATGAATAAGAAGTCTTTTGCCAGTCTAGTGCATAGTATAATGTGTTGCACTATGGTAATTTCAGGATTTTTAAATTGATATTTATGTTCTTCATCTGGTATTCTTGCTGTTTTTTAACATTTCAGACGGTATCAGTATTATGCCGTCTTTTTCCTTGTAATTATTTCTTACCAGATTGACTCTATGCCAATTTGTGGAGAAGAGGTTTATTATTATGGCATCATGCATTCACTTTACATTGTTTCTTCTCCATTTATAATATCTTCACACAATCTAAACCAACCCCATCTGGATTTTAAAGCACAGTAATCAGGCATTAAACAAGAAATTATTAAATCAGGCATTAAACGATAAATGTATTTCCAGTACAAAGAGGTCTGCATTGAATTTCCAGAGTCATTGGTGATTTTTATCATTTTTTTTTAATAAACTTAATTTTAGAGTTGTTTTAGATTTATGGGAAAGTTGTCAAATAATACTGAGGGTTCCTGTTAGCCCTATACCTAGTTTCTCTTATTTTTTTAACATCTTGTATTAGTATGGTGTATTTGTCACAGTTAATGAATTGATATTGATACAGTATTAACTAAAGTTCATGCTTTATTTAGATTATATTAGGCTTTTTTTTAAAAACCTAATATCTTTTGTTTCTTTCAGTATCTCAACCAAGATACCCATTATATTTAGTTGCCATATCAAATTAGATTCCTCTTGGCTATAACAGTTTCTCAGACTTTCTTTTTCTTTGATGGTCTTGACAGTCCTGAGGAGCATCAGAGAGTTTGTACAATGTCTTTCAATTAAGATCTGTCTGAATTTTTTTCATAATTATATTGGGGTTTTGGGTTTTTGGTAGGAAGATCATAGGGTCAAGGGCTATTCTTTCTCATCGCATCATATCTAGGGTAAATACTGTCTTCATGATATCACTGGTGATGTTTTCATGATCGTCAAATCAAGGTCACATTTGCTATGTTTCTCACTCTAAAGTTACTCTGCTTCCTCCTTCCCATATTATATATACTATTTGGAAGGAGGTCATTATACATAGCCTGTGCTTAAGGAGTGGGGAGTTATGCTCGACCTCCTTGAGGGTGGAGTATCAGCATAAATTATTTGAAATTCTTCAGGATGAGAAATATGTCTATTCTCCTTGACTTTTAAAAATTAATCACTTATATCCCCATGGACTAGCAGATATTTATTTTATCCTTTGGGTAAGTTATAATCAAATACTTCTTCATTAAATTCGTTGCTTAATTTTGTCTAGCCTTGGCCATTAGGAGTTCTTACAGTTGGCTTCTGTGTCCTTTTGACATACTCCATCCTTTTTTTTTTTTTTAAACCTTTTTTTGCCTTTGACATATAAGATACTCAAGGCAAATCTTGTATATTCCATGCCTTTCGGTCCTAGAATCAGTCATTTCTCATAAGTGCCCAGTTCCCATTTTTGGAGAATGGCAGTTGCTAAAATGTTAGCCTATAACCCCAAGGAAAATAACTTTATCAACTAGAATACAGTGATTATGTGCAGTTCCCTTTGCTTTTATTCTCATAGTCTCCATTGATTTCCTAAATGACTTACATCAAGGGCTTTCCCCCAACCCCTTTGAGTAAGGTTGTTTCATACATTTGTAATATAGTTAGTTTTTTTGTTGTTGTTGTCACAGTTTGCATTCTATGCTGGGACATCTCAACTCCCTAATAGTTTTTTTTTTTTTTTAATTCACACACATTAAGATTTATTTTTGTCGTGTAAAGTTCTATAGTTTTTGACAAATGTATAGTTGCATATATCTACAATGACAGTATCAGAGAATATAATTTGATCACCTTACATATCTCCTGTTCTTCATCTAATCAACTCTCCCGCTACCTTAACCCACTAGCAACCACTGATGTGTTTATTCTCTGTATAGTTTTGCCTTTTCCAGAAAGTGACATAAAATGGAATAATACAGTAGTCTTTTCAGATTGACTTCCTTAACTTAGAATTAAGCATTTATAACTTATCTATGTCTTTGCATAGTTTGATAGCTGATATCTTATTATAACTGAATAATATCCATTGTGTGGCTGTGCCACAATTTGTTGATCCATTTCATCTGTTGAAATACATCTTGATTGCTTTCAGTTTTTGGAAATTAGGGATAAAGTCTGAATAAATACTGGTATGCAAGTTTGTGTGTGAACATAAGTTTTCAAAGAAGTTAGGTAAATACTAAGGAATAAGACTGCTGGATCGTATGGAAAAGTATGTTTAGTTTTTGAGCAATCTGCCAAACAAGCTATGAACAAGACTTCCAGTTGTTTTATATCTTCTTCAGGAAAATAAATTGTCAATTTTACTTTTACCTATTCTAAAAAATGTGTAGTAATATCATGTTATTGTTATAATTTGCATTTTCCTAATGACAAATGATGAGCCTCTTTTCATAAGCTTAGTTTACATCTGTATATCTTCTTGGATGAAGTGTTTATATAGATCTTTGGCACATTTTATAATTGGATTATTTATTTTCTTGTTGAGTTTTAAGATTTCTTTATTTTGCAAACACATTGTTTATCAGATATTTTAAAAATATATTTTCTAGTCTGAAACTTATATTTTCATTTTTTTTTTTCTGTCTAATGCTCTCAAGTGTATTCATTTGAAAATAAGATTTAATTTTAGGACCTAGAAGGGCAAAGATGAACAATTCATGTCCTTTCCTTTTTGACTTTCATGATCATGTAAATAGTCTCTTACTTCCCCTCAGTCATTCTGTTCCGATTAATGTTCTGTAGTAATTGCTAGAATAAGTGGCTTGTTTTTATTGTTATGCTCTTTAGAATACTGATATCTATTTGAATTTTATTTATGAAGATAATGTTCAATAGTCTACATAATTAAATCTTTAGTTGAAGAATTGCTCATAAATTTATAATTAAATATGGATGGAACTAGCCTACTTATTTTGGAAAAAAACGCTGAACTGAGAATTAAGATTTCTAGATTAAAGTCTCTAATCTTTTATTAATAACCTATATTACCTCAGATCAATTACTTTACCTTTCTTAATCTCAGTTTCCTCTGATTCAGCTTTATTAGGTTATCTCAAAGTGACTGTCCTATTCCAAGGTGTTCTATACCTTTTCCAGAGATTAAAACTTGCAATACTTGTTATGCTGCTGTCCATGTTTCTGATATAAAAAAGTTGATATAGTGGTAAGATAATAAGTGGTAGATTTGGAAGACATTATTGTGGTTCTTAAGATTATTGGACATTATAGAATTTATTCCTAATATCTTTATTTGATTCTTTAAAATTAAATATAAGTCCAGGTATTTTTGTTATATTCGTGAGATTACCAAATAATATTATTTTAAGAATGTTTATTTTACATACCTGATTTGGATTCTTATTTAGCTTGCTCTTTTGTTATATGTGTAAAGATATCTTAATTTATCTGCATGGCTAAGTGCTAACACATACTCCTAGTATCAATGAAGCCATTTACTTCTTTGTTGTCCTTATATCTTAGTAAGAAATATCAGTCGTAGATATTTCTTAAAATTTTATTATGCTATTTCTAGAAAAACGTTTTCAGTTAATCCTCACAATACCCTTTGAGATTGATATTATCACAATTTTAAGATAAGGAAACAAGATCATAAAGTACAGGTCAATTTTTAAAATTGGCTTTATTTATGATTTTATTAATCTTTCATTAATGTCTACATGATGATATTAATATGAGTTATAAGCACCAATGCCCCTGAGAAAGGCAGATAATATAAATGGTGTTGATTGGGTAAGAGAAAGACAACAAAGGCATCATGGTAAATAACAACTGATAAATAGCCTTTGACCATGCTTGCCATTTAAAGATAGAACTTTTTTCAAATGCAACAGAATGTCTTTTCTTTCTCTTTTCTTTCTCCTCATTCTTCTTATGAAAAAATGAAAAAAAAACAGAAATCCAGACATATATTTGAAATATTCAAATTATTCAATGTTTGCAACTAACACACAATTTTTATGACATTTTTAGTGGGCCAGAAAAATCTAATGTGTTGTCTGGCTGTTGATTATGTCCTAGAGGTTTCTGATGTGTGCTTTAAAGAGATAGCAGGAAGAATTGTATTATTGCTTTCAGTCAGCTAGCATGTATATACTGGACAGGTGCTTTTCACAAAGCACTGACTATGCTATTCTGTGAATATACTCCCATTGTGTTCATATTTTCACTTACTTTACAGTACCTGTATTTTATTCTATCAGAACTCATAAAATCCTTTACCAATGTTGTGTCCAGAATAACCAGACCCAACTTGAGTGCTCTTAACCAGGAGACAGTTTATTAGCCGGCGGCTGTCCTT
>NW_011888792.1:16081335-16112461 GCF_000151845.1 Pteropus vampyrus
TTTTTTTTTTTTACATATACTAAGTAGTTACTCATTATAGAGTAAGAATTCTAAATTTAACTATTTAAATATTATCACAGAATTTTTATAAAAAGGCTCTTTTCAAAAATGAGATCATGGACAAACTACAACAACATAAAAAGATGATTTTAGAGGTTTCCAGGGTAGTTCTTCATTTTAATTACAAAGAGAAGAATATCAGATTATTTGAAAAGATAACTACAGAAAGACACAGCAAAGAGAATTCCCTTCAAACACTAGCTGTATGTGTGTGTGTTCTGGTGTTATACGGATCACAACTGAGTTTCCATTGGACAGCATACAACTTTCTCTGGCTGAGAAGCTCAACTAGATTTCCTGGTTTCTTTTCTTGTTATCTACCTGATCTTGTATCTTGTTTTAAATGGCCTCTCTAATTTTGCCAGGCTGTCCATTCAGAATTCAACTGAAAAAGTAATTTATATTGAATGATTTCTTTCTTTTCCATTTATCAGTCTAACTTGTTTCTGATTTTTGAGTTATTCTGGTATGAACTACTTTCTCATCCAATTTCATACCAAGGTTTGAAGAGATCGAAGTCTCTTTAAATTCTATTTTTAAAAATAAAATCCTTTTGGTCACTTCTTTCCCTATGGATACAGTTTTTCTTCTAGGTAAGACATTCAGATATACATTTACTGCATATATCCATCAGGAGATATATTCGTGAATTTAACCTAGTGATCTTTAAATAGTCTGAATTAGATGTGTTAAGAATTAGGAAATTAGCATGTTTATTTCCATCTGTGACTTGGCAAACTATGGGAACTTTTACAAGTCATCTAGTTTACTTAAATAATGTAAAAAATATTAATCTCAAAGCATATCATAAATAGTTGAAAATCTGCTTGGATACGATTATTAAAGGAAATCCTAAAATGATAAAATCTACATAATTTATTGCACTAAATATTCTACACAGTGATCTCTCATTATAGTTAAAAATCTTCCATTTGTATAACCCGCAGAACTAAACCACTTTATATGTTTTTACATATAATAATTACATATACAGTTGTAATTGAGAAATTTATATAAATTAAGAATAATACAAAACTTAGTGTGATACTTTGCATTCTCTTCCTTTATATTAAAGCAAGAAAGCCACATTTAAAAAAAAAAAATTTTTTGTGGCATTGGTTAACGAAATCCAATAAGTTTCAAGTATATAGTTTAACAGTAAGGCATATATATATTGCATCATGTGTTCCCTCCCATAGTCACCACATATTTTACCCCCTTCACCCCATCTTCCTCCTTCCTCCTCCCTCCCCCATCCCCTCTGGTAACCACTAGTCTATTATCCATGTCCATGAGTTCATTTGTGTGTCCTGTTCGTTGGTTGGTTTTTGGTTTATACCCCATCATATAAGTGATATCATGTAGTTTTCAACTTTTTCTGTCTGGCTTATTTCACTTAGCATGATTATTTTGAGGTCCATCCACGTTGTCGCAAATGGCAGTATTTCATCTCTTCTTATGGCTGAGTAATATTTCATTGTATATATGTACCACAGCTTCTTTAGCCAATCATCTACAAAGGACACTTCAGTTGCTTCCATGTCCTGGTCACCGTGAATAATGCTGCTATGAACATCGGTGAGCAAACATCTTTTCGGATATGGGTTTTCAAGTCTTTGGGGTAAATACCCAGTAGAGGGATTGCTGGATCATATGGTAGGTCAATTCTTAGTTTTTTGAAGAACCTCTATACAGTTTTCCATAGTGACTGTACCAGTTTGCAGTTCCACTAGCAGTGTATGAGGGTTCCTTTTTCTCTGCACCCTCTCCAACATGTTATTACTTGTCCTATTGATAATAGCTATTCTAACAGGTGTGAGATGGTATCTCATTGTGGTTTTGATTAGCATTTTCCTAATAGCTAGCGATGATGAGCATCTTTTCATATGTTTGTTGGCCATTTGTATTTCGGGAGAAATGTCTGTTCAGGTCCTCTGCCCATTTTTTAATTGGATCGTTTGTTTTGTTGTTGTCATTGAGTCGTACAAGTTCTTCGTATATTTTGGATATTAGGCCCTTATTGGAGGCATTGCTTACAAATATATTTTCCCATTCAGATAGTTGTCTCTTTACTTTGATGGTTTCTTTTGCTGTGCAGAAGCTTTTTAGTTTGATGTACTCCCATTCATTTATTTTTGAGGTCAAATTCATAAAATCCTCTTTTAAGTCCGAGGTCCTTGAGTTTAGTTCCTGTTTTCTTCTATGTACTTTATTGTTTCAGGTCTTATATTCAGGTCGTTAATCCATTTTGAGTTAATTTTGGTGTGTAGGGATAGACAACAGTCTAGTTTCATTCTTTTGCAGGTAGCTTTTTAGTTTTCCCAGCACCATTTATTGAAGAAGTTTTCCTTCCTCCACTGTATGTTTTTGGCTTTTTTATCGAAAATTATTTGCCTATATAAATATGGATTTATTTCTGGACTCTCAATTATGATTCACTCTTCTGTGTGTCTGTTTTTCTGCCAATACCATGCCGTTTTGCCTACTGTCGTTTTATAATTTGAAGTCGAGCTGAGTGATGTCTCCAGCCTCGTTCTTTTTTCTCAGGATGGCTGAGAATAAAAGGCACATTTTTAACATTTGATATCTTTCTTTCATAGTCTATCTTCTGTAGTCTGTTTGCCACATTCTGAATATGGAATAAAATCTTAATACTCCAGTTTACACTTGAAAGAATCCATTTGTCTTTGTTTTTGTGTGCAGAACTCAATATAGACTTGTTAAGCTGCTGAAGAGTGGATAAAGAGCTTTATTTAATTAATCAATTAATTTATTTATTTTGTTCCAGACCAGTTAGTTTCCTTTCTCCTAAGACAATCAGATGTGTTTTCCTGTGTCAACTTCTAGAAACATTGCTCCTCCGCTCTTTGCTTGTCAAAAAACAGAAAAATACTATTTCCAAAGATCTTTGATCTTTTATTTTAAATAATTCTATATTAGAAAGGAATACTTGGATTTGTAAGATATCAATGTTAATAAGATCTTGAGAAAGAAGAGAGGATATATTGAAAAATAAAAGGAATACAGTGAGTTCATCACCAATGGAGCATAAATTGGGATTCAAACTCTTAAACAGTTCAGTGAGTGCTTGGATGTACATAATGATAGTGGATGAGAGAGACTTAAGTAGAATTTCTTTGTATGTGGGTTCTTTGGGAAGGGATGAGGATATGGAAATCTACAGATGTCTGCTGCCACACAAGCCTTAAAGGCAATGCCTAAATCCTACAGAGAGTAAGATTTACCACACCTAAAGAAGCTTGAAAGAGAAGTTTGCATGAAAGAGTATAAAATTCAGGACACAGAAATTAGGCCAAATGACGTAGATTTCAAGAAACTGACACATTTCACCCTTTCTTCAGAACAGTGAGGACTCAGTAGTAAACAGTACTTTGATTAGCAATCAGGTTTTTCTATTTGGAGAGTATCCTAGGAAGAAAAAGAAGAGCTACCTTTAACTTCTGGAAACTTGTTAAATTAAATAAAGCCCCACTTCCCAGGGACATTTAATCTCCTCTGTCAGAAAACTGTAATAGTATATTAGTTTTGTAAGAATGAGACAATTTATTGCTATCTGCTGGAAAATTGCCATTTATCATGTCCAATTCTTGAAGTCTACCCCCAGGGGTATGCAGTGTATACTTATACACCTGTAGGTGGAGGTTTTGGTGGAAAGGGGGCATTTCCCCCAGAGTATAGTAGCAACAAGGTCAGGGGCATGCCTCTTGCAAATGGATTATAGACAGCAATATGATGTCCAGAGTGGAAAACATGAATATGTTTTTTCCTGTGCATGAGTCTAACCCTTGATAAATTCCAGAAACAAGTAAGGGAGACTTTAAAGAAAATCCCCCCAAAAGCTAACCATTGAAATTATTTTAATATTACTCTACTCTGATTATAAATTTTGCTAGGTACCTTAGATCTTCCTTCTCTTTCGTAGGAAGATTTAAGTTAACTTTCATGGTGTGCTCCATTCACAAATCTTTTATTATGAGATTACCGGAAGAAAATAAATGACACTATCTCATAATAAAATTCAAGCCCTTGTATGTGTATTTCAAATCATTCAACTCCTTCAAGTAATTCCTGTCATATTATTTTAAGTGTTACAGTAATGATTTACACAATAGAATAATTATTAGAATATTAGACTGTTCTAAAAAGTAGAATTTTTTTGTAAAGTTTTCACTTGATTTCACAGAACCATTTCCTTTTCCCACCACCCCTGAACATTTAAGCCTCTTTTATCCAGATGATTCTAAATTTAAGAAGCACCATGATTTTCACATAACTTCTTTAGGCAGAGATGCAGATGTGGTTGGAGGCAAATTGTAGAGAACATACAGTGGTCTTGAAGTGCCTGGCAAACTGCCTGATATATGCAACATACTCCTTTCTTTCCAGGGCCTACCCAAATAAAATTTCCAAACTTGTAATTTAAAAATGAAGAAATGCATATGCCTTCATTGCCTTGGCCTGCTTCCTCAGCAGGATATTCTGTTACTGGAATTACTTGGTAACCACAGAAAGGCACTAATGAGAAGCTGCCATGGCAATCCTAAGAATTCTACAGAAGTCTTACTTGTAAAATTCATTAGGGTGGCATTATCATACTGAGTTCATCTTGTTTCAAACATTGTCATTATTTCCTTCTTGCCTACATAGAGTGAAAACCCAAGAATTTTGCCATCCAAAGAAGTACAAAAGTTTTTCCCATACTTGACTTATTAATTGAAAATATATTTTGATATTTTCGATGCTTAAAAACTGTAGAAGCTCAGGACTGTTGACTCTCTACAACACTAGATGCTTTGCAGACTGCAAGGCAGTCACAAATTCTAGTGAGTCTGTAGACCATTATGTGCTCCATGGTGATTCTCACTTCACAGGGCTAATGTGTTGCAGATGCACTATTGTATTGTCAAGGAGGTGCCTCAGAGACCACATCTTTTGAAACCAGGATGAGGCTTTGCAGGGTTTCTAACTGTGTGTCATTTGCAATGTTTGTATCCTGATGATTATTGCCATTTATACAGTACAATTTAAGTTGTTTCTAAATTGCTCTATATGTCCTCAACTCATTTACAGTTTCATTATGGAACTTCCAGAGTTCAGCACATAACCTTTACTTGTCACATACTTTATTTTTAAAGAGAATAAACTATATCTCTCAATTACTCTAAGATCTGGTTTCTTCTATTTCTTTCCCACTAGCCCTAACATTTGTTTTTATGGCCTTCAGTCATATATTATTAAACCTTTTCACAGCAGGATCCTTATAATTCTTATATTTTTTCTTCTACCTTTTCATAGTATCTATCACAGCTCAAGGCACATGGTAAGAGCTCAGTGCAAATGGAATTCCTCTTTGTCTCTCTTTCTAACATTTTCCATATAATTTCATTATGGTTATAGATTTAAAGAATTACTGGGTTGAAGTGATCACATAACCCATTGATTCTTAGCAGGGTATGAAAGACCACAAGAATCACTTAGAAGAAGAAAGAAAGCAAAGAAAGACTAGGGAAGTAAATGCATATGTAGTGACTCTGATACCCTTTACCAATTGCTTAAATAATTATTATTAATTAATGCCTATTATCCTCAAAACATGGCCCTGGATTCACAGTATCAGCATCACCTGAGATTTTGTTTGAAATGTAAATTTCTGAGTCCCATTCATTCGAGACCTGCTGAATTAGAAACTCTGGGGCTGGCTGGGGACCAGCATTCCAGTTTCTAACAAGCTCTCTTGGTGATTCTGAGGCATGCTGATTCTGAAGTCCAGACCCTATGTTTACACATAGGAAACAGAAAACAGAAAAATTATGCAGTGATTCAAGGTCATATAGTTCTAATTTAAGCGTGCTTGTTTACATTCCAGGTTCTCTTTTCCCATACCACAAGAACTAGTTCCAAGTTTACTTGTGATTTTGCATGGCAATTATTGCTTTTCCCTGAATTCAGCATACTCATATAATACCTAATTTCACATATAGCAATCATTAAGCATGTATAATAAACATACACAATACTTAGGAATTTGAATTGGCTGAATTCTGAATATTCAGCTCTCAATCTTACACTTCATTTCGTAATTCGTTCTTTAAAACCTAAAATCCTCTTATTTTTATAATGTGTATAATGGCTAAGAATATGGTTTGAAAAGTGTGGTAGGCAGAATAATCCCCTCTGCCCCACTCCCGCCACAAGATGTCCACATCCTAATTCCAGGAACCTAGGAATATGTTATCTGGAAAAGGGGACTTGAGATTGCACATGAAATGAAGGCTGCTAATTAGCAGGCAGTAAAATAGAGATTACTCTGGATTGTCCTGGTAAGCCCAATGCAATCACACGGGTTCTTACAAGTGGAAGAGAAAGGCAGAATAGTAGAGTCGGAGGGAAATGTGACTACCGAGGAAAAATGAGAAATTCAGTGCTGTTGGCTTCCAAGATGGAGGGAGGGAGCCATGAGCCAAGGAATGTGGACAGCTTCTATAAGCTGAAAAAGTCAAGGTAACAGATTCTCTCAGAGCCTCCAGAAAGTAACACCTTCCTGCTAGCAGTGATTTTAGCCAGTGAGACCCATGAAGGATTGCTAACTTAGAGAACTGCAACATAAATTTGCGTTGTTTTAAGCCACTGAAGTTGCAACAATTTATTACAGCAACAATGGAAAGTTAATACAAGAAATAATATAGATCTGGATTTAACTTTTAGCTCCAACTCTTACTAGGTGTGTCCTCGAGTAACTTCTTAAACTCTGAGCTTTAGTTAATTTATCGACAAAATGGTTATAACATAAGTACCTATTAAACATTGCTTTAGGAATTTAGTGGGAAAATGTTTATAAAATGCTTCTCACTGGCCTTAGAATATGTACATATCAGTTATTATGTATAAAAACAGAATTTTCTTTGATATGTGAATAAAAGGCACACAATTTCTGAAATGGGTAGTCTTATTGAACATTGAATGTACATCAAAAAAAGGCATTTTAAAAAATAAACTGCAAAATGGTCATATAAATGGATCACAGAAAATAATTTATCATGAAGTTATACCATTACATTTTATTGAGAACCAATCTTTTTTTATCTGTATATATTTCATCATTCATCTCTAAAAACATACTTTTTAAAAATTTTATTTATTGGGGTGACACTGGTTGATAAAATCATACGTTTCAAGTGTACTATTTGATAATATATCATCTGTATAATGCATTGTGTGTTCACTACCCAAAGTCATATCTCCTTCCATCACTATATATTTGATCCCTTTACCCTTATCTACCTCCCAACCTCCTTCTCTTTCCCTCTGCAATGACTAAGCTGTTGTCTGTGTCTATGAGTTTTTGTTTGTCTTGTTCATTTGCTACTTTCAGTTTTATATCTCACATATGAGTAAAATCATATAGTTCCTGACTTTTTCCATCTGACTTATTTCATATAGCATGATTGTCTCAAGATCCATCCATGTTGTCACAAATGGCAGTATTTCATCTTTTCTCATAGCTAATATTCCATTATATATATAAAACACATCTTCTTTATCCAATCATCTATGGAAGGACACTTCATTTGTTTCCATGTCTTGGCCACTGTGAAAAATACTGCAATGAACATCAGTGTGTGTATATCCTTATGGATAAATGTTTTCAAATTTTGGGGAAAGATCTCCAGAAGAGGGGTTGCTGGGTCATATACTAAATCTATTCTTAAATTTTTGAGGAACCTCCATACTGTTTTCCATAGTGGCTGTACCAATTTACATACCCACCAACAGTGTATGAGGGTTCCTTTTTCCCAACAACCTCTCCAACACTTGTAATGACTTGTCTTGATAATTGCCATTCTTACAGGTGTTAGGTGGTATCTCTCTGTGGTTTTGATTTGCATTTCTCTAATAGCTAGTGAAGTTGAGCAACTTTTTATGTATCTGTTGGCCATTTGTCTTCTTGGGAGAAGTGTCCATTCAGGTCCTCTGACCATTTTTTAATTGGATTTTTTTTTTAAATTGTTGAGTTATAATAGTTCTTTGTATATTTTGGATATCAGCCCCTTATTGGAGGCATTGTTTGTAAATAAATTCTATTCAGTTGGTTGCCTCTTTGTTTTGTTGATGGTTTCTTTTGCTGTGCAGAAGCTTTTTAATTTGATATAGTCTCATTCATATAGTTTTGCTTTTACTTCTCTTGCCTTTGAGGTCAAAGTCATAAAATCCTCTCTGAGATCAAAGTTCATGATTTAGTACCTATGTTTTCTTCTATGCAACTTATTGTTTCAGGCCTTATATTTATATCTTTGATATATTTTGAGTTAATTTTGGTGTATGGTGACAGATAATATAGTTTCATCCTTTTGCATGTGGCTTTCAATTTTCCCAGCACCATTTAGTAAACAGGCTTTCCTTTCTCCATTGTATGTTTTTGGCTCCTCTACTGAAAATTATTTGCCCATATATATAGGGGGACCTAAATCTATGTATACTTGTTAGGTTTTCTCAACATTTAAAAGGCTAGGCAACATGTTCTCCATTAGTAAACATCTATTGCACCATAGTCTTAAGTTAAAATTGCTAAAATAATAAATAATGAACATATATAAAAGAATTTTGCTCATGTTTGCCACTTTATAAGTATGCAGTATATGTTAACAAAATTTAAATGTGCATTTAGTGCCACTAAAATAGAGAATATTCCTCTTTTACTTGGGAGAGATATTTAGAGACAATAAAGACATACATTATTCTAAAAGGATGTTTTCAACCACTTCCAAATAAATGACTAAGAGATACATTTTAAATCAATATTAATATCACAGCTTATGAGTTTTACCTAAAGTATAATTATTACTGGTAATTAGAAGACACAAGATTTCAGTTTTTCAGAAAAAAATTCATTTCTTATAAATGTAATGCAATCTGTTATTTACTCATCATTAAACATATGTTGTTTTGGTTAATTCATAGTGACAGTAAAGATCCAATCTAAAATACCCTTAATTTATTTGCCAAGTTTTAAATATATTTTCTTCTTATCTTAGCATGTTATATATTTGTGCATGTCCTTTTAAGCTTATTTTTAGAATATGAACAAATGGCTTAAGCAACTTCATGTTCTGTATATTCCTATTTCAAGATTTTTTTTTGCTTGAGGCAAGAAGTAACATATTAAGCATTCAGAAAAAAAATCAGAAGATAACATCCATAGAGGTTTTTATGATTATCCTTCATCGAGATTCCTCATTTACATGGGACACTTCAAAAATGTAGTCATAACTGTTTTTTAAAATAAATTTGCAAAAGTAATTTTAACTGCAGTAATTTATGATCACTGTCCCTTTCAACTGTTACCCTTTGTCATGCCTCTCCTCCCAAACACAGATATACATAAGTTTGCTTTGATTCTTTGCCTTTCCCAATTTATAAGGTCTTTAAAAAATTCTAAGTTTCTTAAATATAATTGCAGATTTTAGTAAATACTGGGGTTTTCATGGATTAAGCCAGAGAAAATTCTCAGAAACTACAATTTTGCTTCCAGACTTCACTAGGGGCACCTTATTGTTATATGTTTTAGGTGAACTGTGTTGTTAGTCTCCACAGATCTGTATACTATGCACTATAATCACTGCTTTAATAATGTATACATGTTCCTGTTAAGCATTTAGATGTCTTTCCACATGGACACTCCACTAGAGATTTTTTCTGTATAACAGATGCTTTTAAGTATTGTAGAGGTTGTAACAGATAAACAGTGATATAAATTATTGAACTTGGCTGGGATTCTCATTTAGTGGAATGTTTTCTATGCTTTCTTTCCAGAACTTAGGCTGGTGTTATTTGAGAGTGAATGAGAATCATAAAAGACTAGCCTTTTTAACTTCACAAGTTCATTCCACTTTTAGTAAATATATGGTAGGTTTTTATGCACTTAGTTCCTGAAGATTAGATAAGCTTAATGCTGTGCCTTTCCGGGGTGGGGTAGGGAAGGATATTTTACTGGCCATGAGAGAAACTCATCTTCATTATCCCAATTCATCCAAAGAAAATGATCATTGGGAGATTCTACGGCAATCATTGATTTGCCGGATACTTCTCTCCTCTAGAGAGTTGCTTCCTGCTATTTTCATGACTCCACATCCCCTTTTTAACCTGTTAACAGGGATGTGTATATTCTTGATTCTCAGATCTCAATCTACTATAGTCATTTTAGGATAAAGCTAGATGAAACTGGAATAAAACTGGTACAGTAACTAAAATGTTTACATTACTCTCACTTTTTAAATTTCATCACAAATATGTAGATAATAAAATATCTTAATGTGTAACTTTCATAGCATCTCATTATTTTAAATAGGATCATCAGCAATAAGAAAATAATTTTTGTATGAAGCATAAATATTCATATTAGCCTGGACAGGACAAAAAAAATAGGTAGTTGCATGTAATTTAATTATCAGTCTTTCAAATGAGGATAAAATGGTATGTCGTGAAGATTTTCATAACATTTCCCTTATGACCAAAAGTCTTGAGCATCTTTTCATGTGTTTATTGACTATTCCTGCATTTTCTGTTGTGAATGATCTCTTCTAGTCTTTTTCCATTTTTAAAATTGTTCATTTTCTTTGTTGTTTGCTTAGCTGTGAGATTTCATTACATATTCTGAATAATAATCTATTTTTAGATATATGCATTGCAAAAGTTTTCCCAGTCTGTGATTTGCCCTTTCGTTTTCTTAATAAGGCTTTGTGATGAGTAGAAGTTTTAAGTTTGAAGAAGTCCAATACATTATCTCTTTAATTTTATAGTTAATGCTTTTTTAAAAACCTCTCGTGAGAAATATGTGCCTATTTTAAGCTTTTGAAAATATTCTGTATTTTTCTAGAGGCTTTATTTATTTAACTTTTAAGTTTAGGTGTATAATCCTCTTAAATTACTTTTGGTGTAAACTGTGAGGTATGAGTTGAGATTAAATTTTTCCCATATATTTATACAAACAATGTGTCATATATACATATATTTTTATTTTCTGGACTCTGTTAAATTTTTCAGAATACATAGACATGCCATATTGCACTTAAAAATGTATATTTTTTTCAATTCGTAGTTGACATACAATACTGTATTAGTTTCAAGTGTACAACAGTGGTTAGATATTTATATAACTCATGACATGATCACCTTGATAAGTATAGTAACCATCTGATAACATACATAATTATTACAGTATTACTGACAATATTCTCTATGCTGGATTTTACATCCCGGTGACTAATTTTTAACTGGTTATTCATACTTCTTAATCTTTTTACCTTTTCCCTCATCCCCCCACCCCTCTCCCATCTGGCAACCATTGATTTCTTTCCTGCATCTATGAGTCTGTTTCTGTTTTGTTTGTTCATTTATTTTGTTTTTTAGATTTCACATAAAAGTGAAATCATTTGACATTTGTCTTTCTCTGTCTGACTTATTTCACTTAGCATAATACCCTAGAGGTCCACCCATGTTGTCACAAATGGCAAGATTTCATTCTTTTTTATTGCTAATATTCCATTGTATATATGTATCAGTTCTTTATCCATTCACCTATCAATGGACACTTATGGTGCTTCCATATCTTGGCTATTGTAAATAATGTTGCAATGAACATAGGGGTGCATATATCTTTTCAAAATAATGTTTTGGATTTCTTCAGATAAATACACAACTGGGTCATATGGTGATTCTATTTTTATTTATTTATTTTTTTGAGGAATGTCCATACTGTTTACCATAGTGGCTGCACCAATTTACAGTCTCACCAATAGTACATGAGGGTCCCCTTTTCTCTACATCCTGGACAACACTTGTAGCTTACTGATTTATTGATATGGCCATTCTGACAGGTATGAGGTGATATCTCATTGTGGTTTTAATTTATATGTCCTTGATGATTAGTGATGTTGAGCATTTTTTCATGGCTATTGGCCATCTGTATGCTCTCTGGAGAAATGTCTGTCTAGGTTCTCTGCCTAGTTTTCAATCTGATTTTTTTATTTTTTATTTTTTTATTTTTGGTGTTGTCTGAGTTCCTTATATATTTTTGGATATTAATCCTTTATCAGATGTATCATTCACAAGTATCTTCTGCCATTCATTAGATTGTCTTTCATTTTATTGATGGTTTCCTTTGTTGTGCAAAAATCTTTTAGTTTGATATAGTCCCATTTATTATTTCTTTTGTTTCCTGTGACTGAGGAGACATATCCAAAAAAATATTACTAAGAGTTATCTCAAAGCGTTTATTGTTTTGTTTTTTTTTTTTCCCCTAGGAATTTTACTGTTTGGGATCTTACATTTAAGTCTTTAATTCATTTTGAGTTTATTCTTGTATATGGTGTAAGAAAGTGATCCAATTTCATTCTTTTTCATATATCTGTCCAATTTTCCCAACACCATTTAATGAAGAGACTGTCTTTATCCTGTTGAATGTTCTTGTCTCCTCTGTCATAGATTAATTGACCATAAAAGCATGGGTTTATTTCTGGGCTCTTTATTCTCTTCCATAAATCTATGTATCTGTTTTTATGCTCATACCATCCTATAGACTTGTAGTATAGTTTGATAACAGGTAGCATGACCCCTCCAACTTTGTTCTTCTTTCTCAAGATTGCTTTGGCTATCTTTAAGGCTTTTTGTAGTTCCTTATAAATTTTAGGATTATTTGTTCTAGTTCTGAGAAGAACACCATTGGTATTTTGACAGGGATTGTATTCAATCTGTAGATTGCTTTGGGTAGTATGGACCTTTTAACAATGTTAATTCTTTCTAACTGTGAACACAGTATAGCCTTCCATTTATTTGTATCTTCTTTAATTTCTTTCTTAACTGTCTTATAGTTTTCCAAGTACAGTTCTTTTACCTCTTTGGTTAAATTTATTCTTAGGTATGTAATTCTCTTTTATGCAATTGTAAATGGAATTATTTTCTTATTTTTTCTTTCTGATAGTTTGTTATTGGTATATAAAAATAGAACTGATTTCTGAATATTTATTTTGAATCATGCTACTTTACTGACTCATTAGTTCTAATAGTTTTTGGTGGAGTCTTTAGAGTTCTTTATATAGTATCATGTCATCTGCAAATAATGATAGTTTTATTTCTTTCTTTGCAATTCGGATGACTTTTATTTTTCTCGTGTGATTGCTGTGGCTAGGACTTCCAATACTATGTTGAATAAAAGTGATGAGAATGGACATTCTTGTCTTGTTACTGATCTTAAAACCTTTCAGCTTTTCCCCATTGAGTATGACGTTAGTTGTGTTTTTTTCATATATGGCCTTAATTATATTAAGGTATGTTCACTCCATCCCCATGTTGCTGAGAGTTTTTATCATAAATGGATGTCGGATTTTGTCAAATGCTTTTTCTACATCTACTGACAAGCTCATATGATTTTAATCCTTCATTTTGTTTTTGTGGTATGTCACATTGATTTAAGAATATTGAACCAATGTTGCATCCTGGGAATAAATCTCCCTTGATCATGGTGTATGGTCTTTTTAATGCAACATCACACTTTCTTGATTATGTAGCTTTATAATAAATATTTTAATCAGTTAGCTTAAATCCTCCAACTTTGTTCTCCTTTCTTCAACATTAATGTGGTTATTCTAGTTCCTCAACACATTGTCTCAGTTAAGTTCATGCTTTTCAATTAAAAATCAACCCTCTCTTTCCTTTTGATGATGATGGAGATTAGATTCTGCAAACTACTTGTCTTCTTTGCTTGCTACGTCCCTTTTAAACTCTGCCAATAAGGTGCATCAGTTGGAAATGCAAGGTTAGAGGAGTGCTGCATTACTTTTTAGTTTTTTTTCCCTGGAAACCCTCCTGAAAGCTTGCAGTTCCTACAGAAAACACTAGAGTCCCCACAGTGGCAGAGCCCAGGCTCACACTCTTCATTAAGTTCCCAGCTCCATCTTCACAGTGAGGACCTCATATCCAAGGTTTATCTACATCCTCTATGTGGCCACTCAAAAATAGGTGTGCCCTCATTTGAGGCTCTTCAATACAGTCCAGAGAAGAGACCTACTTAAATCTCAAACGTGGGTTTGGAACAATTTGGACAGGAAACATAACAATTACAGATGCTCAGAGTATAGTCTAGAAGGTGATCTGAGGCTCAGCAGCTAACTTTATCACATGGACCCCTCACCCCGGAAAGACTGAGCTGAAAGAGAGCAATAGTGAGTCCCCAGGAGCCCAGAGCCCAGAGTATGGAAACTCCTGCCTGCTTCTAAAGGTGACTATGCTTGTAATTCACAGCATATTCAAAACATGTGGTATGGATTACATATTTTGTGTCCGACTCTGTATAATGTGCTAAGTACCCAACATTCAAAAGGAAATAGCTCTATTTTGCATAAATATTCAGGAAGAGGCAATTACTTCTGCTCACATTGCTCTATTGTTTGAATTTCTTATAATGGGTATAGGCAAGCTGTACAAAAATAGATCAAGAAAAGATATCTACAATGTCTAAAATCTGATGATGGAATAATATAGAGAATATCCAAAAAAAAAAAAAACCCCTCATTTGATTTAACATGAAAAATAGAAATATCACAAAAGAAGTTGGCAAGGGATATGAGCAATTTAGGAAAAAAAAGAAAAACCAAAAACCAGAAGGCTTACAAACATAAGGAAAAAATCAAACTTTTCCACATTTAGATCAATGCAAATGAAATGAAATTAGCTGCCACTATTTATTACTAGATCATCACAATTTAGAAGTTTAAATAATTCATACTAGATTATAAAAATATCTCCAGATCATAAACTTTGGGTAACAGTAGGAAATTGATCATAAGATCTTCCAATATGATTTTAGTCAAATAGTTCCCAGTACTGCATGGAATGTAAAAGAGGGCAATATATGGAACATAAAATGTTGATTTTGAAGACTTATTGAACATACATTTGGAAAGAGTCTAATAAGAGTGCAGAAGATCTAAATGGCTAGGAAAAAATTGTGTGGCTTCAATTTAAACTGTCTTGAAGAAAGTTAAAGGGTGAAAAAGATCAGGTGAAGGAGAACAACCAGAAACCAAGGAAATAGCAGATGAGTCCAGAGGGAGAGTAATGATTCAAATTGAATAGTGGACACATGTTATAAAATATTAATATATTTGATAATTTCATGGTAATATTTTAGGGCTCCAGGCTTTATGAAAGAATGGGGACAAACTCCAGGCATAAAGTATTATATTTACATAGGAGAATTTGGATGTCCTTAGTTATTATCGTCATTTGCACAGATTTTTGGAATCTCTCCATTCCTCTAATATTCTTTTGTCTCTTGCTTTGCTCATTCCTGAAGCTTCACTGGCAGTTGGAGTTGGTCTTAATCCAGCAGCTCACAATGCCCAAGGAGTAGATCAAAGGACACACACAAACATATACATAAGACTCTAGAAAGAAAAAACTAATATATGCCTACAACATAAAAATCCTAAACAGCACAATTTTACTTTGTCTTTTTCTTTCTTCTTCCTCATATTTTTGTGCTTTATATGACTTTTATACACCCATCATTTTACACACACACTTTCTAAACAAGTGTAAATAGACAAGCCATTTAAAAAGTTTACTTCCTGGAATGCACCAATTCAAAGTCTATTGATTATACACTTTCTATAGGAAGAGTCCTGGAAATTCATTTTACAGATACTGTTGGCTCCAGAATTTTATTAGTCTAATCCATTTGATCACATCTTAGTTTGTTGCCTTAAGAATAAGATGAGTAATAACTATTATGCTTCCAGAGCTTATCTTATGTGCTATAGTATGTGTAAATTACTTTTACATGGATTTATCTGAATGTTAAGATACATACATGTCAAAAATGAGGAAGAAATTTATCTATTTGAAGGCTAACAAGTGCATTTTTTACTTAATGGTTGATGCTTCAGAGTTTTACTAAATTGGGATTGGCTTCCCATTTATTTTATCACATATATCCACTCTTACAATAAGCAGAACATAGCAGAGATGTCTACAGAGAATGAAGGATGGAGTCAAGTTATAGGAATTGATTTATGCGAATTATTAATATAACAAAAGCAAGTCCATCATGTAAAGCACAGTTTTGCATAGTTTGATTTCTATATGGAACCAAAATGGAGAATATTTTTAGAAAAAAATGAGTACACTCAAACTATGCTTAGTGTCAATTAGTCAACTAGTATTGATTGTAAACTGTGTATCCAGCAATATTTTGCTTGCCAAAGCTTATGCTGCAGATACATATTTTTCCAATTATTGTCTTCGCATGCTAATGGGTTCAAGATAGAGTCAAAAATTCTTGATATTAGTCAGTATTTAAGTAGCATTTGTAATATTTAACTTAGATAATTAATGTTAATTTTTAAATTCTATCAACCAAGAAAAATCTTTCATCCAAACACATTTCATTTAAAACTATTTTTGATCCATGTACTTAGAAAGATCTTTTATTTTATTCCACTTCATGAGGTATTTTAAAAGTTCAAATATATGTTTGTTAAAATGTTTTATTACTTCCACTCTCATAGTAATAATGTCCTTTGGTTAAAAAAGTCGGTTCACACTTACTGTATTCACTTTAGGCTCCCTGATTACATGTTTACTGAAACATTTTGAGTTGCTCCAGGCTAGAACACAGAGAACGGAAACAGTGCCACTGCTTATTTCTTTTCCCTCTGTATAACCAGGAAAATAGCTAGTAGGCTTCTTGCTTCTGTGTACTCATAGGCAAAACCATATTGGGGTCTTTTGTCACCTAGGAGTCAGTTACCAGAATCAAGCATATAGACCATATGATAAAACTGACACTAGCCTAGTCATTAATAGCTCTCATTTTCTTTTAAACACTAAAAGATGTACATTCTACATCTAGTTCTTTTTCCAACAGAAAGGACCACTTCGCCAAAAACTGTAAAGTTTAGTCCTGTCCCAGATGATATAATCAACCTACACCCCAGATAGAAGAACTTTAAGGAATTGTGCAAAACTTTGGATATCAGCATCAGTACAATTGATGAGCTGTCTCTGATCTTGTGATGCAGTGATGATAACTGGCTCCCTCCCCTCTCTTTTTGTATTTGTCTGACATACGTTCTTGATAAGTGTTATAGACATTTGCTGCTTTGGCGTACTAAGCATCATTCTTCTGGTAAAAGCATCTTTGGTTTCTTTTGGAAAAATGCTTTCCCCTGTTGCCTGCAGTCTTTGTCTACTCTATTGATCCCCTCTGTCCAAGGCATCAGCAAATCCTGTTGGCCTGATGTTCAAATTACATACAACTACCCCCTTCTCATTATCTCCACAGCTACCATTACTCTTTACCTAAGGTAGTTCAAGAGCCTCCTAATTAGTCTCTCTGCTTCCCAAGCTTACCTCTCTACAATCTGTTCTTAGCATAACAGCAAACATGATTTTATTAAAAATTAAATTAAACTGTATTATTCTTCAAAATTCTTCATTCTTTCCCCATTATCTGATAAAAATCATAGTCCTTGCTGCAGCTTCCTCGATCATGCCCTGGTTTTTTCTCGAGCTTGTCTCCTACTGCTACTCTCACTTCACTCTGGTCATACTGGACATTTGCATTCTCTTGCTTCAGCCTAAAAAATATGTCACCCTGATATATTCATGAATTGTCCCCTTACTTTCTTCAAGTATGTATCCAAATATCTGAACAATGCTCCATATAGAATAGACAATCATTAAATATTTGTCGAGTGTCTGAATGTCTGTCAATCAAGGTTCTTCTCTGCCCCTCTCTGACAATGGGTGGTCACATATCCTAAGAATACATTTATCAATCTTTCATCTCTCTCTCCCCCCCTCCCTAAGAATATTGATTATGGAGTGCAGTGGATAAGTTTTTTTTTTAAAAAAAGAAGTACACATTCTTGTTGATAGAAATGCTTTCTCAGTTACTTGAAGATTTGAGTCCTCATCATGAGCCCTAGTCTTTTCTAGCTGGTGACAGATTTTTAAATTGCCACTTACTTGCCTTCAGTATCACCTCCTCTTTCTTCCCCGTTACTCACCCACCTGTGTGAAGAACCCCAGTATTAGAATCCCTTCTTCCACATTCCAATGCTGACTGCTTCCTCTAATCTTTAAGGACTATACTGCAGCTAGTAGCAAAGACAAACATATTATATGAAGATGCTGTTCATATTAAGATAAACATTTCATCATGAGTTTTACCATATAAACTATATGGAGTCATGATAGACTATAAGGAATATAAACATGAAAAAATATCAAAGGCTTGGTTAGAGAGTGTGTCAAGTTCTTTTATTATAATTTTTTTTTAACCAAATGTATTCTTATAATGGATATCTTTCTAATATAAATTGCTATGTAAAGCAGTTACATTTATAAGATCTTTTCCTTTTACCCTCCTCAAAATCCCACATAAGAAAATGTGAACTTTTTGTTGTTGTTATTCACCATTTTAGATGGCCGAAAAGGTCTATAATTTTCAAAATCTCTGTCATCTGAATACTGGTTAAAAGTGGAGACATATGATCTTGCAACTCAGAAAAGGCAAAAGGCATATATTTAGTTCATTTATTTGGCAAATATTTACTAATCCTCTTCTATGTACCAGGTACTCTTACAGATGCTAGGATACAATGGTGACTAAGGCAGAAATGGCCTATACTACCATATAGCTTGGTAAACTTTGGCCAATTTGTAATAAAATTCTCTACCAGTTTCCATGACAGTAGTCTTCAGAAGAGATTTTATATTATTAACATTCTTACCTCTAAGTTAAATAGTCTCTTTTGTAATTTATTGTTGCTCCTCTCTTTTCCCTATTCGATTAGAACTAAGAAATCGAATCCCTTTTCAAACTATGTCTTTGATATAAGAATTACTTATGAACCCAATTCCTTTTTTTTCCAGAATATCTATACTTACTTAAAGAATATGGGAAAGCTAAATAAATCTGCAGTACTTCTAAAAATAGATGCTCAATTTAGTGGAAGATAATAAAACTAAAATAAATATATTTTTAAAAGACTTAATTTTAAAGGCAAGAATAGATTCTCTGAATTTGTTTAAGAAATATGTATTTATATACTATTCATGATGAAATATATGCTATTTATAGTTTTATGTAATAATTCTTTCAATTTACATTTTATACTACATATTACTATATAGAAATCTTATATACATATATGATTCTACACACAAATATTAAAACTATAATACTTAGTAGCTAAAGCATAACATCTACATTCTCTTATTTATTACTGTTTTATTTAGTATAGTGCTTATTTAACTTTTCCAAAATTTTCAATTTAATATACTCTGAATACCAGTAGATACAACTTGCTTTCAGAAGTCCATTATTATTAAAAATGGAACCCTATTTCCACAACCTCCCTTCACATTCACTCCTGGGTTAGTATATACTTTTGTGGTATAAACAATTTCAAATTCCCCTAATGGCAGCATGGAATAGTGTAAGAACTTTAACAGATTGAATAGGAGAGCAATGAGCAACCAGACCTAAGTGTCATCATGGCCAATACTATCCCCAAATAATACATTTTCAAGAGATTTAAAAGTGTGTATACTGGTTAAAAAATTCTTTCATCTCAGAGATGATAACCACATTTATTTTTCTTAAACTTTAAAACTGTTTCTTCAGAAACCAAGTACAACTGATTTTAAGTGTCAAAAATTTACTTTCTATGTTTAGAGTTATAATAAATTGAAAGATGAACTCAATGGATAAAACAGTAAGTAAAGAAGAAATTACTTTCAGTGTTTCCAAAAGAGGCTGGGTTAATGTCCAATTCAGATGATGAATTTTCTTGTTTCTGCTCTCCACATTTTACAGCAGTGTAGTAATTTGGAATTTTCTGTAAACACTCAAATGCATTTGGCCCCACGTTGCTGATGCAGAAATATTCCTAATTCTGAAAATTCAGCATTTTCAATATATGAGTTTAGAGTGAATCTAGCTACAACTTTTTTAAAATCTAATACCCTATGTGAAACTTTATCATTCATTCATTCATTTTCATAGGTAGCTTTAGCCTCTGTAATTTCCGATAAAAGATGGAAAACTTACCACACGTGTATTTGTGTCTTTGGAAGTTCATTGAATCTAAAAGACCAACAATAACATATAAAACTAAAACCAAGATTACAAAATTAGCTTCGCTATTTGCTTCTCTATTACCTTTAGTAGCTTGTGTCATCTGGCGTTCAATGTATTTCTTGCATAAAAAAATAATATAAAGAGGGTTTAGATGATGATTTTTTAATCTTTGAAAATTTGTTAAAGAATCCCTTTTTTTTTTTTTTTTTTTACATTTGATGGATTGGAGATTTTCTGTTTCTTTGTATGTTTTATTTCCGAATTAGATAAGTATATTGCTAATAACTAATGACATTTGACATCTTTGTCAGTGTCATTTTTTTCATTATTCTTTAAAATAAGTCTTTGAAACTTCTTTAGTTTCAAAGCTTTTTTGAAAGGTATATCATTTTTTTATTTTATATAGTTCATCTGGATTGATTTTTGGAGCCCAATTATGGTTTTATATTTCTCATATTAGTATCATCTATAGCTTTCATACATTGCCCATTCCTAATTCTAGCCCATTATATCACATATTCAAAATATCACCTATCTCACTGAATCCTGAATAATGCCTGCTTGCAAATTTCACAGATTGAACATGAAAGATATGTTTGGCTTACAGAAGACACACTGTGAAAATAATATCATGGAAGGTTAAAAATTTATAAAGCATTTCAGTATTATGGGCATATAATTGGTGGAATTGTGCTCTTTTATTTTTCATGAGTACATATAGAAATTTGTAAAAGCTGGGCTGAGACAGAATACTTGAAAGACCAGGATCCTCAGAGCAAAGGGCTTCTATCCCCATCCTTAGCTGTAGGGACTCTGTGGAAGCACATATCACAAAATTACTCTTGACAGTTTGGACAGTGTGGACTTGCTCCAACTGACACTGGAAAGGCATCCAAAAGGAAGCATACACAGAGTTTACAGGCGCCCAAGTGTCCATCATCTGTCAGCCATCCTCTTTAATCTCTTACTTGGGTTCATTTCACTTTATCTCTGGGACTCACCCACCACGTCACCCATGGCATCTGACAGAAACCACAACAAATTGAAAAAATAAAAATAAAATTTTATATCTGACCTTTCAAATTATGCTTTTGTGTCTTTGAAAAGGCTGTCATTTTTGCTACAACACTTTTTTGAGTAAGTCTCAGATGCACTGGCCAATATTCAACAGGGAGTTGTCTATCAATGCTTGATAGACAATATGAGTAAGAGATATTTCATTTACTGTTCCTCAAATTAAGGTTCTTTACTACTTTATCAGTCTGCTTTGGTGAGCAAACTTTCTAAGGAATACCTCTTTTAGGCAAAGAGTATTTATCTTACCACCGCATGATAGATGATTTATAACTGCTTAAAATTCCATTGTCAATTTTACCTGGTTTTGTTTGTTTTGTTTTAATTTATATTATTGGTTTAGGTAAGGTCCTTTGCATCCTGTTTTATACTGCAGTGGGCATAAATATAACTTAGGGTTTTTAATATAAGAGCAGAATATACAGAACCACAGAAATCTTAGAAAATCATTTTGATTCGTCTTTCCCCAACACTGTGTGTCACACTGGATTGCACATTGCTGGCTATAAAATAGCACAAAACAGACTTGAGTTCTCTTAATATATTTTTACTTTTATAAAGAATATTTCTTGGACATTTCTTCCTTTTCTATACCCTCCATCATGACATGTTCTAAGCTTTCTTGCTTTTTTGCTGTTGTATATAGATCACCATATTGTGAAAAGGACTTGGAGCATTTTCTTAGTATATGATTTACAGTTAATAAGTATTTTCTTTTCATTTTATTAAGGTCTTTCAGTTAGTCATCCATTAGTATTGCTTACTATGCATTATTATTCAACATCATAGTTCTCTTTGGCATCTGATCTTAATATAAACCACCCAAACTTCATTTTATTGTGTCCATATCTAGCAGGACACATATATCATAGTCCCTAAACTCTACTTTTATAAACCCAAGTGGTAATATTATCTCAGGGAATTATGTGAACCTACTTTAAAAACCAACAACTATGAGCACCATGGGGTTCACACATAAGTAAAAACAGATTTTCTTGCCTTCAGCATTCTTACGATCTATTGAAGGGACAAGGCATGTATAAAAGGAATCAAGAAAGAAATTAGCAGAGGACAAAATATGATAAATCGAACAAAGACAAATGGAAACAAATGCTAGGACTTACAGAGAAGAACAGATTCCTGTGGAGAGAAGTTGCAAGTGACAGTAGAGGTGGAATGTTAAAAAGAGAGGATAGATACAACTGAACTCTACAGGATGCATGGGTTTATATTGGCAGTTTAAGAAGCTGAAACATGGGGAGGTTGGTCCTTAGGGGTGAAGGATTAGAGCCCTGCGCACAACAGCTATGCAAAAGGCATAGATGCAAGAAAGAAAATGGAGTTTGTGAAAAAAATTATGTTTAGATCATTTTGCTTAATGGTGATGGTTTGTGTATATAATGAGAGGTAAAACCAGATATAAAGTTTGTGTTCCAAATCTGAGAATATTACAGTCTGGGTCTAGTAGGTAGGTTGTATGAATATCAAATGAAAAATTATTTCAGAAAAACCAGTAGGTACTAGGCAAGTAAATTCTAATAACAAAGTTGGAAGCAGGAAGAAAAGAGGATACCTTATTTTAGTGTTGCAGGGTCATTAGATGTAAGAATATAAGGAAAAGAATGGCTAAGAGAGAGGTTACATAAAAACTAAGCAGTAGGTAATTAAGGTAAGCCTGTAAAAAAAATTGTGTGTGTGTGTGTGTTTTGCAGGAAATTTAGTTTTCAAAATGCCAAATTTGAGATGAAATGGAACATCTCAGTGTGGCCATGCCAGACTGTTAGAATGATGGATTAAATATAGATGAAAACTTTGGTTACTCAATGTAGAGAAATAGTCTTTCTCTCCTTTTGAAACTGGGCTGGCCTTGTGACCTGATTTGACCAATTGAACATGGTGAGGTGACCTTGTGTAACTGCTAAGGCCTCACCTTAAAAGATCTGCAGTTTCTACCTTTACCACTTGACATGTTCTCTCTTAGCCAGCTACCATGTAAGATGTCCAACTACTTTGAAAGAACAAGTAGGACAAAATAGGGGACCCTAAGGTATTGCAGTGGCAGTTTTGGCATAGGTCACTTGCTAATAGCTTGACTGCCAAGGCTATTTGGAATGATGCTCCCTTGGTTGGGAGCACTACAAATGATTTTATTCCTCCCTCTGTGGATAATCCAGACAATTTACACAACTAGGGAGAGATGGTATTATCTGAGAACCTAGGGTTCAAGTTATTTTAGGATATTATACTATGAGATCTAGAATGATAGAATTTGAATAGTTAAAATTGGAAAGGTAGCTCATCTCTAGCCAAGACTATGTTGATATTTGTGATATTAATTCTAATTTAACATTTTTTATGAATAACAGAAACCAACATGCGTTTAAGAAAATGGAAGGCTTTATTTTGAGGAGCCAAAGCAAAAGGCCAACTATAGTCAAACTCAGAAAGAAACTATAGTAGAAAACAGAAATACATTAGGAACTCAACATATCCTAATTTATGGTTCTTTTGATCTACTTTGTTATTTTTTGTCATCTATTTTTTTTTTTTTTTTTTTGTCAGCACTTTGTCCTAATATTGGAGGCAAATTGTACTTCAGTGCTCAGGTTTTAAATCCTACCCCCTCCTAGTTTTTTGAAAAGACTAGCACATATTAAAATTTAATCTCTTAGAAACCCCAATCACTTAATACCAATTTCAATTTCTGGGGAATTGTCTTGGGTTTCTTGTATAGGTATTTGTGGCCATGGGCATGGGGCCCATTATACTGACACAGTCACTGAAGGTCCATCCTTCTGAATTAGAAGGAAAGGTACAGATTAGATAGGGAAATAAAGGTATTATTAGCTTGGGCTAGGCAGTCAATATAAAGGTGTCTACTACTGGTCACTATTAATGGAGACCTAGAAAATCACCTTGATTTGTCCTGTATCAGAATCTGCTTTTGACTATTATTATTCTAATAATGCATCTGATGCCTTTTTCCTTTATCATTAGGTTTCATTCAGAGAAAAGTGACCTATTTGATTTCTAGCTGAGAAAGCATGTAATTAAATAATACCCTTGGGCTCATTCTATTTCCTGCCTTATCATGAGCTAAGAAAGGTCTCTTGAAGGAGAATTAAAGAAAATGCTGATAAATAGCAAACAAGTTTACTTTTTTCCTACATGGACAATCCTTTCTATAAAATAAGTGAATATACTGCATTGAAGAACTATGGAGGAAAAAAATGCTGAAGCATTATAAAACCTGTAATGTAAGATATTTTTGTTGTTGTTATCTGTTCCAAAAGAAATAACAAAGTATTAGGTTATCTTCTATTTTCCCAGATTCATTATCATCAGCTGTAGCATTTGTGTCTTCAATAAAAGCAAAACTTATAAACTAAATATATACTAGATTCTTATTTCTATCTCAAAAATTAAGTTTTTAAAACAGACTATTTTAAACTACTAAGAAGGAATAGTAGCATTAAAACAGAACACAATAAAAGTGAAAGATTTAAATAAAGAGTGAAAATTCAAAGTTTGTATTGTTCTTACTAAACAACAAATGAAAACAATATTTAATTTTTAATTTCAGTCTTTCTCATATTTCCTTTTATATGTACTTGAAAGAGATATACAAAATTATAGATAATATCAGTAGAGAAATAAAGAATACAAAAATTTATCACTTACAAGGCTTGCAGGAGATAAATAAAAGCACACTATAAAACTGAAAGCCATTTTAAGGAAAGACCCAATAGGATCTTATCAATAAGCATGGATATTGTAAAGAAATATTGATCCAGCTAGTTTTAATTTATAAGCACAGAGAAATATACTAGGCAATGAAAAACAAAATTAAATAAAAAAACCACACAAGCAAAACCCCCCAAACAAACTGAATATATACTTGGAGATATTTGGAAAGTAAAAGCATTAGAATTAAGGCTAAAATTGAGGGTAACCCTGATTGTACCGATCATCCTAGCAAATAAATAGGCAGTGGTTACTTAATTTCAGGAAATGACTTAATTTATATATTTGATAAGGCTATAACTTACAAATTAACTGACTCAATGAAGTCAATGAAACAGATAACTTCCAATCTAAAAAAATTAAATCGTTTAAAAAATTTGTTTTGTAAACCAATGGAATATTGCAGTTTACTTTTTATTAGGTTATTACCATAACTACTATGATCTCACAAAATAAATGATCAATAAAACAATACGTTAATTTATTATTTAACCAATATTAATTGAGCACATAATATTTATAAATCAAGTGATAGTTCCTGGAAAGTAATCAAAGATATAAAAAGTATACAACATATATCACTATAAAGTATTAAAATAGTAAATATATGCTATGTACAAGCTTAGAAAAGACTAGCAAGTACTAATGCACTTATTCTGGTCCAAGGTATAGGCTGATGTACTAATTGAGAAGAAGCACCAGGGAGATTGAAAGCGTTATAATTAGTTAAGGGAGCATATCTGGCTTTCTCCAGTTGGCCCTAAGTTGGAAGTGGGGGCTAAAATTAGGAAAGCTGTCAGTAATTAAGTACTGACTGTTTGGAGCTGGTTGTTGAACAGTTTGTGGTTTGGCTTCCTGGATTAGTTGCTACAGATTGTGGGTTCTATTTTTATATATAGTCTGAATGTTTGTCATGTGTATATTCAATCTCTCACTACTTTGGCAAGGCATATATAAAAATGATAGTCATAATATCCAAAATAAGTAAATTTAACATAATAGATAAGATCAGTTATTTGTAGTTCGGGTGGCTGGATTTTCAGAGATGGACATCTGCTTTATGGGGAGTGAAATAAAATTACTTTTAAAAATATATTGATTTGAATATATTCAATATGAAATATATTCAGATTACTAGGACTTATAAGAAAAGAGTGATAAAACATGTAGAGAAAACTGATAGAATATGAAATGGTTTGCATTCTTTTGACCAAAGGAGTGAGATGAGTCAATGAGGGAATAGAATTTAATTACTATAGTACTAGAGCTAAGATATAAATAAATATTAAACATATTATGTACCCTCATCTTTGCTCTCCTCATCCTATGATAATGAAAGGTGAATAAAGAATTTTTCATATCTTTCTGTGAAAGCTCTAAAGAGACATTGGGAAACTGTTAGGATAAAGACAAATTGGTGAGGTCATAAAGAAATTAGTTTAAGAATGTAAGAATTTCCTTGAGTCATGTTAGCATTTCTAGATTTTGAGAATCTATTCTTTCTTCCATATATTTTGGTCAAGTTAATATAGATATGACTGCATACATACATTGTCTTTCCTATTTTATTTATTGGCAATGATGCCTAAAAAAACTAAATTGAGACATTGAGGAGGTTCATGCTCCTTGTTTATGATGTAAGTCGATCCGGGAAATTTAAGTAACCAATTACTTAGATCGTCCTCTCTATCTTTACTATCACCCAGGTTTTAGTACAGACAGACAATGATAGTAGAACAAAGTCAATATTTACTGTCAAGTGTACACCTTATAGTATTAAGTACTCCTATGATAATTTAACATTGAATATTCTACAAGATTTAAGTACTTCTTTGTGGAAGTGCTACTATCATCATACATAAGACCTGATCCCTGTACTCAAGTATGTGCTTATTGTAGAAAGGTAGGCATGCACACACATAACTATCATAAAAGATTAAAAGTGTGTAATATCATGAGAGATACTATGAAGTCATAAATTTTCAAAGCAGACAGTGTATGTTTTCATTTGAAGTAAAAGATTTCATGGATCAAAAATGGCTTTGTAGAGTGGTTAAGTTTGAAGCTGAAGTGGAAAGATAGAATAAATTTACATTTGAGAAAATAGGGGAAGGGGCTGCGAGAACTTTCTTTTCAGAAGGAAACCATGTGATCATAACACAAGCTGGAAACTTGTTTGTCAGGAATTTAGATTTTTCTGGGGTACAATAATAACATACCTGAAAAAAAAAAAAAAGATTGAAACCGGAATTCCCTAATAAAGACTTCTGATGGTTTCTGAACTACGGAAGTGACCTGAGTTTTACACACTTTTCTGTATAGGAAGAGTTTTACATGATGTCCATCCTTTCTACCTGCCTAAAGTTTAAATTGGGGGGCAATAAAGTAAGTGCACAGAAAACTATGCAACAGGTAGTTTAGAATCCATGTTCTAAGAAACATACTTTAGTGATTAAATCCATGCTTTAGCTATTATAAAATTATGAAAACTAATACTTTCCTACTTTAGATTTTAAATAGATTAATAAACCCTATTTCCTATAGTGTAATTTTATAACTCGATCGATTTAATACTACTGCTTTTAAAATTTGCATTGTTTTATACTTTGCATTGTTTTATAGTATAACTAGCAAAAACACAACAAATTTCAAATCCTTAATGATCAGGCTCCATGTACTGTCTCATTTTTAATGGACAAACAGCAAAAAGTACTTCCTGCTGTTATGAAATAATTATGTTTCTGGAGATACTGTAGTCAAGGGAAGGCTGTCTAGAATTATTTTGTTAGGTTTCATTCTGAGTGAGTCATTTTAATAACCATCATTGTGGGAGCAAAATATAATTACAAACAATGATTGTTTTAGAAAGATTTAGTAGAATCAGGTAATGACCAGCTTCTACTGGAAAGAGAATGAAAACAAACAATGCATTTTTACAATTCTATATTTTGAATAAAATAAACTATAAACATTCTGAATGAGATTTTTTTTTTTTTTAAACTAGTCACAGCTGTCCAAAAGCTAGGATGTACATGTAGATACATTTGGTTATGGGGTATGTTACAAGAGACAACTGTCTAAATTATTCTTGCTTAATATTTCATGTTACAACCATAATTAATTGAGGAAAATAACGTTACTATTTTTACTAAGAAGTACCAGTTCCTTGCCTTTCATTAGCCCTGAATGACTTAATCTCCCTTCATAACCCTCTCTTCATTTTGAAGCCATCCTGCTGACTCTCAATACTTCATATGTCATAGCTAATATTTCTGTCTGGAAAATATTTAATATTTGCTTATCTTGAAGGAGAGCTTTATCTGCCATTAGCTATGCATCAATGTGGAGATAATACAGCTGAGAGTATGAACAGTTTAGAGGGTGTGTATCAGTGGTCCAAGGAGAAATTTTTCACATAGATATGTGAGCAGAGTCAACCCACCTCATGGTTTCCTCCTCCTTTATGTTTAAGCTTTCTAACCCTCTCTACTCTTTTTCCTAATTCTACCTTCACTGGAACTTCTGAGAGAAAAATAAGTTTATTTGATAAGTGATCATTTTCTCCTAATTTAAGAATATAGGGAAACTTGCCTTGTTCATACCCAATAAATTATTCTTTTGTTTTTGTATTATAACTATACAACTCAATTGCCCTCATGCTAAAATCCACATTTTTTTCAGAGAGGACTAAGGCCCACAATATTTTCTAACCTGTATACTTTAGTTTTATTGTAGTAAAATATATATAACATAAAATTTACCATTTAAATCATACTTAAGTACAGCAGAATTTTTCAAAGATACCTGTGATAAGAGCTTTGGGGGGCGGCAAGTCATCTTATAATTCTCTATATATACCATAGTCAGCAGCTATCAAAAGAATCTTCAGCAAATAAATGGCTTTTTAAAAAAATTGTATGTACTTTTTTCTTACCATCACCAAAATCTCTGTTGTATATAGGTAGGTGTGACTATTCTACAGTCCCTATATACTCCTTCCTTTCTATATTTGTTTAGGGTTTTGAGTTCCTGTAAAGTTAGGAATTTGGGTTTCTTTTGTCCTCTTTTAGTTTATGGAACTGCCGCTTCCTAAACCCCATCTGTAGGTGTAGTGTCTTTTCGCAAAGAAATGGAGAATAATTTGCCTCAAATTTTGACAACACTCTACATTCTGGTATCTATAGGAAAATGTTGGTAAAGCCATAAAGATTAGTAATGATAAAGTGATTAATTATCCATCTTTAGGTTCATAATTTATATATGTTTTAAGTCTGGTATTTACTAGCTCTGTGACACTTGACATGCTTTTTTCTCTGCCTCAATCTCCTCATCTACAAAATGAGCATAATTATGATGGGTCTTCCTTTATACAGAAGACCATCAGTTTCTATTGGTTCTTTAATCCTGCCTACCAATCATGCTGCATTTCTTTAGCTCAGTTTTCTACTCTTCTAGATGAATTCATCCTTTCTCTTGTCAAACATCCAAAACCCTTCCCCTCATCCACATTCTCATCTGTTTATCTTGTTTCCATCGAGCTCGCACCATCACATGTATCCCCACTCGTGTCTGTGCTCTTGTACTCTGCCTTCTCTCCTGTAAATAGGTATGAGTTCCATGCTCTTAATAGGCCAACTGCTTTATAAGTGCACCAGATCCATTATCTCTCCTCTATTTAAGGATATCACATCAGATTTATCCCTTCTTTCTAGCATAATCATGTACTTATGTCCTTCCTTCTCCACTGGAACTTTCCCATCAATAAACACACAGGCTACATTTCCTCCACCTTAATAAAATTCTTTCCTGACCCATTGTCTCCCTCTAGCTACAGCACTTTTTTTCCTTCCTTTCCTTTCTTGAAGTTTTCTACAGTTGCTGTCTCCATAAATCATCTCCTATTTTGTGAGCCTCTCTATCAAAATTGTTTTCTTAAAGTCTTCAATAACCTTTGCTTTGCTAAATCCCTTGGTGAATTTTTCTTTCTTGAAATATTTATTCATTAAAATTCTTAATTCTACATTCTCTGGCATTTCCTCTACTCCACTGCTACCTTTGTTGAGGGTTTTGTTGATTCTTCTTTGTCTTCCCATCCTGTCTTCCCTTCTCCAAACACTGAGTGCCAAGGTTCAATCCTTGGACCTTTGCTTCTTTTCTCTTTCTATATATGTGCAACTCCTGTTGCTCTTATCTAGTCTCATGGTTCATTAAGTATGAACTATTAACTAACAACTCCCAAATTCATATCTTCAGCCTTCATCTCCCCCTGAAATCCAAGCTATTGTCTGTGGCTGCTTACTTGATATTAGACATGGCTACTAATTGGTATTCAAACTTAACACATCAAAAAATAAACTTCTAATCGTCTCACTTCAGTTTTTCTCATCTCAATAAATTATAACTCCCTCCTTCCAGGTGCTCAGGTTAAATTCTTCAACTCTCCTCTTTCCCTCACATCTGATACCCAAACCTACAGAATTCTACTGATTCTGCCTTTTATCCAGTAAGACCACTTCTCCACACGCTCATTATCCCTATAGTCATAAGATATGGCCACTGGTCCAAATCATCATTGTCCCTCAAATGAGTTATTATGATAGCTCCCTATATCATCCCCTGCTTCCCCTCTCCCTTAAGCCATTCTTATAATGGAGCCAAAGTGTTTCTCGGTTGGCGTATGTTATTCTGCTGAAATCAATTCAAAGACTTTTCATCTCACTCATAGTGAAAACTGAAGTTCTTGCAAATAGTGCCAAATATTTTAGGATCTGATACTTTTTTTTGACATTCTTTTCATATCTAAAACTCTTCCTCCCCTTCAGCCACACTCTCTTTCTACTACCAATATGCCAGGCATTCCTTCCCCAAGAGATTAGCTCTTGTTCCTCTATCTGCAATACCTGTCTCCGGATATTTGCATTGCTCAGTCTCTCATCTACTTTAGATACTTATTTGAATACAATTTTCTAAGGGAGACCTGCACTGACTATCCAATCTATAATAGCACTTCCTCCCAATCACACTCTTTCTATTCTCTTTCCCTACATTTTAAAAATAACATCTCTCTCCACATGTTTTTATTTC
>NW_011888792.1:16112511-16114590 GCF_000151845.1 Pteropus vampyrus
GGCTGCTTACTTGATATTAGACATGGCTACTAATTGGTATTCAAACTTAACACATCAAAAAATAAACTTCTAATCGTCTCACTTCAGTTTTTCTCATCTCAATAAATTATAACTCCCTCCTTCCAGGTGCTCAGGTTAAATTCTTCAACTCTCCTCTTTCCCTCACATCTGATACCCAAACCTACAGAATTCTACTGATTCTGCCTTTTATCCAGTAAGACCACTTCTCCACACGCTCATTATCCCTATAGTCATAAGATATGGCCACTGGTCCAAATCATCATTGTCCCTCAAATGAGTTATTATGATAGCTCCCTATATGAAGCTCCCCTGCTTCCCCTCTCCCTTAAGCCATTCTTATAATGGAGCCAAAGTGTTTCTCGGTTGGCGTATGTTATTCTGCTGAAATCAATTCAAAGACTTTTCATCTCACTCATAGTGAAAACTGAAGTTCTTGCAAATAGTGCCAAATATTTTAGGATCTGATACTTTTTTTTGACATTCTTTTCATATCTAAAACTCTTCCTCCCCTTCAGCCACACTCTCTTTCTACTACCAATATGCCAGGCATTCCTTCCCCAAGAGATTAGCTCTTGTTCCTCTATCTGCAATACTTGTCTCCGGATATTTGCATTGCTCAGTCTCTCATCTACTTTAGATACTTATTTGAATACAATTTTCTAAGGGAGACCTGCACTGACTATCCAATCTATAATAGCACTTCCTCCCAATCACACTCTTTCTATTCTCTTTCCCTACATTTTAAAAATAACATCTCTCTCCATATGTTTTTATTTCAATAATTTGTTTATTTTATAGCTCTCCCCACTACCAGAATATAAGATCCATGAAGGTGGAAACTTCACATTTTAGAGAAAGTGTTATATAAAACTATCTGGAACACTGTAGTTATACATAGATATTATTTGAATTGATTAATATCTATTGCAAGGGGTTGTTGAAAAATTAAAGGGTACAATGTACATAACCTCTGAGCACATTTGGTACACAGCAGAACCTTAGTAAATGCTTTCTATTATCAAGGCTATAAGGCTATTTATTATACACATAAATATGTAGTAAAATTATAAAACATGGATGAAGAGGAAATTTAGCAGTTAACAGCAGTGTTTACTTCTGCAGTAGAAGAGATAAAAGTGGGATTATAGAGTCAAACAAAGCAGACAGGAGAATTAAACAACATGATTAATAATATAGATTTATGGATATGTATCAGACTGATACAGTAATAACAGAAGATACATCACCTTTACAAATGCATATCAATTTTTAAAAATGATTATAAGGTAAGAGAAAAAACATTAATTTTTATGAAATAAAGACATTCTCTAATCACAAAGTGATTAAACTAAAAATCATCAATAAAACATAAAAAAATTGTTTCTTCCATTAGAAAAGTAAAGAAAAGCTTTTATTAAAAAATCATTTGGGTGAGAAGAGAAATACAAATCTAAAACTCTCCAACCAGATAATTATAATGTTCATTCTTTTAAGAGACAAGAGTTATTTTGAAACACAGACAATAATAAAAAGCTCTTCAAGCTTTTGTTTTCTTTGAGATCTTGTAAACTCAATTCTTAAATGGTCCTAAACTCTAACATTTGTCTTTTTAGCTCTTACTGCATAAAATTCTTATTTATTTCTCACTCTGTTAGTTACTACAGCTTTCTACTCAGCTCTTCATCATCTTTACCTGTGTCACTTAGGTTGCAGTAAATTCTGTGAAAAAGTAGCAAAAAATTTGGGGCTCATCTCATTTTGTTTCCTCCTTATCACTGGGATAGCAACTCCTGATTCCATTTACATTTTATCAAGATGTTCCCTGTTATAGTGTAAGGATTGGTTTTACAACGTAGTCTTATACTGCTGGAAATGATAGTTTTCTTGCTGCCTTGTTTGTAAGAGTCATAGTATTAAAATGTAGTTAAAATTTTCTTCTTGATACTGTGGAGAGATATATATGTATATATATGTTTGTTTTTATGTTTATAGATATGTTTGTTTTTATGTTTTTTTCTCATAATTTTAAAATTATATTTAATTAGTGGGGGAGATATT
>NW_011888792.1:16115705-16122303 GCF_000151845.1 Pteropus vampyrus
TTTTGTTTCCTCCTTATCACTGGGATAGCAACTCCTGATTCCATTTACATTTTATCAAGATGTTCCCTGTTATAGTGTAAGGATTGGTTTTACAATGTAGTCTTATACTGCTGGAAATGGTAGTTTTCTTGCTGCCTTGTTTGTAAGAGTCATAGTATTAAAATGTAGTTACAATTTTCTTCTTGATACTGTGGAGAGATCTATATGTATATATATGTTTGTTTTTATGTTTATATATATGTTTGTTTTTATGTTTTTTTCTCATAATTTTAAAATTATATTTAATTAGTGGGGGAGATATTGATATCTGACTTCTATCTATATTCTTTACCAATAATTCTTTATTAAGGCTACACCTTTCAAATCATTTTGTCTCAGTGTCTTATACATTCTCTTTCATTGTAAATCTAGTTAGTCATTTTCTTTCATCTCTTGAGGCACACTGAAAACTAATTTCTTACCTGTACTTGGGTATTTGTGTTGTTTTCATACTGTTAAAAATTTTAAAGTTCATAATTGTCCTAAATGCAATGAAATGACAATCACTCCCTCATGGAATGGAAAAATTTTTATAATAGTGTACCTTTAATCCACTGTCTAGTGATACTGTTGGATATTGACATGCCTTCACTTATAATGATAACCCATTCAGTTGGAAGTATCACTACATGGGTATCAGAAGTTCTGTTCATGGTTCTTATTGACTTTATAACCTTGTCTACCTTACTCTAATATTTCTGAAACTAAATTTATATCCATCTCAAATTATTTTAAAGAGAGACATATAATTTCTCTTATAGTTATTACATAGTGGAAAATTTGAGTTTTGCATTAGAACAAAAAAAATTGTTGGATGCCATAATCTTTATACATAGTTCTTTCTAAATATAGAGACTGGAAAATTTGTAACAGCTTAAAAATATCAGTGGAAACTGCAAAATTGCCAACCTAAAAAAACCAACAAAACAAAATAACTGCAATTTATCTACACGATTATTTCCCAGCCTCTCTTAAATACTGATTTTTTTTTTTTTTGGATTCTATAAGCATCACTACCACAGCCTTTTCTTTTATAATTACAGTGTTTAAGCTTTTGCTTGTATTCAGTTCCAGAGCTGAAATTTTTATTTGTTCATGTGACTGTTCGTCCAGTCTTATTGAACTAGCAAGGAAGCACTTCTCTGTTATGCTCTAATGGACACAGCTTGGCAAGTGTTTTTCAACAAGCTTCACCTTATTCCTAAAGAATCAGGCATTCACCAGGCAGGCAAAAGCTAGTAAATCAACTGTAGTGTTAATCAATAAAAGTAATCAGCCTCTGAAGCAAAACCTGTCTATTACAATATGTAACAACTAGCTTTTGGGTAGACTTTAAAAAACAGCTTAACGAGTAAACACAGAGTTGTTTTGCTATACCATTTGTTTCACTTTATTCCAAGTTATATTCGAATTTTAGATGTGACTAGGGTTTAAACAGATTCTTTGGGAGTATGTGCACTGATGAGTATGAAAAGAATGTAAAAAAGAATAAAAGCAGCAATGGAAATTGGTGTAAAAAAATTTCTCTGCAATATTGATATATCTAATGAAAATAAACTCTGCTGTATATTTCCAAATATGACTTTGGCTGTGAAAAAAAATTATTTTTGTGGTTTACATGCCATTCAAGGTTTTTGTCTAATAGCCAAGTCAGTTTCTTTTGTGCAATTTCTCACCCTGTAATCAACTGTAGATGAAATAATATAATTCTATTTAAAAAAAATTGGTTAAATTTCTACTTGTTTTGATGACATAGGTTTTCAAATTGACTGATTATGTAAGGTACTTAAAATAGTAAAAAGCCTAGAACATCAAATCAATTGATTTACAGCATTGAAGCAATTAAATCATTAAATTTAAAAACTAAGGAAATAGAGAGATTGTTACATTAAAAATTATTAAATATGGTTTAGAACAGATATGTTTTGGGAGTTGTTACAGGGTAGAAATGAAAACTAAAAATAGCAAAATCTACAGTAAACTCATAATAAAGAATAATGGAAAGTTTAGCTGCGACATATATTATCTTTATCAGTTCTTTAAAAAACCCTTATATCATTAAAAGAAATGCAATTATTTTAACAAATTTCTGATAAAATGAGCTTCTCCAGTTCTACTAAATATAAAAATGTCAATAATGATTTATGAATTTTAAGTATATGATAAATGTGATTATTTTATCAGAACTTTCTAATAACATTAACTTTATAAAAATATCATTAAGTAATATGCAAAGATGTCTAAATATTGCTAAGCTAGCATGGAATCATAAAATAATAATAACTGTGACAAAAACATCTAAACATTACTGTTTAGCATATACAACTAGTATATATTTTTTGGCATACGGTCTGTAGTATATATTGTAAGTTTGTAAGTAGCTCTCTTACATTTGAGAAACAAAACATAAAAACTTTAAATTATGGTATATTTGGCAATGTTTCCACCTCCGAGCTTCACCTTAAATGTTTGTTACCCATGGGGAGCTGCAAATATGTTTCAGACTAGAAAACAGTCAGTTCGGAGAACAGGGAGATGTAAAGTACAAAGAACTTCTACTATGGCAATCCTTTTATATTATTAGCTGTTGAAACAGCAGGCATAAAGAAGCACTAGAAGTGGCAAAACATGAGTGTTGATCTGTATGGTCAGTTTGGGCACATGACAGCCAGGAAGGCATGCTTACCTGCTCATTCCCAGCCTCATTAAGTTATGGGAGTTAAGCTGCTAGACTGTATTATTACCTTCACCCAGAAAGGAAACTGGAGTTTCAGGGGCTAAGTTCTGTGTGTGACATGTCAGATTAAGGCTGATAATGGCTAACGTTCTAGTTGTTTGGTGTAATTAATTTTTGTTGCTATATATTCCTCAAGTAAGTATCTAGTTGTTACTTATTTTTATAATCAAAGGATATATGTAAAATTTGATGACCTATGTGTATAGACTTTCACATTCAATGTTTAACAGCTATTGATAGCTATTCTAGTTTTCCAAGAGATTCATTTTCTTAGTCTTTGTTTCCTATACATGACAGCCTCCAGGATTCTTGAAAAATGGTCTATAAACATGTTCTTCCAGAGAAACTAAAGTTTATCAAGAAGTGCTTACAAGTCAGATGGCCAAGTATTTATTTAATGATGTTATGCTTCTCAAAAACAAACTCTCTTAAAGTATAATTTTAAAATATATACATTCACTTCTTAATAAGATATAAAGTCTTTTTCGAAATAAGGCTAATGGAGATTTTTTCTACATCTCTGCTGAAGTGATTGTAAACTTGCACTTAACAATATCACTTCAGCTTTTTCTGGCAATCCTCATGAGTTAAGAAATGGGCCCAGATAATAGTCTAATCATTTCATTTTCCTTACTAAAATTCCTTATTTTTACACATTTAATCAGTTAGAATAACTACAAATCATTTATTTATGTTAGTGTATGGTTTTTAATACCCTGAAACAGGCAGAATCTTTCAGCAGTTTTCACTGTAGCAGTCTACACTACACCACCTGGAACTTAGGAATTGTTAGTTGCTTTTAACCTCAATTGGACAATCAGCATCCAAGGGCGCAGGGTGATAAGCTTAATTATAAGACTTAAACTTCTATCATGAGACCAATAATTTTGTCTTGATTGTTAAACTCTCCAAAAACGTCTGTCTTTTCTATCCCAGCAATTGAGTAGTTATTTACTGTTTCAACTTGCATAACTGACTGACGAACCCTAGGGGCTTCTTCTAAGTCTTTAATACGAGTGTTAATAACCACGCTCCAAACCTCTAAGAGGAGTGTAAAATGCCTGTAAATGATGATAAATCTAAGTGTGTGCAATATAACCAATTCGTAATGTCAAAGCAGTCTTCTAAGGCTGAATCCTGTCATGTATTTAAAAATCAAAGCTCTCAAAACTCTAGTGTTTGAATTAAAAATTAAAAAAGATCTAAATAATGCAAATCTTCCTGGAACTTGTGAAAATTACTTACTACTTTAATTTTCATCCTTTGTTTTTGCATAAGCAATTAAAGCAACATAAGTAAACACTGAAATTCGCTAACACTTTCATATCAATTCTGTTAAAAATCTCTTCCCAGATTTCCTAATAAGTTGAATAGCCTGATATCCATTTTTATCTACAATATTATTTAATTTCTACACTTTTTATTCTTTCATATATAGCTGGAGTAACTTGAACTTGAATTATAAATAAAAAGGAAGGTACACTGGAATGGAAAACTAGTGGTGTTCATTTTATATGTATTAGAAAACCTACTTTGGATTCAAGCAATTTAAGTAAAATGAAAATGAACCATTAAGTTAATAAAATTGAAAAATATTAGAAATTACAATGAAGGTTCTAGGAGATGTTCCCTTTTTTGCCTCTTGCAGCTTTTGATGACAATCCTAGGCTATATCACATTACTCTCAGTTGCTACCTGTCTTCACATTGACTTCTCAGTGTAACTGTCATTCTCTTATAAAATACTTGTCATTGGATTTAGTGCCCATCTGAAAAATTTGATCATATCTCAAATTTAACTTACTTGCTTATTTAAACAGCTTTTTTCTCAAATATGGTAATATTCACAGATTCCAGGAATTAGAAGTTGGATAGAGAGATACATATTTGGGGGGGGGGCACTATTTAGCCTCCTACAATAATAGAACTATTTCTGATAATACTATGTTAGGATAAGTCATATAAAATAATAATAAGTCCTTTCCCACCTCCCAACTCTCCTCAGAACAAGGATTTAAAGATAGAATGTTCATTTTTTCAGGCATGAGCAATAATTTCAGATTTGTGGTTAGGAGAGGCAAAGACATGTGTATTAATTTGGCTATATCTAGTAGGTATAAGATCAAGATTCTAAATGATCAAATAATAGAGCATATTTTTTCAATGGTGACAGTGTCTGTTGTTCTTACTTCTACTTATTAAGACTTTTATTCTGCTAGAAAGAGCGTAGAGAAAGGAACAAGTGGATTGCATGCTATTCCTATCATAGCCATTATTCTCTTGCTCTGAGTGTGCAATATAAAGGCCATTTTCTTATAACTTTATCTAGTAATTTCCATGAGCACTTGATGTGGTTCAAAGAGAAAACTCTGAAGAGGGTATAGACTCACCCATTTCTGTGTGCCCAGGGACTTCATATTTCCTCACCAACGTGCTCCCAATGTCCAACAATCCTCAAAATGTGTTAAATAAACTCTTCCTGCTATTGAACTGCCTCATAAGCCATTGCTTGTGTTAGTCTCTCCCTGCAAGCATCTCCTTGGTTTTTGTGTCAGTTTGCTGCACAGCAACCTGTTTTTGGATAAGTTCATGGAACATTGTTAATTTGTAGGTTGTCTGGCTTTTCTTTCTCTTTAAGATTGGAAGCAAGATGCTTTCTAGGTGTCTCATCCCCGAGCAGATACCAGCAATAGACTATTTTTGATCTAATAAGAATCATTTTAGATACTTTCCTATTTTCCAAATCACCATTTTTATACCAAAGTATAAACTTGAGTATATGGAACCTTGGAGGTTATTTATACACTAGTTTGGTGGAGGTTTATTTTCTTTCCCCCATTATTTTTCCTTTAGCTTGGATGCAGGTCCCAGTTGCTTACTAAAAAAAGTAGTTATGATGTTTTCTTTAGGCCTAATATAATTTGAAAATTTTTCATTTTTTTAAATTGAGATATAATTGACATATTAGTTTCGAGTATACACCATAATGATATGCATATATTGCAAAATGATCACTAAGTCTAGTTAACATCCATCATAACACAGTTACATATTTTTTTCTTGTGATGAGAACTTTTAAGATTTACTCTCAGCAACTTTCAAATATATAATACAATTAACTAGAGTTATCATGCTATACATTACATCCCCATGACATTTTTTTTTAATATTTGGAAGTGTGTACCTCTTGACTACTTTCACCCATGTTTATCCGCCCTCCCCGCCCCCCCGCCCGCCACCTCTGGCAACAATAATTTCTTCATTAAGTCCAGGAGTTTGATTTTTTGTATGTTTTTTAGATTTTATATACAAATGAAATCATAGGGTATTTGTCTTTCTCTGTTTGCCTTATTTCACTTAGGATAATGCCCTCAGGGTCCACTCTGTCAAAAATGGTCTAATTTAGATTTGACACCAAAAGGAAAGGTGACAAAAATAATTGAGACTGCATCAAACCAAAAGCTTTTCAAAGCAAAGGAAACCATCAACCAATTGAAAAGGCCAACCTACAGAATGGGAGAAAATATTTGCAGATCATATATGCTAAGAGTAAATCTTATGGCTAAAATTCCATTCATATACACCATGTTTTCTTTATCCACAACCATCGATGGACATTTAGGTTGTTTCCATATCTTCGACATTGTAAATAATGTTGCAATGAACATGGGGGTACAGATGTTTTTGAGTTAGTGTTTTCATTTCCTTCTGATAAATACCCAGAAATGGAATTGCTGGGTCACGTGGTAGTTCTATTTTTAATTTTTTAAGGAACTTCCACACTGTTTTAAATAGTGGCTGCACCAATTTTCATTCCCACCAA
>NW_011888792.1:16123353-16151604 GCF_000151845.1 Pteropus vampyrus
ATAAGGAAATATGGGTAAAATTCCCTTAAATTTCAATGTAGGGAAAGGTTTTCTAAATATGATTCAAAATCCAGGAGCAACAAAAGAAAAGACTGAGTATGTAAAAATTTTTAAAGCTTTGCATTCCAAAAATCATCATAAGATAATCAATTAAAACTGAGGAAAAAACATTTAAAATATATACAACAAAGTACTAATATTCCTAATGTTAAAAAAAACATTGTTGCATCAAGGAGTAAAACCCTGATTGAAAATAAAGGAACAAGATATGAACAGCCAATTCAACAAAAGAGATATAAAAATTGATTTTGAAAATATGAAAACACTTTCAAACTCAGTTGTATTTAAAGAATTACAATCAAAACAAGATGCTATTTCTGACAAGATATCAGTTAAATTAGGAGAAAATTAAAATTATGAAAAAAAGTCTGTTGGTGAGGCTGTACTATCAGTCATTCTCCAGATTGCTGGTGGAAATGCAAACCAGTACAACTCTTCTGGAGGAAATTCAACAAAACCTAACAAAACTATACATAGACTCAACTTTTGACCTAGAAGCCCTACTTTTAGAGATCTATACCCTGAAGTTGCATCTGTTACATGATGAAAATATATTTGAGCAAGGTTATCATTGTATCATTGTTTGTAATTGCAAATATTTGAAATAATATAATACCTTTATTGTAAAGAAGTCGAATAAACTACGATAGTTTATGATAGTAAGTTTCAAATCTAGGGGCTGTCAAATGCCCTAATAATCCATACTACATAGAAAATCTTGACTTGAGGCATGGCTCTTAACAATTATTTTTATTAGTCACATTTTAATCAACACTAAAACTCACTAATTAAAATTATGAATGTCATAGTGTATTATTATTTGTGAAAACTATTACTTGTTACAGTAGTGATGGGGGTTAGAATGGGATCTTTGAGAGAGTATGGACACTTGCACAAGGAGGACGTAAAGATTTAGTGAGGCCTTTAAAAAATACAGCCTGAAGTATTCTGCGAATAATCCTTACAAAGACCTAGACAGATAATATGAATGCTGTGAGGCATGCATTCCTTTCCCCTAGGGATGGCAGATGAGTTTTAATTCCTAAATGACTGTTTAGTCATGGATTACTGAGGATTATCCTCATCTGATGTCATAAGTAGGCAAAGGAAGATGTAGGAAGTAGAATCTGGTTTCTGTTATTGTGTCATTTCTGCTTTAAGTGAAACTTCCTGAGGTAGTAACCAGGTATGATTTAAAATTAGGATTCAATTATCTGTGGTGGCAAGAGAAAATATAAAATTTGAATATTTTCAAAATTGTTTCTAACATAAAATATATTCTAACATTTTAAGCAGGTTCCCTCCCAAAATGGTAGGTTATGGAGGACTTAGAATTATTCACTATATTTTTCTTTTCAATGAAACTTGAAAACAAGATTTGAAAAAGAAATCCATGTTCTCATTAACTGTAATTTTAAAATATTGACATTTTGCCGTATTTGCTTCATAATTTTCTTTTTTGGGGGAAACAAAATATTAGTAACACAGAGGAACTTTCTCTTTGTTCTTTGTTCGCCTCCTTAAACACATTGATGTCTCTTCTAAAGCAGCAGCACTCCCTGAATTTTATCTGTATCTATTCTGTTTACATATTTATATTTGCTTCTTATATATGTATGTTGTCTATCTGTATGTCCTACTGTGAGAAATGTCTATTCAGGTCCTCTGCTCATTTTTAAATTGGACTTTTTTTTTTTTGGTGTTAAGTTGCATGAGTTCCTTATATATTTTGATGTTAGCCCGTTATCATTTGCGAATTCACCAGATTGTCTTTTCATTTTGTGATGGTTTCCTTCCCTGTGTAAAAATTTTTTAGTTTGATGTAGTTCCACTAATTTTTATTTTGTTGTCGTTGCCCAAGGAGGCATAACCAAAAAGGTAATGCTAAGAGTGATTTCAAGGAGTTTATTGTCTATATTTTCTTCTAGGAGTTTTATGGTTTCAGATCTTACATCTAAGACTTTAATTCATTTTTAGTTTATTTTCGTATGTAGTGTAATAGAGTGGTCCAATTCATTTTTTTTTTTTTGCATGTATCTGCCCAGTTTTGCCAACACTTATTGAAGAGACTGTCTTTACTCCATTGTATATCCTTGCCTCTTTTGTCACAGATTAAGCATATAAGTGAGTATTTATTCCATTTATCTATATATGTTTTGATGCCAGTACTATACTGTTTTGATTATTGTAGCTTTGTAGTATAGTTTGATGTCAGGAAGTGTGATATCTTCTGCTTTGTTCTTTCTCAAAATTTCTTTGGCTATTCAAGGTCCATATAAGCTTGAGGGTTAGTTCTAATGCTGAGAAGAATGCCATTGGTATTTAATAGGGATTGCATCGAATCTGTATAGTACTTTAGGTAGCAAAAACATTTTAAGAATATTAATCCTTCTAATCCACGAGCAAGGTATAGCCTGCCATTTACTTATATCTTGTTCAACTTCTTTCTTCAGTGTATTATAGTTTTCATTTTACAGTTCTTTCATCAGTTTGGTTAAATTTATTCATAGGTTTTTTGATGCATTTGTAAGTGGGATTTTCTTAGTTTGTTGTAAAAATAATATCTAGGTTTCTGGCTTCTCTTAAGAAATTGGGAGATTTGGGAGGACTGATATAGCTCCTTGACCTCTCTGACATTCAGTTTCCACATCTGTAAAATGGGCCCTGACCTTTTTTCATGAACCTCACCCCAATCTGCTCCATTCCTTCATGCCTGCCTTTATTCATATTGACACTTTTTTTTTTTTTAAATTGTGCATCTATGCTATGACAGGGGCTGTTCTTGTAGTCAGCGATATAGCAGGGACAAGACAGACAAAGGATCTTGTGTTTGTGGGGTTAACATTAAGGTGAAAAGAGACAGATACTGAACTAAATAACTAAAATATTTATTAGTGGTAGTAAGTGCTGCAGAGAAACACAAAGCAGGGGGAGGAGAGAGGGAGTGCTGAGATGGAATCTTTTGCAATTTTTAGTAGCAGGGTCTTGAAGGTACATGTGTGTGTGTGTGTGTGTACAAGTGGAGAATAGGTGTAGGCAAGTGGAGAATAAGACATAAGAACATCATAAATTTTAAAATTGCATGATTATGTTAGAAATTGATGAGTATTATAGAAGATACAAAACACAGATCAGGATAAGAGAGACAGGGAGGAAAGTGGTGATACAATGCAGTATCAAATAGAGACGTTAGAGTATGCCTCACTAATGAGGTGAAATTTGTTAGCCAAGTAGATATAAGATTTACATGTAGCGATGATAACTCAAGCTGTAGTTTAATACTGATTAAAAGGACACAAAAAAGGATTGGAGATGCTCTGAGAGATAATGGTGTGTATGAACAGATGGTAGCAAAAATGAAACTGGACATATCTTGTACATATTTTTAAAGAACAGAATATAGGATTTGCTAGTGTATTGGATATGGTATGATAGAGAAAAAAAATACACAATTATGACTCCAAAATATCTGACCATATCAAGTAAAAGAATGATTAGCCACCAATAGAAAAATGAGCTGTAAGCAGATAAAGATAATATACTGAATTCAGTTTTCTATGTGTTAAATATGAGAAATACTTTACACAGCTAACTCAAAATGTGGAAAATGGGAAGATGGATTTTTTTTAGAGTTCAAGAAGTCTGGCTGGGCTGGAAAAATAAATTCGGAATTTGTCAAACATAGGGAGAGTATTATAATTGTTAGAATGGATGGGATCATCAAAGAATGCAGAATAGATAGAAAAGAGTACCAGTGATAGAGCCCTAAAATTTCAACAGTTTAGGTTAAAGAGGAGAAAGCACCAAAAAAAAAAAAAGTTGAAAAGAACAACTAGTGAAGAAGATGAAGAGAGCATGGGATACTTGAAATAAAATGAAGAAAGTATATCAAGAAAGGAGTGATCAGTTCTATCCAAAGTCATGAAAAGTTTGAGATGTGTAAATGTGAAAAATGACCATTGGATTAAGCAATGAGAGATCATTTTTGACCTTCACAAGGACTTTTTTTGGAGTAGTACCCTGATACAAGCCAGAGCTTAGGCTCATCAAAGAAGTGAAGGATAGGGGAAACTTGGGTAGGGTGGAATCAGAAATTACAGATGTACAAAAGTAAAAGAATTATGGGCACTGGGGCACTAGAGGAAGTGAGCTAGCAGAGAGGAACTGGTGATCAGAGAGTAGGCTACATGAAATTGAAATTATAGAAAAATTACAATAATTGACAATTGTTAAGTTCCATAGTATGACCATGGAAGTAAGTGGCTGAAGTAAAGATATGGACAAAATAATTGCAGGAGCAAAGTTTAAAAAAATGACTGGCTAGAGTGTTGGAAGGGTTATCTCTGTATGTATAGAAACTTCCAAGAATTATGACTGGGGTGGTATTTGAAAGAGTGACAATGAGACAGTAGTTAAAATCATTAGGAAATGAAAGGTGATATCTTGAGTCTAGACAGATGATAACAATAATATGTGGTGGTTGACATTGTTGACAGGAGAGTCAGAGCTGCAGATTTTAGGAAAAGTGGTTGTATTACATTTTGCTGTACAACTAATTAATTAAAAAATTAGGATCATAGAAATACAGCAAATATTTCAGATTTTTTTTTTTGGGGGGGTCAGGAATTTGAGAGTAGCTTTGCTTCTTGCTTCTGTCTTGGGACCTCTCTTACAACATTGTAATTTTTATGTCAGCTGTAACTGGGGTTATCAGAGTTCATTTAAAGATTCACTTCTAAAATTGCTCATTCATATAGTTGACAGGTTGATTCTGGTGGTTAGAAGGAAGTCTCAGTTACTCAAAATGTGGACTTCTCCATAGGGCTGGTGGAGTGTTCTCAGGTCCTGGCAGCCAGATTCGGAGCAAGTGATTTGAGAGAAAGAAAGGCAGAAGCCTTCCTTTTATGACCTCTTTTCAAAGTCACTCTTTCATTTCTCTGCAGTAATATATCGGTTACCCAGAGCAGCCCTATTCAGTGTGGGACAGGACTAAACAAAAGTATGAATACCAAGAGATGAGAATCACTGGGAATTACCCTTGAGGATGGCTATGAAAATGGTGGCGATATGTTCTAAATGTGGCTTTAGAAATAAAAGAATACTTAGTTCACTTCCAAGAACAATGATATAAGAACTCCGAGAAAAGTAAAAATCAAGCCACCACTGAGAAAAATAAAGTCACCACTGAGAGGCCCTGCGAGGGAATTTGTGCACTAATTTGTGTATCCAGGTGATAGCTGGATTCCAATTTGAGCAAAATGAATGAAGGGACTATTCAGATAATATGTTGACAGTAAGAGGATTTTATGCATTAAGGATTTTATATGTAAGTCCTATGTACAACAGTGAATTTCAGGGGATAGAGTAAAATAATGAGTTAAGACTGTAAAAGGAAATATAATAGGATGCATAGAACTTTACTGTATTAAAGTATGGAAACAGGTAATCTGGCAGTCCAGGGAGTCTTCTGGTGAGACTATTTATAAACAAATACATAATGAGAATGGTCCCAATGGATTCATTGCAGATAATGGTAGCAAGGATTTGAGTAGTGTGGGCTACAATGAGGTGAGTTTTTGGCATTTTCTCCGCATAGGTAGAAACAAGCGAAAGGAAGGTCTTGACCACAGTGCTCAGGCCTCTCCTAGACAACAGGGAGCTGTGTCCTTAATCCCAGTGGTTTTTAGTGAGAGAGTTTCTACTGCACTCCTTGGAGAAAGGCTGCTCTAGCTCTCAGTGTGTGTGCTCTCTCTTGTACCAGTTAATGGACTGAATGACTGCGGGGAAAACTGGGTGTTACACCAATGTGTGGGGCTCTTCTTCAACCCTGAAGATGGGGTTAGAGGGCTCAGGGGAAGAAACATGGCATTATTTCTATTTTTGTACATTTCCAATTATTTTGTAATTTCTACTGTAGTTTCATTTTAGCTGGAAGTTTTTCAAAAGTGTTTATTTTCAAGTTCCAAGAATGTAAAAGGATGAAAGACTTCTTTTATTACTGATTTTTAATTGTGCTAAATTGTGTATAAAGAATATGATTCATATGACGATGAATATTGCATGGTGGTGACTTATAATACTATTATTATTTTTTAAAAATCTCTCATTTTGTGCCCTATAACATCAAATTTTGGAATGGAGTCATGTGTTTGGTGGTTGTCATGGGTTATTACTAACGTGCTGAGCTATATCTATCTATATATGTATACCCTATATATACATACTCATTCTATATTTCATATATGTTCTACATAAAATACAGAATATCATAATACATAAAATTATGTATATTCTTGCTATAAGCCACTTTACTATTTAATCAATGTTCTTAATATTTTTCTACTGGTTGATTCATTTTGAGAAAAAGTTAATATCCTTTTATTATTTGATTCTAAACATTCTTTATATATTTATTGTCTATTGTAGAAGGTCTGTAGCTGCACGTGATTTTTATATCTTGGTGAATTCTTTCTATTAAAGATACTGTCCTTTTTTCTTATTTATGCTATTCTGTTTAAATTATTGTAATATCACCATATCACTTTTCTTTTTAGAATTGTCTGGTATGTTGTTTTGCCCATCCCACTATTTTATACCTTTCTGAATTATGGTTTAGGTGAGACTTTTTGAAAGAGTATATAGCTGTAATTTTTAAAATACATTTTAAGAGTCTGTTTAAGCAGACTGATTATAATCACTGATGCATTTGAAGTTATTTCTATCCTCTCTATTGTGTTTTCTATTGACTATTTTCCTTTCTACCTTATGTTAGATCACTTGTTCATAAGCAAGGCTATTTTTACTTGTCACAGTGTCACGACAACAGGGAGGGGTTACTATTGGCATCAGGTGGATTAGTTTAGAGATGCTGCTAAACATCCTAAAATGCATAGGAGAACCCACACAACTAAGAAGTATCTCGCCCAAAATGTCTATGTGCTATGATTGAGAATATCTGTTCCAAATTATGTGTTTTTTATTTGTTTTTACTTTACATCAAATTTCAGAAGAGGTTGAATTAATGGACATCTTTATTTTCCTGTAGTGCCAGGAAAGACATTTAGAATGATTAAAATTCATCCAGCTACTTCTTTCATCTTTTACAATATTCTTAAAATTATAGTTCTACTATATGTTTAATCACCCACAGTGAGTGTCAATATTTACATACAATACTTACATATATCTATATGTTTTACCGTTTTCTTCACATATCCCCTGTCCTTTCTCTGGGTCTCCATTCCTCCTTGCTGAGGTTCATTCATTACAAGCTCTTTCAGTGAAGGTAAATGGATAGCAAATCCTCAGGTTTTATTATGTCTAAAATATTTTTATTTTACTTACATTCTTTAAAAATACTGTGGTGGTATAAAATCATAGTCATAGTAACTTCCCTTCAGCACTTTTAATATCTTATGTCCATATCTTCTGGGAACCATTGTTGCTCTCAGATATCGTATGCTACTTTTTTGTAGGTAATCTGTTATTTACCTTCAACATTGTGAAAATATCCTTTATTTAATTGCTAAACAGCAATTTCGATACTATGTGTCTTAGTACTAGGTTAGCTTTTGTTTATCCTTCTTGAGTCCCATTGTGGTTTTGTTCTTGGTTAGTTGGATAACACATGTCTTAAGTCATTTCTGGAAAACTATTGAAATTGTTTTTTTAAATAATATCTTCCTTAAATTGTCTCTAAGTTTCTGAAGTGATTATTAGAAGTCTTATAGATCATTTTTTATCCTTTATACTTCAAATTCCATTTTATATTTTCTATCTTTTAATTTCTTTGCAGAATTATAACATTTCTGGGTGTATATATTTGAGGTTTTCATCTGTCCAGCTTAAATTTAATTCTGTATTGTTTTTCTTATATCAAAGACTATGATTTCTGGAATCATTGAGACTAGAATTTCTGTGTTTAGTTTCACCAAACATATCTACTTTTATAATGTTCTCTTTTTTACTTATGTATTATTCTCTTCATTCTTTTATCACTTTTTACCTATGGTCACAAGATGGTTGTTTAATAGCCAGTCTCAGTGTTCTAGCTGATAATAAGATAAATTAAGTTCCAAACTCTGCAGTTTTATTTTCTCAAAAAGTTATCTTTGAATTCCTACCCAGTTGTGGCCTTAAGACCAACAGTGGAAAAATGGAGCCTCAGTTCATCCCAGTAAGCTTCTTCAGAAAGAGAAATTTGGAAGGACCAAATCTCCGCTGCCACCATACACCCCAAATTCAAACTGTTAAATGTTTATGGATGGTCTTGTTTTTAATTAGATATTTAATCTATATAACAGGCAGTTCCAAACAAATGCTCAAGAATACAACTTTCTCAGTTCTTCAGTAATTTTAGATAGCATAGTGGAAATATATATTCTCAAAAATTACTTTTAAGCACAAGTAGAAATCTTGTTATAAACTTATTGTTAAATGAAAACCCTTTGACTATAAACAAAATATGACATAATTAAAAAGAAAACTGCAAACACTTGGGAAAAAAATTTCTGAGTTAAAGGGTAGGGAAAAAGTGAATAACAGAACCTCCTTTAATAAAATTCTACCCAAACAAATAATAAGGGGGAAAGACGCTAGCAGAAATCCAACACACACCATTATATCTTAACAGAAATCCGGAAAGAGAGCACAGCACATTTGAAAAACGATACCATGCAAAAGTCCATCTATGATACCTGTGTTCCTATCAATGTAAGAGGGGAAGGGAGGTGAGTGGTCAACATCTAACATTCACTACCCAAAAATTGTTTTATGGAAGACCCATCTTGAGAAGGTGGGCAGGAAATCTATAGAACAGAGGCTAAAAACTCATCTCATATAAATATATAACTTTACTATTCAGTGTCTCACCACTGCTAAGAGAAAAGCTGGAAAGGAAAGGAAAGGCAGCTTATTTAAAGTATTTGGCCTTGAGACTTTCTCTTTGACTCATTGATGAGATAAAATTTTGACTTGTTTAAAAATTTTAAACAGAGAATTTCCAGATACCGTTCTACTACTGACTTTTTAAAATTTTTAAATACTTAGAGATTTTTCAGATGCTTTTCTACTACTGACTTATCCTTCAATGTCGTTATGGTCCAATAACATGCTTTGTATAATTTCTGTCCTTTTAAATTTGATTGGGTTTGTTTTATATCCCAGGGTGCAGTCTATCTGGACGTGTGTTCCATGTGCACTTGAGAAGAATGTGTATTCTGCTATTGTTAGATGGAGTGTTCTAGAACTCTCAATTAGATCCAATTGGTTGACAATGCTTTTCAGATTATCTATTGCCTATTGGTTTTCTCACTACTTATTCTATTACTGATATCTCCAACTATAATTACAAATTTGCCTTTCTCCTTTCAGTTCTATCCATTATTTCCTCATATATTTTGACACTCTATTGGTCGGGCATACATATTTAGAATTCTTAACATTTTTGGAAAATTTACCCCTTCGTCAATATGTGATGTTCCTCTTTATCCCTGAAAAAGTTTTTCATTCTGAAATTAATATAGTAGCTTCAAAGTGCTTTTGGTTAATGACTCCATCTTTCTTCATCCTTTTACCTTATCAGTGTCTTATATATTTGTAGTGGACTTTTTAGACAACATATAGAACATATAGCTGGATCATTATTTTTTATCTAATACAAGATTTAACTAGTGGGTTTAGATATTGACATTAAAAATGATTATGTGGTTGAATTATATTCTAGCATCCTGTTTGTTCCATTTGGTCTCTTTTCTGCCTTCCTGGTTTGAATTTAGCAGTTTTTTGATGATTCTATTTTATCTCATTTATTGGTTACGTTAAATATATTTTTTAGTGGTCATGCTAGGGTTTACAATGTATTTTTAAAAATAATCTGAAACTAAGTTCACATAGTATTCTAACACTTCATGTGTAGAAGAAAATTTTAATTGTGGGTAACTAGTTCTTCCTTCCCATTCTTTGTGCCATTGTTACGCTATAAATACCGAATATATTGTTTGGTCTGTTTTCCTCAATTATCTTTCAGAAAAAAACAAAAATAAGGAAAAAATTATTATATTTTATTATTTTTACCATTTTCAACAATTCTTTATTTCTGCCATTCTGTTTCCAATTGATCATATTCCTTTTTCTGGTTCAGTGTCTTTAACTAATTTCGGAAAAACCTCAGCATTCTTTTCTTTCATAGTTTTCTCTTTTTTGTACTTCTGATTACAGATATGTTGAACTCTGATACTGTCACATAGCTCTAGGGTTTTGTTCTGAGTCTTTTGGTGTACATTTCAGTTTGACCAGTTAGACTACTTCCTATTATTACATTTCTATTATCACTTTTTAAAAATATTTCTATCATTCTCCTGAAGCTAACCATGTTATCTTTCTATGATACCTCCTAGCATGGTGGGAAGTAAAAATGACTGCTAGAGAGGGAGAGATGAAACCTTGATAGTTAATATCTGACTGATTGTCTCTGACCAACTGCTAACAGAAACATCTACCTATGATGAGCAGTGAATTACAGTACAAACTATTTGATACTATGTAGTTTAGATACCATATATACAAGTAACAAGTGAGTTGTCCTTGTCGTTTTTTATCAATGAGGATTTATTTAGAAAAAAATTCTCACTAGAAGTGTATAATTACACCTAACAGAAGTCCTGAGATACAGAGTTCCAGAGTGGTTCAGATTATCAGAGATGCTATTTAGATTTAGACTTCAGCATCCTTACATATTAACTTGATTTCTAGACTTATTTCCTATTATTTCAAGTTCCAGGCATCTCACATCTAACTGAAGAAAGGAATTTTTTTTTTTCGAATTTAGAGAATAAGGCCTTTACACAAACTGTCCTCCCAGTAGACTTCCTCTTATAATATTAATCAAGATTCACTAATAGATATATTTGCTCACTGTGATGGAGAGTGGGAAGGGTAATATTTGACATTACCAGTTTCTATAGCAGATGAGATTAGTCAGAAAAAATATGTAGGTTAAAGGTTTTTAGGTATGCAAACATTGGTGTTACCAAGCACACTTATCCCCCAGAACCTCTTGCACTAGAATATGGTTAAAATCTACAATACTTATCTCTCCAGCCACAGTTTCAAAGGAAGAACAAAGATCTTGGATTACAAGAAAGTCCAATCTTATCACCTCAATGACATTATCCTGGTTTAATTGCAGTAATTGCAATGGACTTATAACTGCACTGTTTCTAACCACAGTACCTATAGTCTATTCTTCCCTACTAGTCTTTTACCAGGTCTAAAGTTCAGGAACTTGAATTATAGTTTATGTCTATCCTTCTTTGCTAGAATTTAAGATTCATTAGGGTAGGGATATTTGCAATTATTCTTCATTATGTATCTTAGTAATATAAATACTCAGTGAAATCTAATAACCATTAATAAAATGTTTTACCTGAGAAACGGTATCATAACAAAATTTCTAACTTTAAATATGAATATATGGAAAAGATATGAGGGCAGCTATGCTACCTCAGAAAAGAAAGATAAAAATAAAACAATGCAAACATCAGATAATTCCTTTTGGAAATATGTAAAATCTATGAAACACATTTTCACTGAAATTTGTTGTACAATGGAAAAATATAAAAAATTTTTAAAAGATAAATAAAATAATTAAACTAAAAAATGAGATCTAATGGGAACTTGCTAAGTAAACTAAAATGAGAAAACATTACTGCACAAATAATTTAGTAACTAGTAAACAGAATAGACAGAAAATAAGTTGATGACACCCAGAAAAAGCATAAAATAATTATACTTAATACAAAAGAAAAAGACAAGTAGAAGTAATAAAAATTATCAAAACAATAATAAACATAAAAATTACTATTCTTGAAATAGATTATCTAATATTTAAATGAAAAAACCCAAAATTTTAATTCAAAGGGACAAAATATTTCAGTAAAATTATTATAGAATAATTGACACTGAAACATATGCTTGGATATTTAGGTTTTAAAGATACACACACACTTTAAGCATTTGGTCAAAAAAATATCTAACAAATATATAAAAATCAGACTTCCTTCAGATTTTATCACAAAATCATGCAAGTCCAAAAAGAGAAATATTACCAAATTTTTAATGAAAATAAATATTGGAATGATATCTGTGAAAATGATGGAATAAAGATGACATCCCCAAAGAGCAACTAAAACAGGCAGAAATTGTCAGAATCAAATTTCTTAGAATTCTTAAAATTAATGAAAGGCTTCAACAATAGGTGACATGAAGTCAAGAAAATGGCTGAATAACAGCAAGCTTGCTGATATTTAATTTACTAGTTTTATCCACTGCTCCACAGCTCAGCAGTAGCCTTGAAAAGATAATAGGCCATATTCCTGGTATCAGAAGCAGTAAAATGTTCTTGGAACTCTTTGCAAAGTTTATTTCCAAAGAACCGTGATTACTTGACCATCTAGTAGTTGCCTAGAAGTAGCTTATTTTTATTTGACCTAACTTAAAGTTGCTCAGTGCTGAAAGCTTTTCTCTGAGAGGTATTTTTGTAAAATGTTTTAACAACATGACTACTAAGATGATTTATAAGAGTTGAGGCACATAATAGATTAACCAAAAATCTTAAAAGGGAAAGCTGAAGAATTGAATATCCACAGGAACTTTGAAAACCTCTGACATATTCCTAGGAAGGAACATATATTCATAGAGTTATTCAGGAAAAACATGAGAGGGTCTTAAGGTCTCACCTCTGATATACCTTGAAGATCTGCACAAGCAGGAAATGAAGGCTAAATCAGAGTTTAAAATTCCTGGTTGAGTTTTGAAGGTATGTTCCAACGTTCATATGGAGTCCTTTGGCAAAGACTAAGAGACATTTGTTCCGAGAATTTAAGGAAATCTCTATTTAGTCATTATCTGACCACTGAGCAAACCAATAAAGACTTTAATGGCCATACATTATTTTTTTTTAAAAAAAGACTTTAAAAATTAGTTCAGAAATTTCATTAAAGCAAGTACAAAGAATAGAAACTCTGAGTAGGAGTATCTGATTTCCAAAGTTGCATATTATTTGAAATGTACATTTTCTATCAAAATATTAGGATACATAGACGTATGACCCACACAAAGGAAAAAAAAATCAATAGAATTTGTTAGAGTTACTAAAAATTAGTTATTTTTAGTATGTTCAAAGAGCTAAAGGAGACCATATCATATAACTAAAGGAACATATGAGAATGTTGTCTCAACAAATATAGAATATTGACTGAGATAAAAATTATAAAAAGTGATCAAAAAGAAATCCTGTAGTTTAAAAAAACTAACAGTAGATTTGTGCAGGTAGTAGAAACAATCATCAATTTTGAGAAAAGATTAATTCAGATTATCCAATCTGGGGAACAGAAAAATTAAGAAAAGTAAACGGAGTCTCAAAGACCTATGAGACATCACTAGAATGTATCAGTATCAGTGTACAAATTAACAAAACTGAATGCACAAAGAGACATTTCAACAATAATATTCGGAGACTTCAATATCCTACTTTCAATAATGTATATAACAACTATACGTAAGATATCAAGGAAACAGAAGACTTGAACAACATTATAAGCCAACTAGAATTAATAGACACTCCACTCATCAAGAGAATGCATATTCTTCTCTAGTGCTCATGGAACATTTTCTAGGATAGACCATATATATTTTATTATAAAATAAGCCTCAATAAATTTTAAGAGTGAAATCATACAAAATATGTTTTCTAATCACATGAAATGAAATTAGAAATGAATAACAGAAGAAAATTCACAAAAATGTAGTAAACAACAGAGTCAAAGAGTCAAAGCATAAACCACAAGAGAATTACAAAATATTTTGTGATATCAATAATTATTGCATGAAATGAAAGTAGTGTTTGAATGGACATTTATATACCTTAATGGAAAAGACAGATCTCAAATCAATAACCTAATTTTCAACCTTAAGTAGCAAAAGAACTACAAATTAAATACAAAGCAAGCAGAAGGAAGTAGTAAAGAATAGTTATTTCCCAGAAAAATTAAGTAGAAAAAATACAGAGAAAAATAAAGACAAAAATTGATTCTTTGAAAAGAGCCATGAAATTCACAACTCGTTAGCTACACTTACCAAGTTAAAAGAGAATTTTCAAGTTGCTAAATCAGGAATTAAAAAAGTATCATTACTATAGACTTTACAGAAATAAAAATGGATTATAAGGAAATACTTTGAACAAGTATATGCCAACCAATAGCTAATAATGATTAAATTTCTATAAAGACTCACATTACCACATATTAAAAGAAAATATGCATATAACTATAACAAGTAAATGGATTGACTTAATAAACAAAAAACTTCACATAAAGAATCACCCATTACCAGATGATTTTAATGGTGAATTCAACCAAATATTTAAAAAATTAACATTAATACAACCGGCCCTCTGTATCCATGAGTTCTGCCTACCCATCTATGAATTCACCAACCTCGGAATGAAAATATTTGAAAAAAACAAAAACAAAAACATGTTGCTGATGAATACTATGAATTTAGGCCTACCTTGGATGAATCTGTACTGAACATGTACGGACATTTTTTATTATTTCCTAAACAATACAGTATAAGAACTATTTGCATAGCCTTTATTGTATTAAGTATTATAAGTAATCTACAGATGATTTAAAGTATATGGAAGGTTGTACATAGGGTATATATATGCAAAATACTATGCCATTTTATATAAGGGACTTCAGCATCCATTGGGGGTCCTGGAACCAATCCCCCACAGATACCAAGATGACTGTACCTCCAAACACAAAAAAAAATAGAAGAAAAGAAAGAACACTTTTTAGCTCATTTCATGAGGCTGATATCATCCTGATAGTAAAGTCATACAAAGGTCTCAAAAGAAAATAATACATGCCAGTGTCCTCTATGAATATTGACACAGATAGTCTCAACAAAATATTAGTGAACCAAATTCAGCAGCATATTTAAAGGATTTATCTCAGGAATGTAAAGTTTGTTCAACATATAGAAAGCAATCAATATAATATACCATATTAATAGAATAATGGTGAAAAATATACACATGACTATCATAATAATGCAGAAAATACATTTGATAAATGACATCTACATACAATCCCCAACTAACGCCATCCTTAAGGCTTTTACCTTAAGATCAGAAAATAACAAGAAAGTCTGCCCTTGTCACTTTTATTTAACATTATATCATTGTATTGGAGGTTCTAGACAGAACAAGAAGGCAGAAAAAAAGAGAAAAAAGGAAGTAAAAATAATCAGATTAAATAGTAAGAAGTAAAATTATCCCTATTTGCAGATGACATAATTTTATATATAGAATCTTTAAAGTATATGCAAGAGGTACTAAAAATGATAAGCACTTCAGCAAGGTTGCAGGACACAAGATCAATACACCAAAATCAATATTTCTATATACTAGCAATTTAGAAACCAAACCTAAAACTAAATTCCATTTACAATAGCATCAAAAATAATAAAGTAATTAGGAACAAGTTTAAACTATGAGGTGAAAAATTTCTACACTTAAAACTACAAATCATTGCCTAAAGAAATTAAAGGTCTAAATAAATGGAAAGCCACCTCCTGTTCATGGATAGAAAGTCTTAATATTGTTATGATAGTAATACTCCCCAATTGATCTACATACATTGAATGTAACCCCTATCCAAATTCCAACTGCTTTTTTTTTACAAAAATATATAAATTTATTATTATATTCACATGAATATGTAAAAGACCCATATATAGAAAAAGTAGAATGTTATACGACTCAAAACTTCATGGCTTCAAAACTTACTGACACAGTTATAGTAATAAAGTGTGGTCCTGCCATAAGAATAGACATATAGGTCAATGAAACAATTCAGAGTACATAAATAAACCTTCACTTCTAAGGTCAACTGATGTTCAACATGAGTGCTAGGAAAATTTAATGAGAATAATAATATTTTCAACAAATCATTTTTTCATTCAGTTGCTGGGACCACCTGTACAGTCATTTTCAAAAGAATAAACTTGTACCTTTACCTGATACCATATATAAAATTTAACATAAAATTGATTAAATACCTAATATAAAAGATAAAATTATAAAACTCTTTAAAAATGTGTAAATCTTCATGACCTTAAATTAGGCATCAGTTTCTTAGATATGACACCAAAAACATAAAGCAATAAAATAAATAAATTGGAACTCATCAAATATAATTGTTGTACATCAAAGGATACTTCTGTAAGGTAAAAAGATAACTCACAGAATGGAAGAAAATATTTGTAAGTTATAAATATGATAAAAGTCTAGTATCCAAAATATATAAAGAATTCTTATAGCTCAACATAAAAATGATAAATAACCCAATAAAAAATGGGAAAACATTTGAATAGATAATTCATTAAAGAATATGTACAAATGGCCAATAATACATGAAACAGTATTGAACATGATTGTCACTGGGGAATGCAAATCAAAATAATAACGTGATGCCACTTCACACACATAAGAATGGTATAAAAATATAAAAAACAAACATTAAAGAGTAAGCATTGCCAAAGATGTAGAGGAACTTGAACTCTAATATATTGTTTGTGGGAATATAAAATGATCACAGCTACTGCAGAAAAGAGTTTGGGAATTCTTCAAAAAATTAAAGAATTATTACGTCATCCAATAATTCCACTCCTTGGTATATAGTCATTATATAAGAATTTTAAAAATTGGAAATAGAAGTTCAAGCAAAAACTTACTTATACATGAATGTTTATAACGTTATTCATAATAGTCAAAAGATGGAAGAAACCCAAGGGTTCATCAATGGAATTAATACATGTTACACAATCGGTGAACCTTGGAAACATTTTGCTGTGAAAGAAACCAAACACATAAGGCCACATATGGTATGATTTCATTCATATGAAATATCCAGATTAAGCAAATTTATATAATCAGAAAGTAGATTACTGGTTGCCAAAAGAAATAGTAAATGGAGACTGATTAATAAGTAATATAGCGTTTTTTCTTTTTTTTTTGGAGTGATGAAAATATTCTAGATTTAGTTGTGATGGTTGGCAATATACTCAAAACCACTTATTTGTTCCCTTTAAAGTAGTAAACTTTATATATTTGAATTATATCATAATAGATGTACCCATACATATGTGTGCACATGCAAAATGTATGTCTAAGACTATTATACCTAGCAAAATTTTTAGGAAACTATGATAGAAATGGCAATAATTTTGAATGATATATTAGCTCAGGAAATATTACATTAAGTCTTTTGCAGTGAGGGCAACAATAAAAAACAGAATCTCTAGTAAAAATTTTGTATCTTTAATATTGAATAAATCTAAGTATAGAACTAATGCTAAAGAGTTGCGAGAATTTTGAGTAACAGAATATAATGTGTTGAATAATATAGGATAGCTGATAGAATAAATTTTTCATCTAAAAAATACCAATTTCATAGTTTAACCCAATACAAGTTATAGAAACAGAGTAAAAATTATATTTTTTAAAAGTACAGAGGAAAGAGGTGGCAGAAAGTAAGTCAATTTCTGCATTTTTCTTAATGATGTGTTTCTAAATGATGTGACAAATTATATAGTCAAAGCTGATATTTGCAAGGAAATTTTATATCTTATTTTAAAGAGTTAAAGTTAAACTAAAGTAAGATATATTAACAATAGAAGAACAAAATGTAATTCATAATGCCTAGAAGATTGAAAATGGAAAGGAGGTAGAGAAATATTTTAAGTCTGAGAATTTTCTAATCTTGGATTCTTAAAGAGAATATTTAACTCTGGAAAAGAAGTAGAAATCTAAATAAAATGAAATCAACAATAGAGGATTGAACCAAATTATGTTAGACTTTAACATATGATTAAATTGGAATTCTAAATTAGTAGTAAAATTTGGAATTTTCAAATGTTTTCATCATAACTAATTTTGTTCAGAAAAAAAGATGTTTCTAATCTTCCTTGTGTATGTCAATGATATATATATAGATTTGTTGCATGTTATACAGTATTTGATATTATCGAATTTCTTGCCAAAGACAATACTAATCAAAATATAAAATGTATGTTATTTTAGATTCACCAATACAACTCCTAGAAACTTAACCTGCATATTCACACAAAAAATAGGAAAACACTGAAATGTATTTACAGAATTACTTTGTAATAACCAAAATTTCGGAATTGACCTAAATGACCATAAATAGAAAAAAAATGTTTTAAAATATATAATTTATCCATACAAGTTCATATTGTGACATCAATTAATAATGTGCCCCTGCATTTGTGTTAATTCCACACTATCTCCTCCAAATATATTTACACATTAATGGAGCTAACAGTATAACCAGTTCCTACCTGGTTTTATTCCTTATTGTGAAGTCTGAGAGAAATGGGATTTACAGAAACTAAGGAATATATGACTATCTAACCCTCATTTTTAATTGAAACAGACTACCAGTCTTGCGCAGACTTCTTTGCTAAAGATGTTGACAACCCTGTCCACTACAAATCTTGTCTCAAATTGTTCTTATACCAAAATCATTTAGTGTTATTGATTTTGAAGCCTAGGGCATAAACATTTACTGAAGAAACAAAGAATTAGATGAGAAGCAGAACAGCCAGGTATCGTGAAGGAGAGGACCCAGGTATCTCTGAGATCTCATTAGGAGAAGCTTAGGGGCTCCTTTCTAGATCAATGCTAGTGGTTATCTCAGGTCAAGAGTTCCTCAGGAGATCTTCTATTGCCTTATGAATTTCCATGTTAACTCAAACTTGCTGACTGCCAGAAGCCAACTATATTAACCCTTATTGGTTACTCCCATTTATTTATTCAAGTGTTTTTCTTTGTCTCTTAGATCTTTTTGAAAAGGAGCCAGTTTACAATTGTATTTCAATATATACTTTATTATGACCAGGTCAAAAGTCAAGAAATAAATTATCTGGAGGTATAAAGAATACATAAGATATTACCATAAGAAAAAAACAAACAAAATTATGTTTTGAAAACATAGAAAAGCAATGAAATATGACAAGCATATATTTTTTCCTAGGTATTAAGTCACATCTATGTTATATGGCTAACTGAAAATGCAACTCAGTAGAGTATCCTCGTATGTTATTGCGGAAAGTATTTTATTATGAATGCAGCAAGTTCAGCTTTATATGAAAGCCATATTTAATTCCAACTTGACATTTCTCATTTCAAGATTTAGAATCAAGAAATCTATGTTGTATTATCTGGTTGGAACTAAGTTGAACTTCACTACAGGCCTTTAATTATCAAAATAGTATAGAAAAGAATAATCTCACTTTAGACATTGTAATCACAGCTTTCCATATCTTTGTTCTCAGAACAACATTCCAATTAGAGGACCAAGAGAGAAAACATTGAAAAGTGTACCAAACTCAGTAATCAAACAATGCCATTAAACAAAGTAATAGAGCCATAATTTTATCATCAACATATCGTAAAAAATATAAATTGAGCATTTCAGTTTTCTATAATGAGGAATATAGAGCATGACAAAAATAAATATATTTGTTTCAAATCATAGAATCATTCATGTTCTAATTAAGATTAAATCTTTGCTGGTATAAGTTAAAAATTCTTAGTCATTTACCTCTTAATTCTAAAGCAATGTGATTTATGAAATCATTCTCCAAAGATTTCAGAGTACTATTAGTGGTATCATTAATGGATAATTGAAATTTAATAATTAGAAAACCTTGAAAATCATAAATATTTGGTAAATCCTTTAAATCAAAACATGTTCCGATGTATTGTTTAGCTGTATGTATATTCAAATGTTTATAGTTCTAGAGAAATTTTATAAAATACTGTATTTGCTCAACTAACAAAGAGAAACATGTACTTACAAGTTTGTTATCAATCTCTACATATTTTATATGGAATAAATAAAGGCATATTTTCATGATTATTCATTTGATAGAAAATTTAGATTATTATAAAGGAATATATACATTTTTAAATGTCAAAGACAACTGATATGTATAACTTCACAGACTATTGGTAAAGTTATTGAAAATTTGTGTATTAGAGAACTGACAAAATTATTTGAGAATGGCCTAAAATGTAAATACATATAACTGAAAATACCATAACATTACACTGAAAATTTTAGCAACATTTCTTTATGATAAAATCCTCATCATTTTTACATTTCAAAAGTATGAAAATTATTGTTTGGATATAGCCTGCAGAATCAGCATAACTAAGTTAAATATTAATCTTTATTTTAATGCCTACTATGTTCCAAGCTTCTAATCAGGTTATCATATTGAAAGAGAAAATGTTCAAGGACCACTTTGACTAGTAGGGATGACAGACAAGTAAATAAATTCAGTATAAGTTTATGAACTCTATGATGGATTCATCTATAGGTTTTTATGGTAGTAAAGAAAAGTACATTTCTTATGCAGAAAAAGAAATAATGACTAAAGCCGTCTGCAGTGCGTTGTCATGTAAGCTGAACCCTAAAGTTGAATAAGTATTGGTCATGTGAAAGTAACTTACTTCCCACAGATGGACCAATGTATAAAATATCACAGAGGCACAAATAAATGGCATAGTCAGGAAGGTAAACATGTCAGTGTGTCTAGGTATAATATCTAAGAAAGGAAAGAACCAAAGAAAATCCTGAAAAACTAGACATGTTAAGATCTTAGGGGTCATGTCTGGAGCCACAGCTCAAAAACCGTCATTGTAACATGTCTAAAACTCCAACTTTATCCTGGCTATCAGATGATTAGATTTAGTAGCCATGTAGAATAAACTGAATATAATTTTATGCTAAAGCACCGGTCTGTGAACAGCTGCCCTTAAAAATATATGAAAGTATCAGGCCAAGAACCACATCTCACTGTTAAGACCCAGGAGCCACAACAGATAACTGACCATTCTACTAAAATACACAGAGCATTACATTATCCTTTTATCCAAGAGTACAGCTCTTTTGTCTGTGTTTTATAACTCAAAGAGCTTGTGATATATTCAGGAGTTAGACTTATGATTACGGATATTTAGCATGACTATCATTTTATCCATTTGTAGCTATTTATCATCTATCTACAAAACACTAATCTGAATGAAAACAAGGGATATTTCCATTGTATTTAACTGTGTCTATAATAAAATGGGAAACTATAATTTTAAAAATATTTTTGAAAACACTAAAATATTTGAATAAAATGAAGATACATTGTATGATTGTTTGAGTAATATCATTTATAATTGCTTTGAAATTTTGTCCTAGTTATTCTGTTTTGTATATATAAGTAGGGTAAGGGAAAAGCGAAAAGCCATATAAACATTTAAATAAAATGGCTAAAGAGTAAAAACGATCAACTGCTGCTACAAGCAATGATACTCCAGTTGGATGCATGGGAAGTATCAAAAACCAGAACATTAAATAATAAATCATTGGTTACTGTAATCATCTATACGGATTGTTAAAAGTACAGATTCTTAAGTAGGTCCCCCACAATCATTACTGGTAATACTGGGTGGAGGCCCAATAATTTCTGTTTTTAATAAGCACTCCAGGTGATATTGATACTGCACATACCCAGTCTATCATTTGAGAACCAAACCTACAGGGGTTACTTTTGTAGCTCATATCTGAAGAAGGAACTTAGTTTTATAATTCAGTATAGTTTTGATATTTAATGTATACATCGAAACTTTTGTTTAGTTCAAATTACAGACAAGAGCCAGTATGTTCAGAATTTAGAGCTAAGGGACCTCAAGCCAAGAGAAAGGTGCTTATGGAATCACTAAAATAGTTGGATATTTATACCAGGATATTTGGCAGTATGAAATATCCATATCAGAAAGACTGTTGACAAAGGTTATCAGAAAAAAAAAAAATTGTTATCCAAATGTTGCAAAAGTAGGGCAAACGTTTTGGAGGCAAGTCCTGTTGATCTTAAAACAGTTACAAAAAAAAATATCCAAATGCTAGTCTAAGGTAACATACTTAATTTATCTCACTTTTACTATTGATTAATAGTTTCAGACTAGGAAAGTTTCTTCTTAAATTGCAGATTTTCATACTACAGTAACACAAATAAATTTTCTCTGGTGGAACAGATTGCTCCAAATACTATGGCCTGTTAAGCATTAACCAGTTTTATATCTAACCCAGCAATATTAACCTAATATTTCTTTGTTAAATTGACTATAAATAATCTAGATTATCAGATGCCCACTGAACCAATCATAACAACTTAATTTCCCCTTATAAATGGGTTAAATGAGACCTTATATGTATATGCTCATTTTATGTTTGCATGAAAGTCTTGATTTTACTTTTTTTGAAATTTATACTTTTTTCAAGGCTATGGCTAGAACTGCCTATTTATTGGCAGAATAAAGAGACGTAATTACATCACAATAATCTTTACTCTACACTGAGAGTGTTGTGGGATTAAAGATAACCTTGGAAGTTACCTTTTATAACTAACTGCCTCTGGAGAGTCAATATGATTGTCATAGAATTGTATACCGTGAACTGCCTACAGCCCTCATTACTAATGTGTTAAATAAAACATTTGATGTGTGTTCATTTTATATTTCCCTTAGAACAAAATTTTACTTTTGATAATTATGCTTTCATAGTTTTGGAGATCATCTGCTGAGATTCCCAAGTAGGCTCACCTAAATCGAGTGGCTGAGGAAGTACACCATGTGAACTCTTTAAGTCTAAACAGTCTATGGATGCCCAGAGTGTATCCCAAGCAGAACTAGAACTTCACCATCATTGATTGTTTTCCTGTCTCATTTACTCCACACTTTTTTACAGACTTTGAGTTTTTGTCTGTTTTTCTAGTTTGCACAGCAAGTTATTCCCCATTGATGATAACAGTCTTTTTAGGTGAGAAGACAGGAGAATCCAACTAGCTAGTTTTTAAACTTGTCCTTCAGTCCTTACTTGAGTTTTCTCTCATTAAGGCATTAAAACAACATGATCCATGATGGCAAGAGAAATGTCTATCTTGTTTACCATTGTGTCTCAAATGCCTACCAAAGAGGCTTGCAAAGAGTAGGCATGCAGTAAATATTTGTCCAGTAAGTGATATTCTTGTTTCTATGATTCTGTTTAGTTTCTTTCTAGCTGTATTTATTACATTAACAGGTAGTGATGTTTCTGTCCATTAACTTCCCTGGCCCTTTGTCTTCCATCCTCCTGGGTTCTAGCAACCAAGTTCCAGCAACCAAGATTAACTCTTTAAATGCCATTCCTGTGACCACACTGAGCTCTTATATGCTACTAAATCCTATTCAATAGAAGGCACTCATTTCAAAACAGTATTTTCTAAGATATTATACTCCAATAGAAATAAAAGAAAATTACTGATAAATGGAAGTCCACCAAGAATATATATTGATTTTCTGATCGATTCTTATCTATACACCTGAATATAGTTATGTTTAATCTCTAGATTAGAAATGTAGATGAACCAGTTTGTTTCAACATAGCTGATATATAATGAGCTATCAGAAAACTGGCAAGATTTCTAATACACTAATGTTTCCTTCATACACTGATATTTTTTTATGCAAATCAATATAGCGTCAAGAAGGATAAATTAGCAAAAATAACAAAACAGAAAGTTTTAGGCATGGTAACTAGCACAATCTCTGGATGCGTATTGTTTTATATCTTAAAGCCCTAGTAGTATCCTGTTTTTAATATCTCCAAATTATAATTTAAATCTTCCCTAAATCCTTAATCTTCATTCCTTGAAATCTTCACTCTCTAATACTTTTTTTCAAAAACCCACAAACCATTCATTAAAATGTGCCCCAGGAATCAAACAGATAAGAAAGTCTTAAAGTTTCCTCTCACCTATGCATATCTAAATATTTAATCAAGCCACTTTCTTGATAAGGTATTAAATTATGTGCCCCATGAAGATTAACTGAACAACCAACTATTATTACAGTAAACACCACTATTGCTTACTATATATATGAGACTCACATTCTTCTAAGTTCTCTATAGATGCTCCTCAACTTAAAATGGGGCTATATCATGATAAACCAATCATAAGGTAAAAATATATGTTGGCATGCATGTAATATCCTAATCTACTAAACATTATGGCTTAGTTTAACCTACCTTACACATGTTTAGCACACACTATTCAAGAAGCATTGTCAAAACAGTACACTAGAGTATTGGTTGTTAGCCTCATGATGTGTGTCTGAGTAGGAGCTGCAGCATGTTACCACTTAACAGCATCAAGAGAGAGTACAGTACCACGTATCAATAGCCTGAGAAAAATTCAAAATTCAAAATTTGAAGTAGAGTTTCTACTGAATGTGTATTGATTTCACACTATTGGAAAGTCAAAAAATCATAAGCCAAATCATTGTAATTGGGGACAATCTATAAAGAGATAGGAGCAAAGTTATTTATATTTATTAACCTTCTAGCACTTAAAATTCTGCATATCAAAAGTGATATGCCAAAAACCTATTCTTTTTTTGGACTGTGTCCCCCCAAAAAAATGACTTCAAAAGTCATTTGAAGCCTGGAAGATATCCAGATTTCTTCTTACACATTAAAAAAAAAAAAAAAAAATTCTCACTGCAAACTATAATATGAATGCTTTCTCTAAAGCCCAAACTCAATGATATCAATTAGAATATGATTATACAGAAGGTCTTTTGGGTATTTATATGAATAGGTCATATAATTAGAAAGATTTATTTCTCTAAACATCTAAAACACTGAGAAATGGTTGGATTAGAGATAGATTAAGGAGTTATCAGGACAAATAATATGCATCCAACAAATCAAGAAACTACTAAATGACAATATAAGTAACTAATAATATTTAATAGTAATCAGAAATATTGGCAAAATCTTATGTGCAAAATACACTGAAAATTTATTTCAGTCAAAGCAGGCATCCATTTTGCAATCATAGCCATCGATGAGTTTTGTGGAAATAATGGTGATATATGGATGCAGCCCATAATGGACATAATTTTGGAAATTACTAATTAAGTTTACACAAACCAAACTATTCTTTGATTAACATAACATTAGGAATAATACATATATCAATGTGATATACCACATTCAAAAATGAAGGATAAAAACCATATGATCATCTCTATAGAGGCGAAAAAAGCATAGGACAAAATTCAACATCCATTTCTGATTAAAAAACTCTCAACAAAGTATGTACAGAGGGAACATACCTCAACATAATAAAGACCATATATTACAAGCCTACAGATAACATATTCAATAGTGAAAACCTGAAAGCTTTTCCTCTAAGACAAGGAATAAGGTAAGGATGCTCACTCTCACCACTTTTATTCAACATAGTATTGAAACTCCTAGCCAGAGGAATTAGGCAGGCAAAGAAACAAAAGGCATCCAAATCATAAAAGAAGAAGCAAAACTGTCACTATCTGTAGATGACATAATATTATATATAGAAAAAAAACTTAAAAACTCCAACAAAAAATTATTAGAATTAAAAAACCAATTCATTAAAGTTGTAGGATATGAAATCAATATAAAACAATCTGCTGCATTTCTATACACTAATAAACTATCAGAAAGAGATATTAAGAAAACAATTCATTTTTTTAATTGTATCAAAAGAATAAAATACCTAGGAATAAATTTAACCAAGAAGGGGAAATACCTGTACATTAAAAACTTTAAGACATTGATGAAAGAAATCAAAGATGACAAATAAATAAAAAGATGTTTTGTGCTCATGGATTGAAAAGATCAGTACTTTTAAAATGTCCATACTACCCAAAGCAATCTACAGACCAAATAATCAAAATTTCAATGGCATTTTTCACAGAAATAAAACAATCCTACAATTTGTATGGAACCACAAAAACCCCAAATAGCAAAAGCAATCTGGAGAAAGAATAAAGCTGGAGTCATCATGTCTTCTGATTTCCAACTATAGCAATCAATACAGTATGGTATTGACATGAAAATAGACACATAGATCAATGGAACAGAATAGAGAGCCCAGAAATAAATCCACATGTATATGGTCAATTAATTTACTACAAAAGACCCAAGAATAACAATAGGGAAAGGACAGTCTCTTTAATAAATGGTGCTGGGAAAATTTGACTACTATCTTATACCCCAAAGTCAACTCAAAAGGAATTAAATATTTGAACATAAGACCTAAATCCGTAAATTTGTAGAAAAACATAGTCTTTAAGCGCCTTGATATGAGTCTTGGTGACAATATTTTGAATATGACAACAAAAGCAAAAGCAATAATAAACAAACAAGGGGGACTACATCAAACTAAAAAGCTTCTGCACAGACAAGGAAACTATCAACAAAATTAAAAGGCAATCTACAAATGGGTGAAAATATTTGGAAATCATATCTAATAAGGTGATAATATCCAAAATATATGAGAACTCATACAAATCAATAGCAAAAAATCCCCTGAACAATCCAATTAAAAATGGGCAAAGGAACTGAATAGATATTTTCTTCTGAAATATATAAATAGCAGTTACATGAAAAATGCTCAACATCTCTAATCATCAGGGAAATGCATATCAAAAACAGTGAGATATTATCTCATACTTATTAGAATGGCTATTATCAAAAAGTCAAGAAATAACAAATGTTGGTAAGAATGTGGAGAAAAAGAAATCCTTGTACCCTGCTGGTGGGAATGTAAATTGGTGCAGAGACTTTGGAAAACTTAAAAGTAGAATTACCATTGATCCAGCGATTCCCCTTTTGGGTATTTATCCAAAGAAAATGAAAACACTAACTCAAAAAGATGTCTGCGCCACCATGTTCACTGCAGCATTATTTACAATAGCCAAGACATGGAAACCTAAGTGTTCATCAATGAATGAAGATAAAGAAAATGTGAGATATATATTCATCTATTATATTCATATCTATTTGTATGTATGAAATAGAATATTATTTATCCATAAAAAGAAGGAAATCCTGCCATTTCTGGCAATATGGATGGACCTTGAGGGCTTTACACTAAATGAAATGTCAGAGAAAGAGGAATATTGTGAGATCTCACATACAGAATCTTAAAAAAAAACTCTCACAGGTCAAGGTTTGAGACATGAGCAAAATTAGTGAAGGGGTCAAGAAATACAAACTTCCAGTTATAAAATGTCATGGATGCAATGTATAGCATGACTTTAGTTAATAATGCTGTTTATTACTTGAAAGTTGCTAAGAGTAGATCTTAAAAGTTTTAATCACGGGAAAAAATTTTAACATGGTGGTGAGAGATGTTAATTAGACTTACTGTGGTGATTATTTCACAGTATATACAAATGTCAAATCATTTTATATAACTGAAACTAATATTGTCGATTATATCATAATAAAAAACGATCATACATACACTGACTTGAACTCGTCTCTTTTATACCATCTTCATTCTATAATTTTGAAGTTCATTAAAAATAGGTTATATTTTTTCAAGAGATTAAGTGTATATGAAGATCTAAAAGGAACTATTTTGCAATTCTTTTAAAATCAAACTATTCAGAATAAAAGCAACACACGAATAGGACAAACAAGCAGAGACTCGTGGACATGGACAATAGACTAGTGGTTTCCAGGGGGTCGGGGGGAGGGGAGAATTAGATGGGGTAAAAAGGGCTCAAATATGTGGTGACACAAAGAAATCTAACTATGGGTGGTGAACACACAATATAATGTATATATATGCCTTACTGTTGAATTGTATACCTGAAACTTACTGGATTTCATTAACCAATGTCACCATAATAAAAATTTTTTAAAAAATTTAAAATAAATGAAATTATCCTCATAATATTCATTAAGAAATTAATTGTATATCTTGCAAACATTTAATGGTTAATCAACCCCTTAACCTATATAAAGATTTTTCTGCATTCCATGTCATGATAAATTTAACTTCAATTTGGCTGGCACACAAAGGACAAGCTCTACTATCTCATAATCATTAAATACTGAGAGAAATATTTAGTGACAGTATTTAGTATTGCTGTTTTTAAAGGATGAGGGCTTTCCACATTGGGTGATCATCCATAAACAAACCCAGAACATATGACAGGATTTTAAA
>NW_011888792.1:16153934-16162800 GCF_000151845.1 Pteropus vampyrus
TAGCTTTCATGAGGCCTCTTGTGCTCAAGTCAGTCTGCTGCTTATTCTAACTCTATAAAGGATTTTCTTTTCTCTAAATTTTCAGTCTTGATTAGTTGTCTACTTGTGATTTAAGGGGGGGGAAGCTACTATTGCCTTTTTCAGGATTTATTTAATTCTGTTTTCATGTATAAAAGAAAACCTTTCTGTGTCTACTCTCTATAAGCACAGTACTGTCAAAAGTTAAACAGTTATGTCCTCCTCCCTCAATGGAAACTATTTTAATTTGACAATGGTAAGCCTTTCAGTTGCTTATAAAATTTATCGTTACATATATACTTTAGGAATATCTAGTCAACACAGTAAGCTATAACACAAAATGGGAGAAAATACATCAAATTATATAGTCGAATTCTTCAGGCGCTCCAATGTTAACTGCTTTATAGAGACTTTTTAATACTTTTTTTTTAGAATAAAGTTTGATTTTTCTAAAGAAAACTTGGCTGCAACAATTCTAAAAAAAGGTTTATGCTTGTTTACTTGTTTATAAATTTTTTAAATAAAGCATTTTATGTTTTAAATAATTTAGTGTTAATATTGTTTTACTAATACAAAAAGGGAGAAATTTTTATGTGCTATTTCAAGTAAAGTGAATCATTTAGACTATTTTGATTATATATATTTTCCCTAGTTTTATGAGTATAAAAATATAAATGTAATTTAGTTTGTACAGTCCTTGTTTTACTGTTTTATAGGCGACATAATTAATCAGAACTTCCTAACTCTCTATAATATGTTTACGGGCCTTTTAGATTAACAGAAGACTGTATTAACAAAAATGTAAATTATGCATTCAAATAAATTAAATATGATATCCAATGTCTTCATAAAATGATTTAATTCTGGTAGCTTCTGACGTAAGGTTCTAATAAAATTAAAATAAAATTTTCTAATAAAATTGCTTATACCAACTGTATATTCTGTATGGTGTTTTTTAAATTGGCACTAAATAAATTGTTCTCTAAAGACGCCTTGAATCTAATTTCTGATATGTCTATTTGGCTTTGAAAACTTGAGAAATCTTACTGAAAATTTTTAATTAAAAAGAAACCTAAGAAAATTAAATTCCTAAAATGAAGGGGACAAATTTTTAGTATTGTGCAATAGCTGTTCATTATATTGTTTATGTCTCAACTACTTGGTTTTTAAATTTTATTTTATTTTTATGTTTTTATTGTAATAACACTTAATATGAGATCTACCTTCTTAACAATTTTTAAATGTACAATATAGTATTATTCATTATAGGCTCAATGTTGTACAGCAGATCTCTAGAATTTATTCAACTTGTATTACTGAAACTTTAAACCTGTTGAACAGCAACTCCCCATTTCTGCTTCCCTAAGGCCCCAGCAACTACTATTCACATGTTTCTATAAGTTTCACTTTTTTAAGTACCTTTTGGAATCACAATATTCACATTTTTGTGACTGGCTATTACATAATATAATGTCCTCAAGGTTTACACATAGTGTTGCATATGGCAAGACTTCCTTCTTTTTTAAGACTGACTAATATTCCATTGCATGTATATACCAAATATTCCTCCTTCATTAATCTGATGAATCTTTGGGTTCTTTCCATATGTTGGACTGTAGATAATGCTGTAATGAACACGAATGTGCATATATTTCTGTGAGATTTTGAATTCAATTTTTTTTGGATATGTACCCAGAAGTAGGATTGCTAGATTGATTACATGGTAGTTCTATTTTTAATTTTTTGAAGAACTACCATGCTATTTTCCATAAAGGCTGCACCATTTCACATTCTTACCAAGAGTATACAAGGGTTCTTTGTTCTCCATATCCCCACCAACACTTGTTATCTCTTGTATTTTGGACAAGAGACATCCTAACAGTTGTGACATCTCACTGTAGTTTTGATTTGTATTTTCCTTATGATTAGTGATGTGAGCACATCTTCATGTACCTGTTTGCTATTTGGATGTCCTCTTTAGAAAAATGTCTATTCAGTTCTTCTGTCCATTTTTAAATGGGATTATATGGAGTTTTTCTGCTATTGATTTGTACGAGTTCTTTATATATCTTGGATATTAAATAGTTTTTCCCATTCACAGGTTACCTTTTCATTTTGCTGATGGTTTTCTTTGCTGTGAAGAAACTTTTTAGTTTGATATAGTCTCACTTATTTATTTCTGCTTTTGTTACCTTTGCTTTTGGTATTGAACCCCTTAAAAATCATTGCTAGCAGTAATGCCATAAAACTTACCACCTATATTTTCTTCTAGGAGTTTCACAGGTTTTGGTTTTGTGTTAAAGTCTTTAATCCACTTTGAGTTGAGATTTTTATATGGTGTATGAAAGTGTTCTATATTCATTCTTTTGCATATGGTTCCAGTTTTTAAATCCTATTTATTAAAGATACTGTCTTTTCTTCATTGTATATTCTTTGCTTTTTTCTTAAATTAGTTGACCATATATGTGTGGGTTTATTTCTTGGCTCTCTATTCTGTTCCGTTGATTTGTTTATTTTTATGCAACTATCATATCATTTTCATTACTATAGCTTGAATGTAATGTAGCTTGAATTCAGGAAGTGTGATGCCTCCTGTTTTCTTCTTTTTCAAGATTGCTTTGGATATTTAGGATCTTTTGTGATTTTATACATATTTTAGAATTGTTTGTTCTATTTTTGTGAAAAAAACAATTGGGATCTTTTAAAGATTGCATTGCATTTGTAGACTGCACAGTATGGCCATTTTAACAACAGTAATTCTTCTAATCCTTAAGTAGTATAACTGCTGACGCTTTAAGTTGAAGCCTCAAAAAATTCACAAATTGAATGAGAGTATAATGTTCTTTTGTACATGTATGTTTTTTAATGGATAATTTAAAATGACTTGTGTTCGAATTCACTGATTTTTCTGCTCGATCAAATTTGTTATTTAAGTTATCTACTGAATTTTTCAGGTCTGTTATTGTGTTCTTCAGCCCCAGAATCTGTTTGCTTTTATTTATGGTTTTTATATCTTTGTTAATAGTTTCATTTGTTCATGTATTGTTTTCTTGGTTTTGTTTTTTGTAACTCACTGAGCTTTAGATGATTATTTTGGATGATTTTTCAGGCAATTCATAGATACCCATTTATTTAGAGTAGGTTACTAGAGATTTATTTAGTTCCTTTAGTTGTGTCATATTTCCCTTATTCTTCTTCGTAGTCCTTGCTTTGCATTAGTGTCTGTGTATTTGAAGAAACAGTCATCTCTCTTGGACTTTATGGATTGTCTGCAACAAGGAAAGACCTTTACTATTCAGCTTGGCTACCAATTTCAGAAGTATTTCAGATTTTTTCTATGGATGTGCATGCTCTACTCATCTCCCTTCTTCTGTAGAAGTCTTGGGGTTGTATACATTCTTCTAGTCCTGCAGAGCCATGGTAGCCACAGTAAGCCACACACTCATATTCCCTAGTGGAGTACACTCCAATCTCTCTCCCTCCTGGGGGAGAAGTCTCAGGGTTCTGACAGAACTGGCCAGCTTCAGTAAGCCAATATCCCTTTTTCATGTTCGCAGTTGCCCACAAGCACTCAAACTAAATTGGTTTCCTCAGTGTTTCTAGTGAGGCAAGACAGAAACAGGTACCTCAGGCTAAGGTGACCCCTACCCCTCTCAGTGCTAAGTTGTGCTGGCTTAGGAGGAGGGTCTGACGTTAGCAAAGTGGAGTTACTCTTATCCATTTCGATGTATCTGTTCTTGGTTTTGTGCTTGTCCAGGGTACTGCAAATTCTTAACTGGATTACAAACTTGTCATAAAAGTATTTTGATCCATATATCATTTTAAAATCAGTGTTTCTGTGGGGGTTTGAGTGACAGGACTTGCTATCCCATCATCTTGTTCTTATCTCTAAGTAACACCATACTTAATGAAAAATTGAATGCTATCCTCAAGCTCAGAATGAATCCATGGACACTTATTCAAACCACCTCTATTTCCTGGCAATATTATGAGCTTGTTCTCAAATAACAAACATTTTAAGGAAAACAAAACAATAATAAGAATATGACACAAAAAATTAAATATATGTATAGAAATGCTGAATAAAATAAAATACTTTTAAATGCATAGTTGAACTCATAACAAAGGAAGATATTTTACCAGCAATTAAAAATTTAGAGAGTATTGGAGGTGGGGAGAAGATAGGTAGGGGAGTAGGTGGATGCTGAGCTCGCCCCCTCCCAAGAATACATTAAATGTAAACCTATATCTAGAACAGTTCCTCCTGAGAAGCAGCGGTGAACCAATTGAACAGCATTTGCACAACAAGAAAGAGAAGAGCTGCATAGAGAAGGTTGCAGGATCACTAGAGCTCTTCAGGAGCTGAGGGGACAACACAGGATCGAAGGAACTGGTGAGCACCATTGTTTATGCTTCCTCTGAATATGGACATTCAGAGGTTGGGAGCTCCATCAAGGTTTTCTAGCTGACCTGAAAGGTGCTGCAGTATGTCCCCGGTCACCCTTCCTGGATCTAAATACAGCACAACCATGAGATTAGGTACAGAGGGTGCTGCTTTGTGCACGCACTAGGCTGCAGGAGCCTAGTGGGAACAGAGCTAGAAAAATGCTGTGGCACCAACACACAGGATTGCCCTGTCCAAAGGAAATGTGAAGATAGTGGGGTGCTACTGTGTGCTTACATAGTGTGCCCCTCCTGGAGAGAGTGTGGAGCAAACAAAATACTGTACAACTGAAATGAATATAACAATACTGTATACCAATTATACTTAAATAAAAAAAAAAATTTAAAGACTTGTATTCAAGAGTTGAGATTCCATAAAATAAGTATTCTTTACTGTTTCATCAAGGGCAAAGAAAAAGAAGTATTGGAAACCAGTATGTGAGAAACTCTTTAAGTCATGTTGCCCACCCCCCGCCCCCACCCTACACCTGCTCCCTGGAGAATCCAATATACAAAAACCTTAGCTATAATGGTCACATAGATAATGATCATATAAAATTTGTATAGTTGAATTGTAAAGCCCTTCCTAAAGCTATGGATCTTTAAAAACTGAGCCCTTAATTAAAGATCAGACTATAAAAACCCATCTTTCAGAAAATAGAGGAAAAGAGGTAAAAATATCTGGTTTGGCTTAGATTTGGTGTTGGTAAAAAGTTTCATTAAAAATGTATAACCACTGGCTATTCTCACATGGTTTTGCAGTTCGATTTTATATTAACAGTACAGTATGGAGAATTTCATACTGAGAAATCAAGAATTAAATAGTTCTCAGAATGGCGGCAGTATCTGTCAGAAGCAAACACTTTCAATATAGGCCTCATGCAATTCCCACAGATTAAATAAATTGGACCTTCAGGAAAAAAAAATCCCACAGAGTCACAGAGACAGGAATAAATAATGAGGTGTGAGAAACTGGTAAGCATGTGTGTAAAGCATAATGTCCAAATTTAAGTGTATTTAAAATATAGTAATATGATTATAAGCATAGATTTATAGAATTACAAGAGGGAATTGAAAGAAAGAGCCCCCATTTCAGTGGGAATTCTTAAAACACTTAGCAATAGAAAGACAAAGCTGACAAATGTCTAGATCCTTATAATTTTATGTAACAGGGAAAAGAAAGGGAGAGCTATAATGAAAAAGCCAGGGAACTATGAATATTTGCATCATGTTAAAACAGAATAAATTTTGTTATGATAGAAAAATTTTCAAATTTGTGTTTTCTAGATGAGAACATTAAAGTAGTAATATATTTGTTAATGTTGAGAATAGGTTTTATAACTTCTCAGCTAATCACTATAAACAGGACCCCAACCCACTTTATAAAAAAGTACTAAATGAGTCTGAAAGGAATAAATTCAACTTTCACTGCAATTAATGGGGTAGACACAAGTAAAACTATACTTTTATATCAAGTCATTAGCGTACATTCTCTTTAAATGGCATGTAAGCTTTTATATGGATTTTTATATGTTTATGCAAATATGAAATGTATCATTTTTTTTCATACAGATATGCTTCCAAGAGAATACAAAAATCTCTGAGGAGGGATGTATTCACTGTATTCAGGCACTGATTAGAAATTTAAATGTTTCTCTTATAAATGTGTAGCATTATCTCTTTTAAAAGAACTGTGATATTTTGAAATCATTGCCATTATTTTCTATAATGGTTATCATTGAATAATAAATGTATTACTAATTAAGAACTAATTAAGAATTAATGAACAAATTATCAATTTTAATAAAGACATTGTGTCATTATCAATACTATATCTTAAATTGCTACTTGTGATAGATAGTATATGAAATTAATAGCTGCGTAATTGTCCTTTTTTAGGAAATATCTCCAAACCATTAAAATGAAAAGTTTTAAACAGTTGCACTGGAAGAGCTAACATACAAATAAACATATAAATAAACCCTTATGCTGTTTCATATGGGCTTTTTCCCTTCAATACCAAATTAAAAAAAAATTGTGAGGCAGAATTCTTTGCCTTTAGATAAACCCTCATTTTCTCTCAGAAATCTTGGAACTATTTTTTAATAGACTATTTTTAGAGCAGTTTTAGTTTTAAAGCAAAATTAAACAGAAAGTATACATTCCACAAACCACCTGCCCCTACACATGCACAGTCTCCATTATTAATGTCCCCCATGAAGTGTCAGGTTTGTTACAATCAATAAACTATATATCATTAAATAATACTACCCGAAGAAGTCTACAAATTCAATGTTATTCCCATCAAAATTTCATTAAACTAAAACAAATAATTCCATATTTGTATGAACCACATAAGATCTCAAATAGCCAAAGCACTCTGGAAGAAAAACAGCTGGAGGCATCACACTCCTTGACTTCAAACTATACCATGAAGTTACAATAATCAAAACAGTGTGATATTGACCTAAAAATGGACACACAGATCAATGGAACAGTATACAGAGCCCAGAAATAAACCTGCACATATATGGTCAACTAATTTATGACAAAGAACCCAAGAATATACAATGGGGGAAGGACAATCTCTTCATAAGTAATGCTAGGAGAACTGGATGGTCACACACAAAAGAATGAAATTAGACCACTACGTATAGCAAAACAAAAAGGCAACCAACTGAACAGGAGAAGATACTTGCAAGTCATACATCTGATAAGAGGTTAATGTCTAAAATATATAAACTTACACTACTCAACAACATAAAAACAAACAGCCCAATTAAAAACGGGTGGAGGATCTAAAAAGACATTTTCCAAAGAAAACATACAGATGGCCAAAAGGCACATAAAAAAAGATGTTCAACATCACTAATTATCAGGGAAGTGACAAGCAAAACCACAATGAGATAACTCCTCACACTTGGTAAGGTGGCTGTTATCAAAAAGACAAGAAATAACAAGGGTAGAAAAGATATGGAGAAATGGGGAATCCTTGTATACTGTTGGTGAGAATGCAAACTGGTGCAGCCACTATGGAAAATAGTATGAAGACCCTTAAAAATTAAGAATAAAACTACTATATGATCCAGCTGTTCCACTTCTGTATATTTATCCAAAGAATCTGAAGACACTCACTTGAAAAGATGTGTGCATCCCTACATTCATTGCAGAATTATTTACAACAGACAAGATATAGAAACAACCTAAGTGCTTGTTGACAGATGAATGGATATAAAAACAAAAATGGGAACCCTTGTGCACTAATTAGTAAGACTACAAATTGGTATAGTCACCATGGAAAACAGTATGTAGATTCTTCAAAAATTAAAATAGACTACCATATGATCTAGCAATCCCATATCTGGTATCCAAAGGAAATGAATAAAATATCAAAGTCATCTGTACCCCCGTGTTCCCTGTAGCATTATTCACAATAGCCAAGATATGGAAACAATCTAAGTGTGTTCACCAATGGATCAATGCATAGAGAAGGTGTGATACACACATGCACATGCACACACACATGAATATATTAAGCCATAAGAAGGAAATCCTGCTGTTTGCAACAACACATATGGACCATGAGGACATTATGTTAAGTGAAAAAAGCCAGACAGAAAAATACAAATACTTCATGGTATCACTTTTATGAGGAATCTTTTAAAAAAAAGTCAAATTCATAGAAACAAACAGTAAAAAAGTGGTTGCCAGAAGCTTGAAGGTGGAGAAAATAGAGTTTGGTAAAAGGGTACATACTTTCAGTTAGAAGATGAATAGGGTCCGAGGATCGAATTTTAACATTGTGACTAAAATTTATAGCAATGTATTATAATATTGAAAATTGCTAAGAGTCTAAAACTTAAATGTTTTCATCATAAAGAAAAAGAATGTATATAGGTATGTAGAGAAAAAAATATATATTATTCATGAGAGAATGTGCAAACATCAGATGATTATATGGAGTTTTATCACTAACATCATTTTTTCAGTAAAGTCTTCAATGATCAATAAATTTATTTTGTTCATTCGCCCAATTCTCAAGCTAAAATGTATTATTTTAAACATTATATCCATAAGGATGCCTTGTACATAATAAATGCTTAAAATATGTATTAAATTAATAAGGAAAAAAGGATGACATCACATAGTATCAACAAATTGATAAAGAAAAACCGTTAGTATACATCTAAAAATTACATATGACCTTAAAGTGACTGAATAAACTCAGATAACAATCAAAGTACTGACATAGACAAACTTTTCAGCTTCAAATCCTAAAGGCAGGCAGAAGTTGTTATTTAAGAAATTAGATACGAGATGATATTTACAGAAATGAGAAAATAGTTTTGTGAAATAAACAATTAAATCTGCAGATTAATAAAAGCATACCGTATAACAAGAACTA
>NW_011888792.1:16164360-16184377 GCF_000151845.1 Pteropus vampyrus
AAAAAAAAAAATGCTGTCAATTAAATTGTTGTCAGCCTGTAAGTAGTTTGTCATTTTCCCTAGCTGCTTTCAGGATTTTGTCTTTAATTTTTAGCAGTTTATCTCAGTGGCATTTTCTTTGTATATATACTGTTTGGGGTTTAGTGAACTTCTTGAATCGATATATTTACCTATTTTGTCAAATTTTAGAATTTTCCAGCTTTTTTTTTTTTCTATTGCAATCTTTCTCAACTTCCATAGGGGGTGGTTCCTCAAAGGAACCTTTTTTTTTTTTTTTTTTTTTTTTTCCCAATCTATTCTCTTTTGGTCAGATTGGATACTGTTTATAGATTTATCTTTAAGTTCACTGACTCTTTTGTTATCTCCGTCCTGCTATTTAATCCAAAACACTGAGGGATTTTTGCTTTTGTTTTTATTATTTTTTGTTCTAAAATTTTCATTTATTTTAAAATTATTCTATTCTATCATTTATTACTTAACTGAGAATTTCTCTTTCCATTCATTTCAAGGACATTTGCCCTTATTTGTTGGAATATTTTTACAAAATGCTTTTTTAAAGTTTTTCTCAAATGTTTATAACATCTCTGTTGTCTCAAATTTGATGTCTGTTGGTGGTCTTTTCCAATGTGAGTTGCTATGTTTCTGATTCTTTGGATGCCAGCAATTTTTGGATTATCTGTTCTTCATTTTGAATAGTATATTATGAAATTGTGTCTTGTTTAAATCATATAGAGCATGTTGGTTTTTCTGTTGTTTTGACAGAAAATCAACCTAGTTGGTTAAGACTGTAAGTTCTGTGGGCCATGGCTTCAATGTAAGTGTTGTTTTCAAATTTTTGTAGGGCTATTCAGACCTGTCTCATCTGTACCTTACTCACTGTCTAATCTGGGATTTTGGCAGTGGACTATCTCACAGTTCAGTTTCAAATGTCTATACATGCTGGTAGATCAGATTCACATAAGCACATCTCAGAGGTGAGCTCAGGAATTCAAAATCAACTCTATGGATTGCCTCCCAAGTTTGTCTCTATCCACAATACACTCCCTATTTTTGTGGTACCCAAGCTTTATTTTCCCATTCTTTGGCCAGAAGTCTGGGCCTTTATTTAACTGTCTCTGCCATGAACTTCTCACCTCAGTGCCCATGATGCAAGAAACAAAAAGACAGAGAAAAAAATATAACAGTAGATATAACAGTAGATTTGTCCTATCTTTGTGGGACCATGATCTTCTGAATATAGGAAGTTTCTCTGCCTTAGACTTTTAGATCCTACAGCTGCCTACTTTCACTGCTGCTGCTTCTATTGCTACACCATACACTTGTTTGAGTATTGAGACAAAGGAAAACAGAGAAAAAGTAAACAATTAAGGAATCCTCCCACTCTACCTCTGAATGTTAAGAGATCCCTTTTCCTCTCCTTGTGCCAGAATTAGAGGGCTTATTCATGAGAGAACTTAATCAGAGACCATGGCCATGTCCCTGATTAAGACCTGTACTGAATCAAGGTCGGAGTATACCAGCAGGAGAAAAAGACAAACTCACCCGTTTTGACGATACTTTGAATTCCAGTCTTATTCCTTAATATACTTATTCCTCAAATAGTATATTGAGGGCTCTCAATTTACTATGTACACTTGAGAGCCCTCAACATAGCTCTCGCATGCATTTTGTCCAGGTTTTATAGCTGTATTCAGTGGGAGAGACAGTGGAGTGTGCTTACTCCATATTACATGGGACCAGAACTCTTCACCTTACTTATAATTTAATATATGTTTTTATTCTACAAAAATAATCATTAGTCCTAAAAAAAGAGGTCACTGAATTTGGAACTTCATAGTAACAGATTTTAAAAAAATCTGTTTAAAAATCTCTTTAAAAATCTCTTTAAAAAAACTCTTTAAAACTTGAATCTGTTGAATATTTATTTATTTTTTTAAGTCCATTCTTTCACTGTAGGCATATAGAAAATTAGTTGTAGTTCAAGCTTTGTCAACTAACCAGTTGAGACAAATCTCTGTGTACCTTGGAATTTGTTTCTTTAGCAGTGAAATGAATCAGCCAGAGCAAAATATTCTAATATATTACTTGCAACCCAAATCATTTTATTTGAAATCAATTTAAATAAATAAATCTAAAATTCTCATATTTTAGTCTTCACATTTTCTCTATGGCATGTTAAGCTTGGATCCTTTTATATTTTTTCCCTGATAAAAAGCACACCCAGTTCCATATTAAACTTATCTACTCCCTTATGTGTTAGAGCCAAATGCCTCTGGTTTATTAGAGTGTTTTGTGCACACCTCTTCCTAACTCCACATTCACTGATGACATGTTAGTACCTTGGATTCAGCTGTAGTAGAAATATTTGCCCAACGAAAACTGTCAAATGTCACAAATTGGATCTCTTTCTGTCTTTCCTTTTTTTAAACGTACCCTGCTCCAACTGGTTATTAAACATTTACCAGAAAGACACTGCTTATACTCAAGAATAGACATTTTTAATTCATAGATAGAAAAATTATTTTATAGATGACAAAGGTTAACAAAAGGTAGATTGGGAGATAGATATATCCTATATTAGATATGTCAGTTCTAATTTACTGTCATAGAACTTGGCTGTAATTTTTGAAAACTTGCCTAGCATTCTAGACACCCTGTCAAATTCTGACTGCAAATAAAATGAAATTGTATAAATAAGTTGTAGCTTATGCAGCCAAAACCTTGGCTGTTTGTTCAAATCCTCTAATGATCACTCTAGGAATAAGATGGGCAAATATTGCCTGTAGAGCCTGTGGATACAGCTTATATGCCATATCCAAGTATAAATCTACTTGAATTGCGAGAAATTATTGCAGCTGCCGTAGCAAATTTTTCCCAAGTAACATTTAAGTAGAAGAGCCCATGAATGTGATTTACATAAGTCACCTTGAGGGAAAGTAATTTTTTCTTTATAAGAGTTCTATGTAGGCAGAGTTGCATGTTACCATGCAAGTGGAGAGAAGTTAATTGGCGGAAGGCAAGATGGTGGTGCATATTTCGTACTGAGAATTAAGAAGTGATGGATGGCTCTCACTCAAAACACATTTGCCCTGGTGATTTTATCATAGTACCATAATTCAAGTTATAGCCTCCATGTTGAAGAGTCAGAAATATAATTTTATCAAAACAAGAAGGGACCTGCTAACAGAAGGATGCTTATAAAGAAATCTGAAGATCGTGTGAGAACAAAATACTAAGTATACTTTGGTATAGTATATGAACCAGACTATATAAGTAGACAGACCCTACATGGAATGCCAAATCATTATCAGAAGGTTATTGATTTGAGTCAAATGAATGTACAATGGAATCAGTTCTAAGAGAATCTGATTTGTTCATCTCTACAATAGGATTTATCTAATCATTGAAACTTTAATTATTGAAATCATTGGCTGAGATAAGTTCTGGCTCCACAATAAGGATGAGCTTAGGAATACACCATCCAAAATCAGTTGGCTAAAGCTGCTACTGTGACTCATCTGATTTGACAACTATATCTGATATTCATATTAAAGCATTATTTTTGTCTTACTGTTTTTAAAAAAGATACTTCATATATTTATTCAGATTACAACGAAAGCATTTCCACACATACCCATGTTTAATTTTGAGGGGAAAATAACAAACCTATTTATATAAGTTTTTCTGATTATTTTTTCTACATTAATGATATCAAAGTAAGTTTGTAAACAGGACACAGTTGTGTCTATAATTAGTATAAAAAAGATACTGTAATATACATATTTGATTTTTTTCTCTCATCTCTAGCTCCAAAAGCATTTGACACAGGTAGAAATACAGCAAAAATGTAATATTCAACAAAATAAAACAGTCCTCTTTGGCAGCATGACAGTTGTGTGGTGGGCTCCATTCTACTTCTGAACGTATTTCTGAACATTAAGAAATATGTGATCGAAATTAAAACAAAAACAAAAACAAAAGCAGGCATAAGCTCAAAAGAAAATATTCAAGTGCCAGAAATGTATTAAATAAATGTTACTGAGGAAAACAGAAAGAAAGCTTGTGTTTGGCTGGTATTGAAGTGTGAAAAAATAGTTCTTTGGTAGCAGAGGATTAGCTTTTCCTAAATCTAAAGATACCATGATTACCTGATCACCTTAGTGTGGGCCGTGGATCACAAGCTGAAAGGAACTCTATAAAAACCCAGACCTTATTCCTTTTTGATTATAGCTGGCTACCTTGAAATTGGTTCTATTTTTATAGAACTTTAAAAACATAAGAAATAGCTGATAAACATGTGTTAAGAACATCTTTTATAAGGTAGCCTCAGTGGTTTCTTATTTCCAAAGATATTTGTATTGATTTAATAATAATTACAATAATTTAATAAATTGCTTTGCTGTAAGGACTATGAAAATCCCAAATAAAGATGAAGGAATTCTTATTTCTTTGCTTCAAATCTCAACTGAGACAACTTCACATTTCATTTCAGATCCCTTACTTGAAATATTCTATTTTTAGTTATTAAATTCTGTGACCAAAACCCAAACCAAACTAGTTTAACCAAAGAATGTGAATATACTGCCCCAGACAATTGAGAACTGGGAACGTGTGGTTGCAGCTAACTTCAGCCATGAATGGACCTATGGATTTGAATTCATGTCTGGTTTTTGTCTGTCTCCTCATTTTTTGACTCTAGCAGTCTTTGCTTAGCTCGACTCTTCAAGGTTGATTTCACTACATTATTGAGTAATCTGACTACCAATTTATCTTTCAACAATCCCTAAACCTAACATTCCTCTTAGAAAAATAAATACCTTCCTGATAGCTCAGACATAACATCTATAGTAAGATATTTGTCATCTTGAGTTACACATCAACCTCTGAAACAATCAAGAGGCCAGACTTGTGTCACATGCCTACTTCTCTATTCAGGGTATGAATTTATTTAATCTAAACTGTATGTGTTCATTTAAGGAAAGAGCAGGAAACAGACCAATCATCTGGTAACCACTACAGTATCCGTTCCAAAGGTATTTTCCATTTGCTCCATTAGTTCCATTCTCCACTACTTTATACCATGCTAAACAGCAAACCAGAGTAGACTAAATCTGTAGCACTCTTTCCTCTATTCTAGTTGTATTAAAGCAAAAACAGTCCCTGGATTTAGATGAGGGAAGATAAGAGTGAAGTTGATTATTCTACCAAATCGTCTTTGTGGGATAACTTTAGGCTAACTACATTTATCACCTCTTCTCTCAAGATGTATTTTTCTCCATTACTCTCCCATTTCCCTTTAAATTACTCAAATCTGATGGTGCTATTTGTTTCTGCTTGAAAATATGATTCACCCAGTATATTTATTTCACTGGTCTTCAAAGGTTTTATAATTTTCTATTTCTAACTATTAATTTAATTTTGATTAGTTTTATTGTTAATTTTTCTAGCTGGGTAGTTAAATGTTTGCTTTATATATTTTACACACACAAACACACACACACACACACACACACACACATATGTGTGTATATGTGTAAAAATATATAATCGCGCCACACACATCGAGACTGTTTTCTAATCTTAGGAGTACTACCAATATCTTTTGCAAAATTGTTTGAGAGACAACGATTATTCTTCAAATTCTCAACCTTTTTCCAATAATAGTTTTGTATTATCCACAGAAATAGATAAGTATAAAATACCTCTTCAAAGCTAGTATTAAAAGTTTTAAAGAGCACAAATCATTAGCCTCAAATATAATCCCCTATAATATGTGGCTACAATTTGCAAACTATTATTAATACTCAATCATAGAAATCTTCCATTCACTTATTCTCTTAAATCATTATTTTTATTATTTTCTCTGCTTGGAATTCTCCCCCTCCTTTTAAATTAAATCAATTATACCCACTTCATAATTTAAGTCAAGATTTTATTACTTTGAAAAAGCTTTTCTATTATCAACTCATATTATTTATTACTTTGGAAAAGCTTTTCTATTATCAAATCATATTATTCTCTTTTCTGTACTATTAAAATTATTATTATAAGTAGTGCTTATCTATCATTTATCAATTACAATAAAATCTTGTGATATTTTGTTATTTTTCTGGGGCCATTACTGGTAAAATTCCATTAGTAAATGTTTCATGATGAGATAAAGTTTTGGTTTTCTTTTTTGTTTTATTTTGCTTTTCCAATATTGTCTTGACAGTTGTGAAGCACTGGCTGGAGGCTGGTTGATTTCCCTTTTTGAGCGGTTAAATCCAAACTACAATCACTTCCTTCATTGGGTTCTCACCTCTGGGGCTTTTCTAACTCATTGTAATTGGCCCTGAGCAAGTACCAGATCTCTAGAAACAGACCCTGTGCCCCAGAGCCAGCAGAAATTATTCAAATTTGCTAAATTATACAGAGAGCTCACAAAATCTAGCTAACCTCACCTCATTAGCCATACATAAGCTTTCCTCTATCGCTCTAGTTTGCTGTTCTGTCTCTGTGTACAACATTATGTGGCCTTGTCTAGAAGTATTCTACTATTCAGAGCTGTAAGTAACAAAGAGTTCTGCCTTTGACCTGAGTGTCAGTGTATTGTGTCCTTCCATCAAAAGAATCTCTAAAATTTAAAGAACATATTATTTCTCCTTTTGCATCCATAATTTTCATTCTCTCAATAGCTTTTTCAATGACTATTTTAAACTTTTTTTCTCCTAAAGTACTTCACACTAATATTCTAGGATGACTCTACTTGTATAAACTCATACATTATAAGATGATTAGCACTTTCCTCTACAATCTCTTTCATTGTCTTTCAACTATTTTGTCTTATTATTTCAAATGACTTTCTAGTAGACTGGATTAGTGTTCTCAATTCTTTATACCTTCCTTCAATAGGAAATATACATTCTTGTCCTTTGACATATGACTCCTCAGTTCCTCTTAGGGAAGTGGATTATAATTTTCCACCAATTATTTTGGACTTGCCCATTTGACTTACTTTGTCCAAAAGACTGTGGGTAGAAGTGACAGTGTGATAGCTCCAGGACAAAGCATCAAAAGGCAGTATGTGTTTCTACCCTTCCTTTTATGCTTTAGTGTGAGCCATTAGAAAAAACGCTGCCTGTGTCACCATTCATCCAAGGACAGTGAAAGATATATTGAGTGTGTTAGTGTTCTATTGCAATAATGAATTACCACAAACTTAATGGTTTATGGAATGCAAATGTATCATCTTACAGTTCTGTAGGTCAGAAATCTGACATGGGTCTCACCAAACTACTATCGAGGTTTTGTCAGGGCTGCCTTCTTTTTTGCAAACTCTATGGGAGAATTTTTTGAGGCGGGGGCCAGGGGGCGGTTATATTCAGGAAGTAGACAGATTTTAGTTTTATGTGGTTATAGGACTGAGAGCTTTCTTTCCTTTTTGGCTGTCAACTGAGGGCCATTCCTAATTTTTTTACGAACTACTTGTATTCTTTAGCTTGTGTGCCCCTTCTTTCATCTTCTATCCCAGTAATGTAGAATGAGTCTCTCATGTTTGGAATCTCTCTTCCTTCTTCTGTTTCATCACTCTAACCCATGCAGAAAAGATTCTCTAGTTTTAAGGATGAATATCATTAGTCTGGGACTACCCAGTGAATCTGGGATAATTTTCCTATCTCAAAGTTGATAACTTTAATCATAGCAGCACAGTCCCTTTTGCTATGTAAAGTAACATGTTCACAGGTCTGGGGATTAATGTGTGGACATCTTTGGCAAGATATTATTCTTACTACCACAGTAATCTAAAGCCAATCAGCCAACCTGGAACTAAGCCCAAATCTGTAGCAGAGCCTTCCAAAAGATCTATCCTGCAGCCTTGAGGAACAGAAGTGAACCCTATTAGCTACCTACAGCCAAGCATACTCAATTGGTATGTTTAGTGCCTCAAGAAAAGGCACTAAACTTGGCTCAGTCTTAGTTATGCCACAATTGACCTGCACATCAATAAACTCAAGACATATTTGTTGGTGTAAGACACAGATTTTGAATTATTTTGTTATAGAGTATGATTATATTAAAAACAACCTAGTACAGAATAGGTATGAGAAGTAATGGTGGGACCAACATGGATATTGTTGGGGTGTGGTAGATCCAGTGATGTTTGAAGTACATGTGCAAGACATATCTAAAGTAAGGAATTTTGGTAATCATGGCATTAATCCTTGTGATTTTATAGCTAAGCCCTGTACATTTTCTACATATGACTCCTCTCCTTTTCAAAAAACACTTTTGGTTTAATACTGTGCCCTAGAAGATGATCAAATGGTTGACTATGAATCTCAAGTTATCATGTGACCTAAGAATCCCCTTCTGAAATGGGTATTTTCTGACCTACTAAGTCATAAATTTGGATGTTTACAGCAACATTCTATAATCAAGTGGAAGTGTGATATATGAAATCAAGCCCAAGGAACTCCATGAGAAACAAGTAAGTTCCAGTAGGTCAGTAGGTCAGATTCCAGTAGGTCAGATTCTCATAGTGCCTACTCCTGATCATAGCTACCTTTTCAAGCCACATGCATGACCTTAGCAGGAATTTCCCACAACCAGCCCACTACAGAAGTTGAACCTTGCACAACCTACTGGTAGAAAATAGCAACCTATTTTCTAGTTCCAATCAGCAGGTCCTTCCATACTAGTGGTGAAGGGAAATCTCCACTTCAGAAATTCAAATAGCACGTCTGACTGTTCATTTCCCCTGGAAGTACAGATGATCAGCATCATCCAGTTATTCACAAACCATAACTCACATGTTGACTGGATGCCATAGAGAAGGAAGGACATGATTCATAAATTAGTGACAAGTTGTTTGGGAAGAGATAAGTAAAAGGACACCTTAGTATGGGCAAACAGTATAACCACAACAGAGGAAGCTCTTACTATCCATGTAGGAAAGATGATTGGTTCTGTAAATGTCTGACAGCCTTTCTTTCCAGAAATATGAGCTCTTCCTCAATGTCCTCTTGAATAAAGTGATCATGGTGACAGTAGAGGTTACTTGTGTATTTTAAAACATATACCTCTCCTCTAAGATTTGATTGGCTGAAGCCCACTTGCCAGTAGCAGTAATCAGCCATGAACTCCCAATATGACATCATTCCCCTGAGACAAAGCTGTCACCTGAAAGCAAGTTGTTTTCTTGCATACCTTCATATTGGAAATGGAAGCATCTCTGTTCCTTTAGTATAGATATTTATTCTGAATAGAATCTGCTTTTCCTGACTTATAGAATGCTCTATTCATAATCATATACCATCACTTATCATAAAGCTTTATCATATATACAACAACCTTAAAACTGTTAAAGGTCGGTGGAATCACATTTGAAGAACAGTACCAGCAGACTAAACACTTAATGTGGCTGGGAAGCACCCTCTAGGACATGTTATATGCTCTGCTAGCGTGACAGTGCTCTTGCTTTTAGAACCAGCATTCAAGGTTCCAAAAATGAATGAGTGGACATGAGCGTAGCTGTTTACACTATGGACCTTAATTTCCCATTAACAAAAGTTTTGTTTCCTATCTTTACAACATTAGGTTCTGATGATTTGGAGGTTGTGGTTCTTTGGGGAATGATGCTTTCGCCAAGGGACTCATTATTGATCCATTAAACTAGAAGCTAAGCATTTTGTGTCCCTTCTGTCACTGGAGCATTAAAGTGGAGAAGTTTACTGTGTTAGCTGAACTGATTTGTCTTGATTGATTTTCTACTATTCAGTGGAGTCAGAGAGAACTAGGCCTGGAACACAATGGCCCGTAACAGGCTGGACAAGTTGTGGGAACTACTCAAAGTCCCTCAGAATGTAGCAGCTTCTCTTACTGTATCTGTGTTTTCTAGTAAAAAGTAATGGAGAAATAGAACTACTTCACACAGTGTGGGGTACTTTAGGAAGAGGTTTTTGGGGAAATGAATCTGAGACCCACCAGGCAAAGAGCCATGGTTGTACTGTTGGCTGAAGGTGAAGTGAATGTGGAAGGGGTAGAGAAAGGGATGTTACAGATGCCAACTGTGACAGCATGACCTTTTGCACAGTAAGAATTGTAGCTACTAAGCATGTTTTCTTCTTTACTTTTATATACATGTTTGTATATATTAACAAATCATTTTGTACTTTCTCCCTATGGTTCCCTTATTATCTAATACAAATGGTGTCATCAGAGGTTGAATTTACATTTTAGCTTTCAAGTTTTAGGACACCCAAGAGAAATAGTGACTGAGCTAGAAAAGAACATAATACACAGGTGAATAGAATGGTATGTGGGATTTTGTATGTCCACTTTTGAAGAGAAGATGATTATGCCTTTGACTTTACAAGTATAGTTCTGCAAAGTAAGCAAAGCATGATGCTATTACTTTTGGTCAGAACTTAATGTATAACGGGTGTGTATAGCTACGAAGTCCACACACACATGCACTGTACAGGACTAAAGTCAATTAGGCATCACCTCCACCTGTGAAGTCGGAACTACATTTCACAGAACCTTCTTCACTGAATGGTTATTGGATAAGACTTCCCCAGGAGAGAGTTCAGGACTTTTGAAAGAATAGAGTGAAGGGAAAGCCATGATCCCTGGGCAGAGGCGAAGTTCACAGCAGAGGCCTGGCAAGCTCTTGAGGACCACCTCTTCACTGTAACCGACTGGACAATTTGTGGGAGCTACTCAAAGTCCTTAAAAATGTAGCAGCTTCCAGGCAGGCACTTGAGGACCTCTGGTTCAGTTTTCAGGCAAATACTCTTTGATGTCTACTCCTGTGACAGCTCCCCAAATAAATGGTGGAAAACTTCCCTGAATTTTGCTCCCTCAGCAACTGTAAAGTCATATAAAGACCTAATTCTGTATTTACGGAGAGAGGCTTCTGTTTTCCTGATTGAATCCAGATTGATAGTGGATTGTAGTTCCTGAAGGACTGAAAATGGAATATAGGGTTTCTATATTCTATTTAGTGTTTAATTCTGAATAAGTGTTCAATCAATTGTTTCTCTAGGTTAAATCTGTTCTTCACCTCATATAACTAAAAAGCTAAAAAAGAGAAATGGTAGGGAATTTTAGGAAAAGACTTTTGCTTCCCATGTTATTAACTTCATATAGTGAGTAATACTTAGGAAATAATCCTCTTGAGTTGTCCAAGGTCTTGAATTATTTACCTAGGTCATAATAGATTAAATATTTCCCTATGTTTACCAAACAGACTTCCTTTTGATAGCTTAGATCCACTGGGATTTGTCAGCTGCCTCAAGGAAGAAAGGAAATACAAAAAAACAAGGGAAAGACTATAACAAAAAACTTCACTTGTATAAATACATAAAGTAAAACAGGGTGTAGCTAATCCTGGACATTACTATAGTATTCCATTTCTGAAATTACTTGATATATAATTTCATAAAAAATACATCTTCCTGTAGAAGTCTTTTCTTCAAATACTTTTTATATTTTTAAAAGACCTTTAAAAGTCAATCTTTGCTATTCTTTCCTGAAATGTACATTCTTTGACATTTAAAATTATGTCTTTACAGACATTTCTGTTCAACTGTACTACAAAATTCAGAGATTGACATTCACCTGCATGCATGGAAATCCTTTGATGTCATGGCTCCTAAAACATGGTCATGTGTTGTTTTGTTTTTTCCTCTTAAGATGGCTATGAGTAAATGGAAACAGTCAAGCTAAGAAAATTGAGGTTCTGTATTGAGAGTAGATAATCAAACATATTAGAAACTATGAAAAGACTCTAGGTTTTATAATTTAATATCAGCAGCATCAACTGGAAATCAGTCAATAGAAAATTATAAAAGTTTCTTGACATTTTGATAATGATGCATTCAGTTCACTTAGAGTTTTCAACAACTGACCACTTACTTGCAAGAACTAGCAAATGTATACTTTCTTCTGACAGTAATCTTTGCAATTTATTGATTACAAAAGTCTGCTTTACCTAAAGTGAATTGACATTTATATTACTAACTTAGCAAAGATGAAACTTTAAGGAGTTTATTGCTCTGCCCTGAGGGGCAGCAGTATCACATAACATAAAAGGCTTTGATCTGGCTTCTAAGGTAGACGGAAAGAAAATGTGTTTGAAAGTAGTTCTTTTTTTCATATACCAATTTTGCTGTGCAATAGACGATAATGTTTTTATTGGAATGACTGAAGAGAAAAGCATGTTTTAGTGAATGAATTTATAAACAGATATCATCTGGTTGAATTCAACTGTTAATAAATGCAATGGAAAAAGAGAAGTAGAAAATTAAGTGGGATTAAACCTGGGAAACAAGTCTTTCATAATTCTAAACTTTTCTTTAGAACCTAGATAAGAATAAAACTTTCCTGAAATCACAACAGTTTAGAGATACCTGTGCCTAAATAATGATAATAAAAGCAGAAACTACCATGATTCTGTATTATTATCTCGATAATAATGCTATTCACATTATTAAATTTGGATGGCCCACTTCTATTTCTATGCTGCACTGATACGGCTATCATACTAGAAAATAAATTCAGTTTCCTATTTAATACTGCTGCAAAGCTATTTTAGGATATTTTACAGAATCTATGATTGTGCTCTTTTGATAGATTCTATTATTTCTTTTTCATTAATATTGATTAAATGTATATTATTGCCCTCCAATTCAGTCCTTTTAGTCTATTTACTTTCAATGATTTAATCATTTACTTATAGAACTTATTCTATTCAGGTTCCAATACCCATTTCTTTCATTTTCATAGACTATTATGAAGACAACTCCCTTTGAACAACTTTGTATCCACCAGGCTTCAATAATACTGTTAGTACGTATTAGTTAAATTAATAATTGAGGAAATATTTGCTGATATCTACATTACTGAGTAAACAGACTGTCATACACGTTTTTGTAAATTTGTTATATTTTCTCAGCTACTTAGAAATCTTTTTGAAAAACAAGGTTTAAGAATTCTTAAATATTATGAAATTTCATTTTCTTTACAATATCCATTTATTTATCTTTAAATGGAGGCAATCCCACAATAATTTGAGATGTATGAAATGTTTTAATTGGTATTATAGATCAATTTCACTATATATGGTAAAATAATTTTTGCCATTTAACCTAAAGATTCTGCTTTATCAGAAAAATATATTTTAAAAATATCACCAGATTTAAAGAACATGAGAATGATGAATATTTTGTCTTTTAAACTCTGTACAAGTAGGCTGGCATGAAGCTGATAACACTGGATTTTGCTAAAGGTAAGAAAATATAACTAGAACAATAAGCCCATATAAAATGATCCTATTTTATAAGATACAAAGAAATAATAGTATATTTTTAAAGGAGATTAAAAGACAAATCACGAGGTTATTAATATACTGGCAACATTATTAATTTTCAGAAAATATGATTATAGGAAGTATAAATTCTCTATTAGATTTTTAGATGTAAAACTATGAAGAGAAAAAAAAGGCCCAACTTCCCAGATAATCAGTGTTATTTAAAAATATAGATATATTTAAAATATGAATGTATGATAATGGATAAGGTGAAAAGGAAAATTTCATATTCCCTTACACACTTCTCTATGCTTGTCAATTGTATCTACTGTTAACATTTGTTTTGCATTCCATAAAATTAGATAAATAAATGTATATATCAGTTCGTATCTTTTTTTATACAGTTAGTCTTTCAGTACACAGTACACTATAAGAATTTTTATAAAATTCTTATTTATAAAATTCTTATTTATAAGAATTTTATAAAATTCTAAAAAAGAATATTCGTTGCTTTTTTTCATAATATACTTTGGATATGTTTTCCTATCAGTCCAAAAAGATCTAACTTGTTCATTGTGTATTCCTGTATTATATATATGAACAAACATGGATGAACACAAACAGACATTCACCAAAATTTTATGTAAAGCATTTCTTCTTATTTAACTTTACATTGTTATATGTTTTTGTTATTATATGCAATATTAGAAAACATATTCTGGTGAATGTAAGCATGCTCGTCTAGAATGTAAAAGCAGCTATAATGACTCATTTTAAAAGTATAATCCTATGAAAAATTACTGATTGTGGTAACTATTGTTCATAATGTAAGTGCAATTTTAATTTATATAGATATAAATATAAAAAATGTAGGTACGGGTTGCCATGGATTTGTTCCCTAACTTATTCTCTCTCTGCTTTTTCCTTCTCTTCCTCATTTCTCTTTCTCATTTACCAGGTATTGGCAGTTTAAAAAGTGCTATATTGTTTGTATTTTTATTTTTTTAATCACAAGTGAGGTTATGTGTCATTCTATGTATTTATTAATATTTCTAATTGTTATTTTGCGTTAAACTGCTGATTTACATCCTTTCATAATTTTTCTATTTTTAAAATCTTGGATGAGTCTTTTGTACACTAATAGTTGTTTGCAAAAATATTATGTTTTTTTCCTACCTTTTAAATAATTTTTCTTTCTATGCTTACTGTCATTATTTTTTGGGAAAGAAAGTTTTTATCCACCCCCTCCCACCCAACCTTTGTGGCTTTGATTAAAAGAATTTTTAATTAAGAGAATTTTTCCATTTCAAGAAATAAAAAGTTAAAACATCATGCACAACCTATTTTTTTATGTAGAATAATATTATTAAATAAAAGTATGTGTGAGCCATGTATATAATTTAAAATTTTCTGGTAGTCACGTTTAAAAAGAAACAGGTGATATTAACTTTAATACATCTTATTTACATTAACATCCAACATATTATCATTTCAACATGTCATCAATATAAAAATTATTAGTGAAATAATTTAAATTATTTTAAGATATGTATATTTTATACTTACAATACATCTCAACTTATAAATCTGTTTTCATTGGAAATACTGTATTTTAATTTAATAAAATGTACAGTTTTAAATGTTGATTGATATCCATTTTTTCCAATCAGCTATTTTCCAATAACTGAATCTAACATTAGTTTTAAATTTAAATACAATTAAATGAAGTAAAAAATTTGTTGCTCAGTTACACCAACCATATTTCAAGTTCTCAACAGCCAGGTGAGGCTAGTGGCTACCATACTGGACAACGAAGTACTAGAAATTTTAGATTAGCTGTTGGGATATTAGCTCACTGTGTGAATGAGTTTGGGATCCAGCTTCATTTTCCTCCAGAGTTAAACATTTTTATTAGCATCGTATTTTTTAAAAATAGAATCTTTCTTTTCACCACTAAACTTTATTGTGAACAAAATCTCTACTCTCTGGATCTGAGTTTTCTCTCCTGTTTCATTAAATGTCTTGCCTCTTCTCTAGTTTTTATTTCCTAATGAATCTAGTATAACACAATGCTAATATAGTCCCTTCAATCCAATCCATCAGATTCAAGCTAGCCTTTATTAGAAAGTAAAACATATTTCTTTAGTTTCTTCTACTTTCTAATTTTAATTCCTTCCATCTAAGTTTAGATTTTTGAATAAAGTAATGCCAGTAAAAAAAAAAAAATTGATAGGCCCAAACCTGAAGTAATCACAGCTGCTTTTACATTCTACAAAAGCATGAGTTTCACCAGGGCAAGTGTGCTGCTATAGGAGAAACTCTGTAATTCAAGAAACTTCCTTACTCCCTTGTGGTGGTAGGAGGCATAATTCATCAAAATGTTTTTAGTCATAAAATATAATTTATTATAGTCTTATTTTCTCCTTTAATAATGTGTCATATTCAATGGAGCAAAATTAAACTCCAAAAGGCTTAAAATGATGTAACTTTTAGGTGCTTACTTGAAAAAGAAGACTGGAAACAGTGGAATTTCATCCTGATACATAGCACCAATGTTCTAAAATTCATCTGTGAATAACTTTTCCAAGTTCCTATCATTCCAAGGGCTATTCCTAACTCACTGTCCACCCCAAAGTCCACTGTCTTTAATTCTGTCCTTTTATTGTGCAGATATCCTCTTTTCTTTAATAAATAAATTTAGTCTCCTTTTAATGTAAACCAAATTTGTTTTTCCCGTTTCTTTTACTTTTCTCTACTTCTCCGTATCAAATGACAATGAAATCAGAATAATGTAGAAAGGAGATAGAATTATCTGAGTGTATATATCTTAATATTTTTCCTATTGTACTTATAACTATATATTTGACTTAGACTATTTTTTCTTTTCATATTAAAAGTTTTCAAAGTATTCTCTATACAGAAATTCTATTCATCTATAGATTTACATAGGTCCTATCTACCTGTATAGAAATTAGTGAGCACTTCTGACAATTATTATTCATATTATTGAATTAAAATAATACTAACCCAAATATACATAGTCTTCTCTATGAAAATTTAATCTTAGATATGTATTCTTTTTACTTTTTAGTAAATTTGTCTCTTCCAAATTTACAAATGTCTAAGAATGAAAATTTTTCCAAAGTGAATGGTACTTTATATAATACTAACTAGATTTCTGTGAGATGGAGGCAGTATTTGGTGGTAGGGAAGTGATTCTTAGTTTTTTATTCAAATTCTCAATAAATTGATCATACCCATAGAATATATCTGTGGTCAACTCTTTCTTTGTATTTAAATGAAGTTCCTAGGATCCAAAATAAAATATGATCTAGCATTTGTAAAGTTATGGAAAAGAACTCCTATAATACACTAGTGCTTTCTAACATTTCCTCTATAACCAAGAAAGAATGATTTAGAGATGTCAGCATTATGGCAGGGTGAGATGATCCCTTTGTCTCTCCCCATCAATGTACAGCTAGTGGGACGTCTAAAACCCAACAAAGGTTTCTCCACTCAGCATACTAGGACACCTGATATATTCATACATTAGCAAATATGAAGGTAAATGTATTAGAATACATATGGGAGACAGAACAAGGGGTAAGATGAGGACAACGCTTGAAGCTCCATTCCTTGACTGCTACGGCTGAGGCAGAGGCCCTGGCAAGGGTGGTAGCAGTGTTAGAGTCAGGTCTGCAGCTCTAGCCCCAACACCATGGCCTGGCAAAGGCTAAAAAAAGCAGAAGTGTCAGTGTCCAGCTTCCTCCCCCAGTTGCAGTGGTGCTCAAACTACCAGAGAGACTGGAGGAAGCAGTGGAGAGACAGCACAGTGAACCAGCAGCCATAGAGAACTAGGCAGCAGCATGGCAGGCTTACAAACTTGGCTCTCCTGCTACAGTGGTGGCACCCAAAGATACAGGTGACCTAGACACACTGAGGGACCCACCACCCTTGTCATACTAGGAGCAACTCCCACTACCACAGCAGTACTTTCCACCATGGGGACGCCAGCAGTGGCAACACACCAACAATCCCAGAGTACAAACAGCAGAAGTAAGAGAAAGCAAAGACTTGTGCTATAGCATCATCTATTGAAAAATAAAAGAAAGATCTCTAATTATCAACTGGATAAATTGACAAAATCAAAACTCTACCTAAATAAAAAAGGTGTTCACTACTTCAAATGCACTGACAGTAATAACCCATCAAGTACCATGCACACCAAGGTAACACAGTATCACAAAAAGAATGAGCGTTCTACAGAAATCAAACTTGAAATCAGGAAAGATGGTGAACTTAGAATTCAAAATAGCAGTCATGAAGAAACTCAATGAAATACAAGAAAACTCAGAATCAAAGTTCAATAAACTCAGGAATAAAATTAATGAACAGGAGGAGTATTTACCAAAGAGACTGAAACTCTAAAAAAAGAACCAAACAGAAATTCTGGAGCTTAAAAACTCAATAAATCAGATGAATAAATCAGCATTAGAACCCACTGGAAATAGAGCAGACCATATAGGAAACAGAATTAGTGAGCTTGAAAATAGAAATCTAGAAATAATTCAGGTAGAAGAGAGAACATTAAAAAAAAAATAAAAAATGAAATAACTCTTTAAGAACTATCTGACTCCATTAGAAAGGGCAACAAAAAAATATATTGGGTATTCCAGAAGGAGAAGAGAAGGAGAAGGGAACAGAGTGCCTATTTAAAGAAATAATTGATGGGAATTTCCCAAACCAGGAGAAGGAAATGGACATACAGGTAGTTATAAGAACCTAACAAAACACCCAATTATCTCAACACAAAATGACCTTCTACAAGACACATTATATTAAAACTGTCTAAAGCCAATAATAAAGAAAGAATTCTTAAGGCTGCCAGTAAAAAAAGACAGTAACCTACAAAGGAAATTCCGCTGGGCTATCATCAGATTTCTCAGCAGAAACTCTAGGCCGAGAAAGAGTGAAATGATATATTCAAAATGTTTAAAGATAAAACCACCACCCAAGAATATTCTATCCAGCAAAGTTATCCTTTAGTTATATAGGAGAAACAAAGGCTTTCTCAGACAAACAAGAGTTGAAGGAATTCACCACAACACATGAATTATAAGAAATATTTAAGGGAGCTCTTCTAGCTGAAAATTTCAGACAAAAGTATACAGAACTTTGAGTAAGGTGACCAAAAGACATACAGAAGCAGAAAATTGTAATTCTATGGCAGAATAAGGTATTGAATACTCAGTTATAATATAAAGGTTGAAGGGAAAAAAACACATTAAAATAACTATAGCTACTTCAAGTTGGTAACAAACACACAACATAAAAGGGCATAATTTGGGATGACAAAACATAGAAAGGAGGAAGAAAAGAACAGAACCTGTATAGAAATATAAAGACACAATCAGATGAAAAATGACTATATAATCTATGAGACACTTTATAGAAATCTTATTGTAACAACAAAATTCCAGAGTTGAGACACAAAACAAAAAAAGAAGAAACAGAAAAAAAAAAATAACTGAAAAATCACCAACTAAATTAGCAGAAAGAAACACAGGGAACAGAAATTATGGTGACACAGAGCCATCAGAAAATAAAAGATAAAATGGCAGTAGTAAGTCCTCATATATCAGTAATCATATAAATGTAAATGGACTGAACTCACCAACAAAAGGCAAAGAGTAACTGGATAGATAGATTTAAATAAAAGACATAACTATATGCTGCCTTCAGGAGACCCATCTTAACTCCAAAAATAAACATAGGCTCAAAGTTAATTGGTAAAAGCTGATACTCCAAGCAAACAGTATCCAGAAGAAAGTGGGTATAGCCACACTTATATCAGACAAAATAGACCTCTAACCAAAATAGTAACAAAAAACGAAGATTGATATATAATGAAAAAGAGTACGATCCATCAAGAAGTCATACTGTGTATTAATATATATGCATCTAATGTAAAGGACCAAAATATATAAAGCAAATAATAGCAGTCCTAAAAGGAGAAATGGACGGCACCGCAATAATAGCAAGATACTTTAACACCAATGGATAGGTTACCCAGGCAGAAAGTAAACAAGGAAACATGGCTTTAAATGACACATTAGACCAGATGAACTTAATAGATATTTCCAAACATTCCATTCAAAAGCAACAGAATACATATTTTTCTCAAGTGCACAGGGAATAACCTCAAGGATAGACCACATGTTTGGACATACAAGTTTCAATAAATATAAAAAGACTGAAATCATATTAAGCATCTTTTCTGACCACAGTGGTATGAATTCAGAAATGAACTACAAGAAGATAGCTGGAAAAATCACGAATATGTGGAGATTAAACAACATGTTACTGAATAATTATTGGGTCAAAGAAGAAATAAAAGAAAAAATCAAAAGATACATAGAGACAAGTGGAAATGAAAGTACGACAAACCAAAATTTTTTGGGATGCTGCAAAAGCAGTACTAAGAGGAGCGTACAACAATACAGGCCTACCTAAAGAAACAAGAAAAATCTCAAATAAACAATCTAAATTTATATCTTAAAAAATGAGAAAAATAAGAATGAATGAAGCCCAAAGTCAATAGAAGAAAGGAAATAATAGAAATGTGAGTGGAAAGAAATGGCAGAGATTAAAAAGAAAATAGAAAATATTAATGATTTGTTCTTTGAAAAGATAAACAAAATTGACAAACCTTTAGCTAAACTC
>NW_011888792.1:16185282-16205674 GCF_000151845.1 Pteropus vampyrus
TTTTTTTGGACAGCTAGGCATCTTTGCCACATTTGTGAAGAAATTTGCATATCAAGCCTGCCTTCATATCCCAGACAGAACTTTAAAATATGATTATATGAAATCTAGTCAGTCTTAAATATGGTATTGCTGAGTAAGGATGCTGATAATGCATTTAATGGAGAAAATAATGAAATGTAAATATTTTTTATGGTAGGTATTGACAAGACCAAAACAGACCTTCTGCTTTGCCTATACCTGATGACAAGGCCAGACACAGATCCTTTCCCTTGTACCCCTAGCTAATGTCACATTCTTGTGATTAGAACTGCCTGTCCCCCTGAAACTAGCTAAATACAGAAATATTTCCTGTTCAAATAAATGATTGTGACTTCCCTACTTATAAAATAACTCTACATGTAAAGCACTCTATCTTCAATTTGTTTACCCCTCCCTACAAATGACTACAACAAAAAACACTCTGCTAAGACACTGATCTTCAGATATGATCTGTTTTCCCTATTGCAACTGTCCTGAATAAAATCATTTTCTTAATTGTCTGGTGAATTTTGCTTTTGACAGTACTATGTATCTTCATCAACAATTCCAAAAAGATAAAAGACTAGTTAACAGCATTTAAATTGAGGCAAGTAACTTAAAGAATGAAAACAATATGGAGGAAACAGATGAATATATAACATATTTCTCATTGTCTATCAGTACTTGACAGACACATAATATAAGATTCTACATAAAAGCCTTATATATACGAGAATTTTAACTATTTCAGAAGATTAATTTGAATAAATGGTGCCTAGAAAAATTACTTCTAGAAAGAGAGAACTTTTTTGCATACAGAAATAAAGAAGTAAAAGATTTACCTTTTCTCGACTGTTCTATAATCTTCATTTTTTTTTTCTCTAAACAAGTCTATTCTCTACCATCTGCTCTAATTTATTGCTATCACTCTTTAAATATATCTAAGAAGTGAGAGAGATATAGAATTTACCAAAACTTTCAATATGATATGGAATCAAAGAAAGCTCGGAAAAGGCAATACTAAATTTAGAATGATAAAATTATATTGAAAAATTCTAATATCACATCATTTACAATCTGAAGTACTTATATGCATTCTGTTTATCTCATTCTTGGCCTTTTATTTATTTTTTAATTTTTGATAACTTTTGTGTTTTTCTCTTATGTTCCAATGATTGGACCCATATGCACTGCCCATGGTTTACCTTTCTTTTCATAAGATTTTCTTGTCCTATTGACATCCATAGCACCCAGCAAGTTGCTAGGTCCATCTTTTTCAGTATTGCCAGACTTCCCCAATTATTCTCTCTTAGTGTATTTGACAAAATGAAAGAACAAGCCACAATTCAAACTTCTATTTCTTTGTAATATGTGTATAAAGAAAATAATCCTTAAATTCTTAAGTATTTTTCAAACTTGTCAAAGTCATAATAAAGAAAGACTTAGATGGTCACAGATTGAAAGAGACAAAGGAAAAATAATGATTCAATACAATGCGGTATCTGGACAGATTCTGGAGAAGACTAAAGGCACTATTGAAAAATATTTGAGAAAATCTGAATAGTTTGGAGTAATTGATAGTAACACACAAATGATGGTTCACAGTTTTGATAAATATACTATCATTATGTAAAATTTTAACACTGATAAAATCTAAACGAAAAGCCTTCTGTTATTTTTGCAACTTTTCTGTAAACCTAAAACTATTACAAAATACAAAATTAAAGCAAAAACATAACAATACGAAGGCACCTACCTTCTTCTTTTCTAAGCCAGGCCTTCACCAAGTTGCCTTTTCCTGAGTGCCTGAAGGTCTTGACTATGCTCATTGGGAGGATTATGATTTAGATTCAACGATGTCACTCAGTGCTCCCAAACCTGGAAATCAAAGAAATGTGTGTTTGTGTCTCCTACACTCTGCTTATCATTGTAGTTGAGGGTCAGGCTCTTTGCCCATTTTCCTCACTCTGGGTAGTTTTCAATCATCCACTCCCAGAAACTGTGTCGCATGAAGTTCTTTAGGAAAAAAAGGTCTGTTGCCTCTCTTTCCATATGACTCAAAATGTTCCCAAATGGCAACATTTGGGACCTGCACCATTCTATTATTTATTTCCATTTCTAACCTGTAACAACCTCACAAATTCACACACATACTTCCTTCCATCAAAAGCAAATGAAAATCAAGGTATAAAAGCTAATTTTTGCCTGCCTCCTGAACTCAGCAATTAATCATATCACCAGCAAGTCTAATTCCCCTTAACGGCACACAGAATTCTACTCCATTATCATTACAAAACATAGTCCTCTCTGAGAGATTCTAGAAAAAACCTGTTAAAAACAAAAATAAGTGACTATTGAAGAATGAAGAAGACAGAAGATTAATAGCTAATTCGTTATCTGATGGTATTCATTACTTTCCTTTACTAATGCTAAATCTGCATTTACAAACCTCCCCTGAAACAATATAGCTCATTCTATAAAGTCTTGCTAATAAACAGTTGGGCTCTGAAGAAAATACTTCCTTATAAATACATTTGAATTAGAAAAATACATACAATTTTGACCACATGAAGCAATAGTTTCATTACCACCATTTCCTGCTTCCATCCTGTAATCATTTCCCATGTTCTTTAATGAGTAATCCCGCAGCCTCAGGGTGATATGCCCTTTTCTCATAGGCCTTTATGTCATCTAAAATGTTTCCCACATATTCAGCTAAAGGTTGTATCTGAGTCAGATGTGATCAGGAGGCTTTTAAAAACAGTTGAAAATTCATTCATAGTGTTGTCTGATTCAAGGGCCATAAAAATTAATGTTATTTATGTTCTATATAGCTGCCTTTAGTGCTAGAAGTTAAAGCATTTGAAAAGGGAGGAGACATTTAAAGGAACTATTTTTTTCTACTTAGAAGAAAGATGGCATGTAAAGGAACATTAAAAATTCATAGATGTACAAAGTGCTTGTGGATTTGTTAATTGTTTTCAAAGATTTACATACTATCTAGAGATATATAAAGTTATGAGCAATAATAAATTTTTATGTAATTTAAAAAATTGATTTGAATCAGTGGCACTTATTCACCAGTATGGATGTTATTGACTTTGTGTAAGAGCAATAAATATTTTGCATTTAAATTAAAGTGGTGCATTACATTACTTGAAGCTGCATTTACCCACAAAGCTACTCTTGCATAATTTTATGCCTGCAAGAAAAAGAAATAGGAGCAGACAACACCAGGAGTAGTTGTTTTTGTTGCCTATTTAAAAAAAATTGAAAATTATTTCAAAATACACTTAAGCTGCATCATCACTGAATTAAAAAAAAATTGTGTAAGAAGAATATAAATAATCTGTCTTTTTTAGAAACACAAATATATCTTTTTCTATATATTTAAGTTTTTTTGGTTCACATACGCCCACACTTATTTTTTTCATGAACTATAACCTATGTATGTGGGTGTGGGTGTATATATATGATGCATACATATGCTATATACCAGAATATATATGATGTATTTATTATATATTAAAATACAAAGATTGCATAACTTACATTATAAAAATAATTGCTCTTTTACTGATTGTTTTTTAAAGGATGACAATCACTAGGAGGACTGAACAATATTATGCCTTTCTAATTTACAGTGGAGAAGACTGATAATTGGAAAAATGATGGATATGGTCCCAGACTGCAGACATGTTCTGATAAGGGTGATACAATTCACCCTTAATAGAATAATATATCCTTTACATCTTTGAGCAAATCTAGCTCTTAGACTGTTTATTATATATCTAACCAAGAGCTAATTCTTTGCCATGTTTAATCCTTTGTCCCTTGTTCTATAGAGCACCACAGAGTAAAAGCAAATGCTCTTAACAGCTTGGGAAACACAAGAGTAGGTATAATATTCCCTTATTTGATTAAAAAATTTTTGAAACATAGTTTCTTTAGAGGTTTCCTATCCTCTTTGCTTTTCTTACAAGTTTTCTGACTATTGCTCCTCATAAAAATCTGGATTTATGAACTAAATGCAACATAGACCAACTCTGTGAAATGGAGCTACCCTTTATTCTGAATTCTGACAATGCAGAGCAAATCTTAGTAATATCCATAAGTCTTTATATTTTAACTACTTGGGAGTAAAATCTAAAGATCATTTCACCAACTTTCCCCTATATAGTCATATAGATAATTATTCCCTAACTTTCTCTTCCCCATCTCCTAAACTCAAATTGACCAGTCCCATGTTTCTATAGCATAGGGATATTGTTAGAAGATTACTATGCAGGTACTGAAGGTTGTCATTTGTTTCTAAAGCATGTTTGTCAACAAAATATTCTAAGTGAATAGAACTAAGGACTAATTTTCAAATTACTAGGATTAGGCACTTCCTGCAAAGATTGAGGCAAATATTTATTCATTCTCCTCGTATGTACCATATATTGACCTAGGCACTGTGAGTATAATGATGAATAAAACTATGCATAATTCTTGCCTTAACAAATCTTATAGTTAGGTGACAAAGAATAACTTTACTAAATCACAAAAATCACAACTGTTAAAAGTACACCTATCCCTCAATTTACACAATATTTTTTAAGAAAGTTTTAAAATATGCAGTAAATATTCCCCCTCCCCCCACACACACACCAGATTTACACGGACTTTTTACTTGTGGTTTCCATTTACACGGTCTCATTTTATGTGGTTCTTTATTTTTCATTTCCATTATTGACGATTACTCTTTCCAAAAAACAATAGCTTAACTCAGCAGCATACAAAGAACTAATACTTACTAATGCACAATTATTAATGATCTTCCCATTTATTGGATGGTAAATAAAAAAGTATGGGTGACTACTGACATTTTTTGGGATTGGTTTTACAAATGTTTTGCTACAGAAGCTGAAAATTATATGAAGGAAAAATGTCTTCCTTTTAAAATACTTTTACTTTTAGATAATGAACCTCGTCATCCACACAATTTAGAACATCCAAATATAACTTCCTTGGATCCAACCTTTAGATCAAGGCATCATTTTCACCTTTAAGATTCATTATATTAAACAGAGTTTTAATGATTTTTTAGTAAATTTGAAGATAATGAATCACAGTTACAGAAGCTTGGAATAAATACACAATTTTAAGTTGTAGTAATAATATTGCTTTAGTTTTGAGTGATATAAAGCCATCAACTTTAAATGTTTGCTGGAAAGCAATATGGCAAAAAGTGATTGTACCAGGGAATATGGTTCCAATAATAGAAGAGTGATCAATTAGCATTATTAATTTATTAAATAAATTTCAAGAAGAAGGGTCTGACAATTTGAATGTAGGTGATATAAATGAATTACTGGTTGATCATGAATTAACTGATAATTAATTCACTTAATATCTGAAGCCCGTCCTGCCAATGAAAACAGCAGTGACCTTGAACCAGTTTCATTCACTGCAGAAAATATTTACAAATTGGCCACAGAACTGGAAACTGCAATTCTAGATACTGATACAAACATCTGAGCCTTAAGTTTGAAAAGATGTAAAAAAATGTTGCAGTGAATATCAAAGAATTTATGAAAACTTAGCAAATGATGAAGTTGGAAAAAGATCATCTAGAAATGTAAATATAAATAAAGAAACCAGAGTAGTACTTCCAAATATTTCGATCAATGAAGATAGTGACTTTGTGCCAATTAAAAAGAGAAGGTTGATTGCTTTAGAGTACAGTACAGACACAGCGAATGAAATTTATTTATTTTTCTGAATTTTCATAAGCATTGTTTTGTGAAAATGTTAAATAAATATTTTTATGACTTATATTGGCCTATTTCTTTAGTATTTCTTTGTACATGTGGACTCTTTTTACAATTTTCTTCCATGTGAAAAAAGATGCATGGAACGGACAATTCACATAAATCAAGGGACAGGTGTATATCAAAATAGTGGTAGATATTGGTAGATAGTGCCATTACAAATTATGGAATTTTCACAAAACTATACTTAATTAGCAACAAAATATCATTTTTAGAATTAATCCAACAAAATATGTTCAAGACCCAGACATAGAATCCTAAAATGCATTCATAAAAAATAAAGACCTAAATGAATGGAGAGGAATACCAGGTTCAAGGTTCGAATACTGAATATATTAGAGTTGTCATTTCTTCCCAAATTGATCTATAGATTTAACGTCATCCCATTCAAAATTCCCACATATTTTGGTTAATTTGATCAAACCTAAGGTGTAAATACATGGTGGAGACAATATGGTCTTTTCCATAATTGTTCTAGTGTAGTTGGACTGCCATTTTGGGGGAAAAAAATCATCAAAATTGACAAATGAAACTTCAAACAAAATTTTAATCCAAGTAGATATATGTGCTAAAGTGAAAGGCCTAAGAAAAAAGCTTCTAGAATAAAACATAGAATACTTTCTTGATTAGAAAGCAGTGCTTTTTTTTTTTTTAATTTTAATTTTCATTTCTATGTAGGGTTGCCCAACTTAACAAACAAAAATATGTGACAACTAGTTAAATATGAATATCAGATTAACATGGAATCTTTTTTAGTATACATGAATGCATTATTTGATACACTGGTATACCAAAATATTTTTTGTTGATTATTTGAAATTTACATTTATTAGGCAACTCTATTTCTAGGTAGATAGTGGCCCTTCACCAGAGTTTTCTTGATTGCTTTAGTGAAAGGAGTATTCTCAGGCATTTATCATAGAATATTTCTAGCTTGTAGGTTCTCTGATTTTATATAATAAATCCATTCTAAAATTCCCTCATCTCCGAACTTTGTTTAGTTTTTCTTTTATTTCCCTTGTCCGAGGAGATATGTCCAAAAAGAAATTACTACTAGCAGTATCAGAGAGATCATTGCCTATGTTTTCTTCTAAGTATTATGGTTTGGAGTATTACATTTAAGTCTTTAAACTATTTTGAGTCTATTCTTGTATACAGTATAAGAAGGTGATCCAGTTTCATTATTTTGCATGTATCCATCCAATTTTCCCAACACCATTTATTGAAGAGACTATCGTTACCCCATCGTATATTTTTGCCGCCTTTGTTATATATTAAATGAGCATATAGTCATGGATTTATTTCTGGGCTCTCTATTCTGTTCCATTGATTAATATATCTATTTTTATGCCAGTACCATGCTGTTTTGATTACTGTGGCTATTGAGAGTCTTTTATGGTTTCATGTAAACTTTAGGATTATTTGTTCTAGCTCTCTGAAAAATGCCAATGGTATTTTGATATGGATTGCATTGAATCTATGCATCCTTATGTTCATAGCAACACTATTTACAATAGCCAAGATATGGAAGCAACCTAAATGTCCATCAACAGATGACTAGATAAAGAAGTTATGGTTCATATATACAATGGAATATTATAGCCTGGGTTATAAAAAAAAAAAAATGAAGTCCTATCATTTGCAGTGACATGGATGGACCTACAGGGTATTATGCTGAGTGAAATAAGTCAGACAGAGAAAGCTAAATACCATATGATTTCATTTATATGTGGAATCTAAGGAACAAAAAGAACAAACAAATCGAAAACAGACTCACAAATATAGAGGACAGTCTGGTGACGGCCAAAAGGGAGAGGGGCTGAGGGGTCAGGAGAAATGAGTGAAGGATTAAAGAAGTACAAATTAGTAGTTGATAGATGGTCATGGGGATTGGGAGCACTGCATAGGGAATACAGTCAGCAGTAATGTGATGGCTGTGTGTAGAGCCAGAGGGAAGAAAGTGTAATCAGGGGGATTGTTTCATAAACTATATAAATGTCTAACCAATGTACTGTACTTGAAACTAATAATAAAATAAATTTTTTTAAAAAAGAAATGGATTCACTAAAATAGATCTGTTTCTTGTAGGATTACTGGATGAAACTCTATTGAAAGTTCTTATCAGAACTTTACCTCAGAAGAAACCACATCTTTTGCTATTGTATTAGCTTATTTACCAAAAGGTTTGCAAATGACATTCATTAATCTCACAGGTAGTTTCTATTCCAAAATTGATTTGGGTTATACTGAGAGTTGTAAAAATATACTTTGTATTTATATTACTTAAATCTATTGTGAGGACCCAGACCATTGTCTACATTAAGGAAGAAAAGTGTTCGATTTTATGCATTCATATGCTTGAATTATTTACAAAAGGCTCTCCAGAGAGGAAAGGAACTGATTTGTAGCATTTGATGATTTCTCTAAAGTTTCCCACCAAGGCTACAAATGTGATGTCACTAAATGAGGAGTTGGGAAGGAATGAACATAATCACTTTCATGAGCCTGTAAGAGCTAATGATAGTCAGCACACCACTGAACATGATGAAATCTTTTACTTAAAGTTTACATTAGGTAAATATACTAAAACCTCCTGAATATTTTTAAATGTATGCTATTATATGATTAAGGGTCAAAAGTTGCTTTGTAATAAAAGCCTTAGAAGAAAGCTTTCATTACATCCCTTGCCCAATCTCAGCCTAATCTTATAAATTTTACCATACTACTGTAACCCAAGATTCTTTCAAGGGTCACCTCCTGGCCCATCTTACTACTTACTACTTAATTAATCTGTTCTTAATTATTCCAGTTTCATTATATGTTTGCAAATGACAGCTGAATTCTCTATCTTCAATTTCTCTCATCCTATACTTGGTGTACAACAATTTTATACCTTTTCTTTTCCCCCCAAATTCCTAAATACTTAAATACTTAAACAAACAAAAATGACAAATAATTTGCAATAAGTTCATGTTCCTTAGAGCAGGAGTGACATGTATTGATTTTTCAAGTGTGCTAATTTAATTATTGTTATATGTTATGTTATAATATATAATTAATAGAATCATTAAAACTTCTTTCTGATATAAAACACTTTTCTCTGTTAAAAATTTACATAAAGCACCAAATGTATATTACACTGAAATACTGGAAACAGGAAGAATAGATGGAAAATAGAGGAGAAATGCTATAAAAGAGAGAGAGAAACATTTTCAGTAACATTTGTTGGGTATTAGAGGAAAAACAAAACCAAAATGTGTTTCCTCCAAATATGTAAAAAGTAAAGAGCCAAATGCTGACCGTCAACAAATATAAAATAATAATCTATAGACATGCAGGATGTAAATTATTCTTTTTCTATCTATGCTAATGTATACAAAATACTTAGAACATGTTTGATATGTATTTAATAAATTTATACAAAGTAAATTCAGCGATACATGGAATACTCATCACCCGAGTATTTGCTATCCAAATACAAATAGTATAAATGCTATATAGCAAAGGAAAAAAAACATCAAAACATAATAATATTCGCCAATGAAAAAAACACTTTAAAAACTGTTTATACCCATCTTAAATATTTGCCTTTCTCTGAGTATAAAGTGAACAGATTCATAAATGTGTGAGCTTTCAGTCTGGTTTCTTTCACATGGTATATAATGCTTTTGAGATACATACAGGTAGATGTATGTATCAGCTTGTTCCTTTTTTTATGACTATATGGGTGTATCAATATTTATTTAATCATGGTTGATGAATACTTTTTTGGGAGGGTGGGGGGATTATTAGAACAGCCTTTACATATATCTGCATACAGACCTTATTGTGGATATTAATTCTCATTTCTCAGGATAATACCTAGTGGTGTGATTACTAGTCATATAATAAGTGTATTTTTATGTTCACAAGAAACTGCCAAACTGTTTTCCAAAATGATTATACATTTGACCAACTTTCCGCTTATTTCCTCACTTATTTAGAAGTCCCAATTTCTCTTATCTTCTCAGATACTTTGTAGTTTTAGTTTTTCTAATTTTAGCCATTTGTGTAGGCATGTTGTAGTATTTACTATAGCTTAAATTTGCATTTTGCTAATTAATAATGTTGAGCATCTTGTCATGAGATCATTTGCCATTCATACACACACACACACACACACACACCTTGGTGAAGTATTTGTTTACTTTTAGATAAAAAATGTTGTCTAATTTCTTTTACTGGATTGTCACCTAATATTGAGTTGCACAAAACTTTCCCATATTTTGGACTCAAGCCCTTTATCAGAGAAGTGGTTTGGCAAAATTTTCCTCTCAGTTTGGGTCTTGTATTTCATTTTATTAATAGTGTTATCCAAAGAGAACTTTTAAATTATGATGAACTTTAGTATATACATTTTTTCCTTTATATTTTGTGCTTTTTACAATCTATTTAAGAAATCTTTGTCAAACCTAAGGTCACAAAGTTTTTGTCTTATGTTTTATTCTAAAATTTTTATAGTTTTCATTCTTACATTAAAGTTAAGATTCAGGTTGAGTTAATTTTTAAAACATAACTAAAAGTAACAGTGGAAGTTTCTTTCTTTGCATATAGATTCCCAAATGTTCCAGCACAATTTGTTTAGTTTGCTGACTCTGATTCTAGCTTGGCTCTTTTTGCTCCTTTTCTATTTTGTTTATAAGGTTCTAGTGTCAGAATATAACACCCTGGAATCTGCTGATTTGGTTTTTCTCTTCTCTGAGACCTAACAGAAACCAAAGAGAAAAAATACCCATCCATTATTCATGGCGAGTCACTCCTGTTTGATGGTCTCCTCCTAGCCAAGAAGCTGCACAAACACTATTCATTGGTCGCTCAATCATAAACTAGTCTCCTCTGCTGTAGTGAATGTGTTTTTTATTCCAGAAATAGCGAGGAACTGTTTAAATATATTATCTCTAGAGCACAGATTTTAAATTTTGACTGAAAGGCATCCGTAAATGCCCTAATATTGTTGCATATTTTACGCATGAGTGTGTTTTATGGAGAGCTAGAATCATCATTTTCATCAGATTTTTAAAAAATATCTATGCCTCAAAAGATATCAAGAAGGATTACTTAAGAGCCCTATAACATATTGGCATTAAAGAGAAAACCACAGGTCCAAAATGGCATCATTTGTGCTAAAACCCACGATACCAAACCTAGATTTAACCCTGGACTCAACTGTTGTTTCAATCTCTCTCAGAAACTTAATCTCTTCTAACCAATCTGGAATTTTCTATTCAAGGACAAGTGAGGTAATCTGTCACATTGGCCCCCTCCATTCTCCTTTTATAAAAAGAGGAGGCAATCTTCATGATAAAAACCCTTGCCATTCCCTTCCTGCCAAACGAAGGTATCCTGGTCCAAAAATAATCCTTTTGTTAATAGCTCCTGAAGTTCCCTTCTAGTTGCTGGGAGGGATGCTGTCAGATTCATGAATCTCTTCTCTTCTCTAACAAAGCCAATTAGGTTTTCAAATTTAATCAGATGAATTTTGTTTTTTTTTTTTTAACATATCTGGGGTCCTAGGATTTGTAATGTAGAAAATGATCACAATGAAAGCTAATATTTGTTGAAACATAGATGATAGAAAAGCCAAAATTAGTGAAAAAGAGTATATATCCTACAATACACGAATTTATGAAATTTTACTATTTGAGAATAGTAGTGAATTTTATTTGTCTCTTTAAAAATGCCGGCATTAAAGCAATTCACATTTTAGACTTAACTAGAAACGTTTTTTTTCCTTTACCAGAACTTCTGCATTTCTCTCTTGATATTCTCTCCTGCTAGTAAGATAAAGGTCTTTACTGAAACTTCTGATTTTAAAGCTAGATGCTTTGACAGTTCAGGGAGTTAGTTTCTTTTTGCAACTCTCACTGAGCTAGGAATGGAGAGGCCTTAGGCAGAGCCATTAGGCATGTATACCCTTTGTTTACACTCTACCTCTGATGTTATCTGTTTTGCACACTGAAACACAACAATTGACCTATGTTTGTTAGTCATCCGGTTTAAATCATTTTTATTGAAACACTAAGATAAGCACACCTTGGCTGTACAGTCCTGGTTTCTATGGCTATCTCCTTACCCCATCAGCAAAGTCTCCACATCTATCTTCCTGAAGTCAGAAAAGTGCTTCTTTTCTTTTCTTTTCTTTTTTTTTTTTTCCATTGCCTGCCAACAGTGTTTGCTCTTGTAACATTTTTCCTTTAAATTTTTCTTTAGGGACCCATATCTGGAAAGCCATCAACCAGGCACGGGATGCTATTTGTTTATCCTCTAAAGACATTGTTTGTTAGAGGACATTCCTTTAAAAGGGAAACCTTCCTTAAAATCTAATTGCTTATTATAAAGGTAACTATCAGGGACGTATGTTTTTAAATGCTTCAAAATTACTTGTTCAGAATGAGAAAGTCATTCTTATGATTAAATATAATATTTTAACCTAAAGATGTTTTCCTTGGTATAATTTATCAATATTGCTAACATTCCCCATCTTCCACCTAAGGTAGTATACAAGAAAAGTTGCATTTAAATGATTTTTTTTCAGTTACTTTATTCCAGTTTATTTATTCAAATAATATAACACATTTATTTCTATATGTCTATAGCACAGTTACTGTTTAATTTATTCATCCTCATTCAAAAGCACTTTGTGGGTGCCTCTCCCCTAAATCACTTACATCTATATCACATTGTGTGTTACTTCATTGTTTGTATTTATCATAATTTACTTTCGTAAGGAATATTTAGATCAGGCTTTTTAAAAGATATTATGGCATGGCAGTCTTTTGATATATAAATCCTTTTAATCTGAAGATTTAAATCTCTGATATTTTGTAGGTTTATTATTATTGCAGTTGATGTCCATTTTTTCGGAGAATGTTCTTTTACAGTTCTTTCGGTAAGTGATCTCTTCTATTTTCACTATTCAATATATTAATTATTGAAATGTTGGGTTTTCTGATTCTAAATTCTATATATTTTATTCTAAAGTCGATATTGTTTATATTTTCTTTTAAAATTTATTGCTGACAGTTTAATTCCTATGAGTGTTAAGATGTGTTCTATTTACTAACTCATTTAAAGTAAAACAAACAAACAAACAAAAAACAACAGTCTTATGAAGTAAGTAGAATAAATCTCTGTTTGATAGCTGAGAAAACAGGGGCCCAAAGAGGTTAACTAACTGACCCAAGGTCATATAATTAAGGTCATGTTCTTAACCACTGAGGTATAATATTTCTTGTGAAATGTGTTTTTGGCTCAAGCTTTTGGGAGAATTCTTGGAATCAGTCTATTTTACTATGCTTATTCTGTTTTGCTATTCAATGCTTCTATTGAGTTTTTATTTCTAAGTTTTTGTATCACAATTTCTTAACTGAAATTGCTAAAACCTACATGTTAGATTTGAATTGACAGTTTTTATATTGTTTCTATGTTTTAAAAGAATTATATTTTATTCATAATTGTTAGCATGTAGACATTATTCTCCATTTATCTCATGGTTTACTAGTTTATGTGTTCAACTTTTTATAGAAAAAATATATTCATATAGTTTACATGTACACATATATGAAAGCTTTATGTTTATTTTGCTTTATGAGAGCTTATTTCTATCATATATATAAATAAAAACAATATGAATAAGTATATAATTTATAAGTTAAAATTTTACATGTTCACTGCTTTCATGTATTTGAATTTTTGGAGCAAAATTAGACCAGATTGAGTTATTTAACGTTTACTGTGTTTCTGTGGAATTTTTGTTCATTAAATTTTTCGTAGTACTTCTTTATAGGACTGTTTTGCTTCTCAGTATTTTTTTGGTTAGGTTTTCTTTTAAGATCATGTTATTTAGTAACATTTTTGTTCACTACCTATGTCTTCTTTTTCAAGAATGTCAATTATCTATATTCTGGATTTCTTTTCACATCCTTAGAAACGATACTTGGTTTGTTTTATTGGTTGACTTAAACAAGATGTGCTCTCATTTAAGATATTCTTTCCTTTATATTTTTGTAGATCCCGAGCTTCACAAAGGAATTTAATTTTTTTTTTTTTTGCAAAATCTAGTCTTTACTGTTTAAAAATGAAGTTTAAACATCTCCAATGGTATTGTTAATAATTGTTCATAATCCCTAAATTAACTTTTCTAGGTTGCTTTTATTTATTCATTCCAAAAAAAATATTTATTGAATATTTTTATTTTGAAAATTTATTTTTATTTTGAAAGTGCAAATATGGTGCAGTGTAAAATGTCTCAAAGTTCTGTTTTCTGCAATAAATATTCAGCAAATATGTGCTTATAATTTGATACATTTTTTTATATTGGAGAATTCTGCTTACGGATAGCTATACTTAGATGATATTTAGTCGATTTCTTGTAATTTTATTTTTTCTAACTTTTTAAATTCTCCCCTAAGAACATGAAATAGAGATTCCTGTTGTTATGTAGATTTCATGTTATCATCTTTTGAAAGCAACTACTTCCCTTTCATTATACACTAATGACATCAATCCAAATGCTTGGATTCAGACATTGCTCTATTTCAACCGATCATCAGATAATTTTAGCTGTCATAATGTGGTACTGTTTGTCAGATCACAGTTTATCTTCATGAGTGTAGCCTCTTGTTTACATAATAATTGATAATTATCAAATTTTTAAAAAAATTTCTGTTATTTTATAAAATATTATAAAACAGTTACAGTGATGAAAATACTTAAGTGCATATGTCTCATACACAGCCTAATTAAGAGCTATAGGACTGTAGTTGGACCTCTTCCTTTAAGCTTTCCTTGCTAAATTTGAGAACTCTAGACTTAGATTTAAAAAAAAAGGCAGACAGAAAAAAATCATATGTAGCTATTGCTTTTCAAAAGATATTGCAAGGTGATAATTATATCTTTATAACAATTGAAATGTGTACTTTAAAATGGCATTAACTTGATTCTAACTTTCTATATGTTTTTGAAATGATGTCATCACAATTGGGAACCTCTCTCTCCAAATCTAGATACCTGTTTTTCTTCCTTCTGTATAATTTTATTATTCTAAATCATGGTTTACTGATTTATCCTAATTTTTTTTTTTTCCAATTAGATACAAGCTTTTTAAGGTATTGAGAAGCTTGGCTAGATAATATGCATATGCAGCCAACTGGATATGAGCAACTAGGTGCAGTTACCACTGGTCAAGTAGAGTGCTCTCATTCATCCTCCATGACAAATTACTCTTTTCTGAGAGAGTAAAAATGACTTTCATTCCAATATGAAACACACTTTGCTTTAAGAATCTTCCCTCAGTAACTGAATTCAATTAGACCTTTTTGTTGTTGCTGTCAATTTTTACCCAGCCCTTCTCCATAACTCAGCTGATCTGAACTTCCATTGCCCTGCTTGATGCAGACCCTGATGCAGCATAATCAGGTAAATACACTTAAATGGTAAAAGTCTCAGGTAGGAGAAATGCTCCTTATTAGACTATCCATGGGAGGCACTCTAGCTTTCATATTTTATAGCTGTGTCCTGAGGGATAAATGCATTGAAATTTCTGTTAAAGTTTAAATACTCATCTCCCAAGAGGACAACATCTATTCAGCTATTTACAGCAAGGTTGTAAGTCAATACCAAACAGCTGTTCAGTTTATTTCCTCACACGAGGATTTGTAGCTTCATAGTCTAATGAATCAACTTGAGGCTGATTTAGCCTTGCAGTCATGTCAAGAGTTATGCAGTTTATTGGTGACTTAATAATTTAAGAGGGTCCTTGTCATTTTCTCATAGTATAACTAGTAAATCAATCATAAAACAAAGTCATGACAGATGTGGACTCAACAAATTAGACCAACCTTAGGAAAACTTAATATTACTTTTGTTTTTAAAATAGTAAATTATTTCTGCACGAAAGCAAAATAAAACAAATCATGATCTCTTCCAACATGTTTATAAGGTGAATAAACCCCAAGGAAGCAGACTTATTTCAAGTGATGGATGTGTTTAGAGCAATAGTCACAAGCATAATGAAGCATAACAGAAATATGCATTGGCTAAGAGCAATATGACATAAATGACTTTGAATGAAGTTAATAGAAATAATTCGGACCACAGAACATCAAGTGACTATGTGTCTATAACTGTCCATCATAAGCTAGGTGATGTCATACCCACCAAATCATATATTTGGATGAACCCAACAGCAGTCTATCATAAGATGGGTCATACGTCTGAGATCAGGAACAAGCAGAGACAGAAGGTAAATGTGCAGATGGCCCAGATTCCCATGTCATCCACAAGCATTTTATCATAGCCTCTTCTTCATGCCAAAATGTCACATGGACAGCGGATAAAGGGAGGAAAAGTGTAAGTTTGGTTCAAGATAGCATCAGGTCAATAAGTGAGTAGAAGCTGAAAATGTTAATGGCTGCGCTATAGCATGGATTAAGCATGGTCTAAAAGAGACTGGTGAGAAAATGTCTGGATGTCTAGAATTTTGTGTTTTACATCTTGTCATCCACTTTCTGTGGAAAGAAAAGCAGCCTGTCATTAGAATATACATGAACTCACAGACATGCTACTATGAGCTCAATTATTTCCCACCAAATACATATGTTCAAATTCTAACCCCAATACTTCATGATGTAACTACATTTGGAGGTAACGTCTTTAAAAAATGCCACTAAGTTAAAATGAAGCTGTCAGGGTGGGGCTCTAATGCAATATGACTTGTGTCCTTATAAGAAAAAGAAGAGACACCAACGATGGGCGAACAGAGAAAAGGTCATGTGAAGACACGACAGGAAGGCAGCTATCTTCAAGCCAAGGAAAAAGGCCTCAGGAGAAACTAAACATACCAATACCTTGATCTTGGACTAGGAAAATGAGAAAATTTCTGTTATTTAGGCCACTCAGTCTGCAATATTTTGTTATGGCGGTCCTAACAAACTAATACAAATGGCAAATAACTTGGCTAGTTGGAAAGAAGTCTGGAAGGTGTAGAAGACTGGAGACGTGGAAATCTGAGAGTGAAGTATCCTTAAGAACCCACACTAAGTATAAAAAGCTTTTTACTGCAAGTTAACTCCCACTAAAAATCATTCATTAGGGAAAGAGTATTAAACAGTTTAGTTCACAGAATAACCTGGACACATGATGTCAACCAGTCACTTTCATAGCCAGTCAGGTACTGGCACAATAGATGCTAGCTACTGTAGCAAGGATAGAGGCTATTTAGATCACCAGAGGAGATATAGCTATCATTTCTATTGCCAAATCTCATAGCAACAGAGACCATCTCTTAGCTCCTAATGTACTATTTATTGAAGAAATTGACAACCTATATTTAAAAAGTCAACCTAATTACACTGATCTTCTTTCACTCTGAAAAAGAAAGCATTTTATTATTACTGAGATAGAGCCATATTATCGCCTTTCCTGCTTATAATGTTTTAGGTAGCAATAGTATCTAAGAAATTAGAGTTATAACTGTATATATTCAGGTAAATATTGATAGTGCAAGCAAAATATCATATATAGTAGCCTTCTTAAATTCTCTCCTTGAGAAACAAAGAAAGGAGATTTGTTTTCAGAAATTTTCTTGAAGGATATTTTAGGGTTGTCAGAGAAAAGTTAAAATTAGCTATGGATTAACATTTTGATACTTATTAACTTAAAATATTGACATGTATGATTTCAGCCAAAGTCTAAGAAAGAATTTTGTACTAGGCAGTAAGCTCTAGCCAGACTAATATATTCGTCGTGTATCTCCCAATGGTCAATTCTTAGTTATCTTTTTATTTTGCTTCTTAGGAATTTTGCCACTGTTGTCACACCCCCTTTCTTAAAATACTTTCTTCAGACTATCATTAGGTTTCCAGACTATCATTTTCTCAGTTCTCTTCTTACCTCATAGTCTGATGATTCTTGGTCTCTTTAACTAGATACTTTTCTAATATAGTTTCGAGTGGTTAAGTTTAAGTCTTATGCCTCTTCTCTTCTAATTTCATTCCCTAATCAATTTCTCTTCACAAGTTTATAAATAACTTTTATACCCTAATGGCTCAGGATCCTATATCTAGACTGAAAGTATCCCCTGCATTTATATTATTATATTCACATGTCTATTTTTCATCACCACTTAGGTACTGAATAGATATCTCAACCTTAATGTCTATGTGAATTATTTATTTTTTCTCCCGTAAATCAGCCCTTGAGTCATTAGTCACCTCAGTAAATGGTCTCTCTATTCTTCTTGTTTCATGGAGTTCCTATAGATAGCTCTTTGATTGTACCACAGATGAAAACCATTAGTATGTTTTGTCATCTGTACCTTGGAAGCACATCCAACATCTCATTACTTTTCCCTGCTTGCACAAGTATCACCCTGGTCCAAGGTGCCATCTCCTATAATCTGTACTACTTCGGTTGCAGACACAATTTCTTCCTTCTTCCACTGTTGTCTTTTTGCACTCTTCTTTACAGAATAGCTAAGTGACCATTTGAAGATTCAGGATGAATTATTTTTCTTTTAAAACACTCCTATAGTAATGTTCTGCTTCAAAAGTAATATGTAAAATTTTCATATATAATATATAAAATTGGTTACACCATTTTACAAGATCACGGGGCCTAGTGAATTCTTCTCTGACCTCAACTCTAAATATTTTGTTTAAGCGTATAAACATGATCTGCTTAACTCAACATTTGCAGGTTAGGTAATTTCTAAAGATATTTTCAGAACTTATATTTAACTGTTAAATAAATAAAGAAAAAAAAGATCTGAGTAATTTAGCAGTAGTACCTCTGAGACTCATAATACTCATTATACTCCTCAAGGCATTTCCCATGTCTAAGTTAACAGCTGGCCAACTGTGGGGGAAGAGTCACAGTGGAAAATGGACAACTTGCAGGCAAGTGCCATAACAGTCCTTTCCTACTAAGGAGCAGTGCCTGTAAAAAGAGCCATCTCGACTGAAGCAAAAAATATTCTATCAAATGCATTTTTCTAAATATCACATGTTAAGTTTGAGATAGGTCTAAGGGGAATGCTACTTATATAGGTAATCATGGTACCAATATTATTTGTTATTTAACAATGCTTTATTTCTTTTTTTGAGTGTGAGTCTTAAGAGATAGATAATTAAATTCACTCTATTCCTCATTATTATATCTCTATGATTATGCACAGTACTAGACAGATCAAGGTGTAAAATGTTTGAGCTGTAATAAAAGCTACCAAGATATCATAGGAGTCTTGGAGTCTTTTATATAATTTGTCTTCCTCAAAATGTAAGAAATCTCTATGGTTCATTTACAATAAAAAATATAAATTATAATAACTGAAATTAATTATAAGGTAAGAAAATTATAAAGTAGGTAATAAATATTCATAACAAATTATTGTTAATATTTTGTGTAAATATTTATTTTTTATATTTTAAGTTGGACTATCAGACATTTGCATATTTGAAATGCACCATATTGGGTTCTAAAAAATGTATTTTCCTCTTTCACTTTGGCAATATGCCAATAGCCTATAGTGGGAAAAAATTCACGTCTTTTAATTTTAACATTATGTTAAAATTGATAGACAGGTATATTGATAAAGACAGGTTTTCTTATTTTCCACTATCAAGTCTTATAGAAGACTTTTTTTACCAGTCTTAGTATTAACATAATTATTATGAATTGCTATTGCTATTTTCTTTTTGGATTCTGGTAAGAACTCCCTTTTCTGTTTTCCTCTCTGGTTGGATATGATCCTGCTGGTAAATTGCAAGATCTACCTAGACTGCTTAGAATGGCTATCATGAAGAAGACATGAAATAAGTGTTGGCAAGGATGTGGAGTAAAGAGAACCCATATACTCTATTGGTGGGAATGTAAATTGGTTCACTCACTATATAAAACAATAGGGAGATTCCTCCAAAAATTAAAAACAGAACACTCATATGTACCCAGCAATTTCACTTCTGGGTACATATCCTAAAGAACTGAAATCAGGATCTGTATTCATATGGTCTTTGTAGCTTTTTTTTTTTTTTTATGGTGACATTGGTTAACGAAATCCAGTAAGTTTCAAGTGTATAATTCAATAGTGGGGTGGGTGGGTGGGTGGGTGTGTGTGTGTGTGTGTGTGCGCGTGCGCGTGCGTGTTGGGGGGGATTGTGTGTTCACCATCCCACAGTTGTATTTCTTTCTGTTACCACATATTTGATCCCTTTTACTTCATCTATCCCCGCTGTTGTAACCACTAGTCTATTGTCCATGTCCATGAGTCTCTGTTTGTTTGTACTGTTTGTTGCTTTTAGGTTTATATCCCCCATATAAGTGATATATATGGTTTTCAACTTTTTCTGTCTGGCTTATTTCTCTTAGCATGATTATCTTAGAGTCCATCCATGTTGTTGCAATGGCAGTATTTCATCTCTTCTTATGGCTGAGTAATATTCCATTGTATATATGTACCACAGCTTCTTTAGCCAATTATCTATCATAGGGCACTTCGGCTGCTTCCATGTCCTGGCCACTGTGAA
>NW_011888792.1:16205724-16209022 GCF_000151845.1 Pteropus vampyrus
GCGTGCGTGTTGGGGGGGATTGTGTGTTCACCATCCCACAGTTGTATTTCTTTCTGTTACCACATATTTGATCCCTTTTACTTCATCTATCCCCGCTGTTGTAACCACTAGTCTATTGTCCATGTCCATGAGTCTCTGTTTGTTTGTACTGTTTGTTGCTTTTAGGTTTATATCCCCCATATAAGTGATATATATGGTTTTCAACTTTTTCTGTCTGGCTTATTTCTCTTAGCATGATTATCTTAGAGTCCATCCATGTTGTTGCAATGGCAGTATTTCATCTCTTCTTATGGCTGAGTAATATTCCATTGTATATATGTACCACAGCTTCTTTAGCCAATTATCTATCATAGGGCACTTCGGCTGCTTCCATGTCCTGGCCACTGTGAATAATGCTGCTATAAACATTGGTGTACAAATATCTCTTCAGATATATGTTTCAAAGTCTTTGGGGTAAATACCCAATAGAGGGATTGCTGGTTCATATGGTGTATCAATTCTTAGTTTTTTGAAGAACCTCCATACTGTTTTCCATAGTGGCTGTACCAATTTGCATTCCCACCAGCAGTGTGAGGGTTCCTTTTTCTCCTCCTCCTCTCCAACACTTATTATTTGTCCTGTTGATAATAGCTATGCTAACAGTATGAGATGGTATCTCATTGTAGTTTTGATTTGCATTTCCCTAATAGCTAGCGATGCTGAACATCCTTTCATGCAGCATTTTTCACAACAACCTAGGATGGAAACACCTGAAGCGCCAAACAATGGATAAATGGATAAAGATATGGTTTACACACACACACACACACACACACACACACACACACACACACACACACTCACACACACACACACACTGTAATGTTATTCAGCAATGAGAAAGAAAGACATCCTGCCATTTGCAACAACATAAATGGACCTTGAGCACATTACGCTGAGATAAGCCAGAGAAAGACAACTACTGTATGGCATTACTTATATGTAGACTCTAAAAAAGCCAAACTCATAAAAACAGATAATAAAATGGTGGTTACCAGGGGAGATGGTGGAGGAATAGGATAGATGTTGTTTAAGGATACAAACTTGCAGAACAGAAAATAAGCCCAAGAGAACTAATGCACACTATAGTGAATATAGACAATATTATATTATAATCATCAAACTTGTTAGGAGAGTAGAACTTAATTATTCTAATGACTAAAAAGAAATGATAATTATGTAATATGATAGAGGTGCTAATTATCACTACAGTGGCAATTATATTACAGTATATAAATGTGTCAAATTAATGCCTTAGATTTACACAATGATATATGTCAAATATACTTCAGAAAAAAATATATTCCTCCTTCCTTTGTAACCACACTTTGATCTCCTTTGGTTTTAATGCAGTATCTTTCTTAATCAACACCACAGAGCCTCTATCTAGCACATTAGATTACCACTCAAATGTTCCCTTATTATGTCTAATATTGGACGTAGATGTGCCCATCTCACTGATGACTGCCAATCATCGATCTTTTTTTTTCTTGATCATGGACTTTCAATTCTGCTTATATACTAAGGGTTAATTTCTCTTATTACTTTTTTAATCTATGTACTTCTTCTCTTTAAATGTCTATATGACATTCTTTTACTTCTTTGTTCCTATTGATTAGGAAGTTTAAACTTTTCATTATATTAGTAGATACATTTTGTTGTAGAATATATTCTTTTTCCTGGGACATTATGCTATTTCATCTATTTAGACTATTTATTTCATCTTTTTTATAGAGTTGTAATTTTATATATTTATTATATATGAAGTAGTTTTTATTGGTAGAATAAGATGTGGCATTATTAATTTGTAAGATTTAAGATTTCTGGGGAAAAGAAGATTAATCTTAGTAGTAATATTTGCTTTTATTTTATATTGCGTCATATACAGTGGCCTGCATAAATTCAGAATTGTGGTTTACTAAGTATCTTTTTAACATTATTATCATTATTATTATTATTATTTTAAGTGAGGCAATCCTTGATTGACCTCACACATTGCAAGGACCTTGTCATCTTATAATCCCTTATTTTTTATGCTTACAAAACCTGGTCTTCCTAGGTGGTCTCTTATCCAAGTATTAACCAGGCCCAACCCTTCTTAGGTTCCGAGATCAGATGGGATGAGCTTGTTCAGGGTGACAAGGCTGCAGATTTTTTACTTTCTTTTTTGATGTTTAGTTTAGGGCGATGTTTATTTATATTGCTTTCTTCAAAAAATGGTGTGGCTCCTCATTGATTTTTTAACTCAGCTAATTCAGAATTAAGCTGAGGTTTATTTTATGAGGGAAAAAAAGGATTATTACATTAATTATATGAATAAAATGTCAATATCAGATCTACAGTTAATTGGCAGACATGCAATTGTAGCCTAAATCAGATCCTAAAGCCCAGACTCTGAAAAGTCAAGTTATTTAACTACTCCATATTTCAGATTATTTTTCCATAAAATGGAAATAATGTAAATTATTTTACCCAGTTATTGAATTATTATAATTACTCTGCAGATCTAGGAAAACCCATACACACACCAGAATTTGGCTTGGTAATTGAGACTGATAATGGCACACACACACACCAGAGACTGATATTTGGCTTGGTAATTGAGACTGATAATGGCACACACACACACACACCAGAGACTGGTATTTGAGACTGATAACGGCACACACACACCAGAATGCTCTGGTCTGCCACTCCCAATCTCCATGTTGCTAACTATACAGTAATCACTTGACCATTCTCATATTACTCTCCACTCAGCATTATGCAAAATATCAATCATTCCACCACTGGCTGGGGATGGGGCGTACTTTTTCCACTGCCTAAGTTGTTTCTTCCATTTAGTCCCCGTGAGTCCCCACTTATGAAGGTAGAATATCCCCAGTGTTTGTCCTGAACCATTTTTTCTCTTCTGTCAACTTTTTCTAAGAGATCGCATCCATTCCATTGATTAAATGTCATCTATGTCAATTATTTTCAAATATTAAAACTTCAGTCATCAATTTATAATAATGAAAATACTACTACAAAAATTTTCCTTCTGATTTTTGGTATTCATTTAGTTGTAGAATTCTGAATTTTTAAATGATTAGGGTTAATTTGATTGCAACTGTTGAAGGATTAGCTATAATTATGTTTTCTTCTAACCTAAATACTGTAAGTACATAGTTCATTTCCATAATTTTAGCATATCTTTCATTTTAAGGATGTGTCCAGCGATAAATATTTTTATAGCTATTTAAAGCAATCCTCAATTTTT
>NW_011888792.1:16209072-16217206 GCF_000151845.1 Pteropus vampyrus
TTAAATGTCATCTATGTCAATTATTTTCAAATATTAAAACTTCAGTCATCAATTTATAATAATGAAAATACTACTACAAAAATTTTCCTTCTGATTTTTGGTATTCATTTAGTTGTAGAATTCTGAATTTTTAAATGATTAGGGTTAATTTGATTGCAACTGTTGAAGGATTAGCTATAATTATGTTTTCTTCTAACCTAAATACTGTAAGTACATAGTTCATTTCCATAATTTTAGCATATCTTTCATTTTAAGGATGTGTCCAGCGATAAATATTTTTATAGCTATTTAAAGCAATCCTCAATTTTTAAAAGGATAAATATATCATAATGTTCTCAGTAAAAAGCAGTATTTTCCCCCTTAAAACAGAATTAAAACTTTGAATCCCTTTTTTAATTCTTTTTCTTCTTTAGCACTATTTTACATTCTTAGGTAATCTGCAGAAGCTTTAGGGGGTGCTAGTGGCAAAATTAAATTTATGCCATATTAAGATGTAGCTTGATTAATGCAATTGAATGAGATTATTAATTACAAATGGAATTTTGTTCTACAAATTTCATGAAAAAATAAGCAGTATCTTTCTGTAATTATTACTGTGCTTACCACATCATTATGTCTTTATTTAGGAATACCAATTTTGTTAATATCGACCTAATGAGCTCTCTCATGCATATCAGAATATCTGATTTTCATTATCTTTCACCAATATCAAGAAAGGTTTTGATAATATTTGATATTACAAAAACTTTTAAAAGTTTAGAGCTATTCAGAATTACTAAAATTAACATTTTCTTTCTCATAGGAAATCCCTAATACCTTTTATTTTCACTCTAGTTAAGATTAATATTTTCATCCTGGTTTGATACAATAAATGAAACGGGGAATTTCCAGGTAATTTTAAAGACTGTATGAACAATGTAAAAGGAGTCTATTTGTTTTATAAGGAATATCATATACCATCTGCTTAGTTAGTTCCTTTCTCTATTTGCAACTTTTGTTGCTCTAAACTTTTGTTAAGGATTTTTTTTTCCCTCAATAATGGGATAAATATCACGATGCCATGGTATTAAATAAATCACATGCTTAACAAAATCCAAATCAACAGAATCCCTTTATGTAAAATACTTCTACAAAATAATGTTCAAGAAAGAGGCTTACTATAAGAGTAAGGTGTTCTGAGGTGTCCTAAATGATAACTGTAATGACCTTCCGTAGTTGCGATGTTTCCTCACTGTTACAATGTTTGCCAAACGGCCATTCATAATCAAGGATTTATTCCTCACACACAGTTAATAATGAAGTAACTCTAGCTAGAAGAGAAAGTTCTCAATATGGGAACATTTTACCTCAGTCCTTTTTTTAAACATATAGTTTTCATTTCTTCCTAAAGAGTTTAGCTGCACAGAGCCTCTTTTTAGGGCAAAAATCACAATAAGATGCATTCCTTCCATGCTGCTGCCTTTAACGGCCTCTCTGTGCCAGGTTTTCAGGCTAGTCAAGGCTGTTTTGTAGAACTGTTTATCTGCACTCTGCATAATTGAAAGATGCTGTTGTTTTCCCCTTGTCTCGCCTATGGGTTTAGACAGCTGTTTTTCCAACAGGTAGTGAATTGGTAAAGAAAAAATTACCGCTTTCTGGAGAGTGTGGACCAGTACAAAAAGAATTTATTAAGCTTTTACTGTCGATATGATAACTGCTTGGTCTATTTTTTTTTACATAAATTCTGTTCAGTAGCATTTCTATGGATAATTGTTTCATTTATTTCCTGCAATAAAAAAATCTTTTAGTCTTATATGATCATAATGATGAAAATAAATATATAACACTTACCTTTCTGTTTCCATCATATTGAAGTAATTAAAGAAGCAAGTGTAACTGAAAAGATGTGTAGGTGATATTGGATGTTTACTCTGTGCCAATCTGAGCTTTTCATAAAGGCCATTAAAAATGATCATGTGTTCCTACCATTTGTTCTGTACAACTTGGCACTGATGACAATTAGGCACAATCACTAAATCAACATATAAATAAGTGATAAACAGAATGTAGTATAAATTTTTCTTTAACTAAAAATAAGTAAGCCCTTTCATTCTCCTTGCTGGCCTTACAGATTAAAATTTAGTTTGCTGCCTCATAGTGTCATCTGCAGTGAAGGAAGGTGGTTTAAGATTGTTTCTTTTCACACAACGGCTATGTCATGAAACTTAGTTCAAATCTCGACCTCTGTCTCTAGCTGTTCCACTTTAAGAAGGTCACCTAATTATCTGAGTCTGGGGTTCTTTATTTGTAAAGTGAGATAAGTAGTAGGCATTTCAAAAGATGTTTGTGTCAACTAAATGAGATGCTGCATGCAATCTTTTAACATACACTGGGTCTACTAGTGTATGTTTTGTACTGGTCCACACTGTCCATTAATTGTAATTTTACAATTAATGGCACATAAAAGTCATTTCTTTGAAACATGTTTCTACAAACCACATTAAATATGTTTCACCCTTCTTTTGTGGTATGCCTATTCCATGTGTATGGTTTCCTCACTAACATAGGAATACGGTTTTATAAAAAATTATACTTCTGCATTTTCCTTTATCTTGCTTTCCATATTAGGGATAACTTCTCCTCTTTCTCTTCTAGAACTCTACCTATACTCATTTTTAAAAATAATTACTTCATGATGTATTGTTTCCTTTTCTAGTAGATTCTTTGATCCTCTGGATCAGCATGAGATATTTAATCTCTTCTACATAATCTATATTCCTTTGCATTTTAGCTCTTACCTCACTGTTTTTTATTTTCTCTTTCTACCTATATTATAAGTATTTAAGACAGAAATCACACTCTATAATTCCTCTGCAAGCACTAAGCACATTTATTACAGGATTATGCATTGTCTGAACATATTATAAGAAGTAATATGTATGTGCCCATTGAGTTGTTAAATCATTAAACTCTGGAAAAGTATTTCATATGCTCTAATGAAAAAGAAACCTTCATCTTCTTATAGGAAAAAGGGTGGTATGTTTAAGAATTCCAAACTGATGGCTTACTACTTTAATAACCAGTCTGCATTTGATTTAGTAACACCTAAAAAAAAGATAAAATTAAAATATAATAGAAACAATTTGTAAAGTAACTAAATTTATGTCTATTTTTAGAGATGCAGATATGGAAGAACATAAGATTTAGAAAGGTGAGACAACATAGTCTAAATCAGCTAGAATTCAATCTATAAAGGATGTAGAATCTTCTCTACAAAGCTACATTTCCATACTACTTCATACCTATACACACACACACACACGCACACACGCACACGCACACATATCCCTTAGTCGTTATTCTATATTTCTTTATAATATTAGCAATGTATCATAAAAGTCAACTTTAAATTACTACGATCAAAACTTACCAAAAGTATAAGTAAAGACAACTAAAAACTACATATGTAAGAAGCACTCTAGGGTACACATTAAGTAATTTTTGTTAAGTTTTTAAATTCTTATTTCTATAATATTAAATAACTAGTATTCATTTTACCTTCCTTTAGAAATGTTTTACATACTTATAATTTATATTATTGTCTTTTTTTTTTTTTTTGGTTTTTTTAAACATAGTTGAAGACAGTATATGCTACTAATATTTTAGTGAGAAAGAGCACAAATAATCCCTTACCATTTAAGGATAAGAAAAAGTCTCTAGTAAATTTATGTATGTTTATCAGTCTGTGTTGGTTAATCAACTTTTTAAAAAATCCTTCCTCCTTAGTACATCTTCAATGCAGATTCTTTACACATGCATCTTAGAAGACCCTGGTACCTGCCTCCACCCTATCTGGTGGGCCTTAATGGTCTAAATCATCTCTGTCCAGTAGAAAGTATACAGTGGGCTACCTATAAGTTTTAAATTTTCTAGTAGCCACGGTAAGAAGAATAATTTTAATATATTTTATGTAATCTATAAAATATTTTTCATTGTTTTACATTTTACATTTTTGAAATTAGACTTGTATTTTATACTTAAAGCACATCTTAAATAGAACAATACATTTCATTAGGAATACTTGATCCACACTTGCATGATATTTTCTTTTCCTATTCATATGACTGCATCATCTTAAATTCCCTTCAATAGTGTAAAAATCACCTGTTTGCCACAACCCTGACAAAAGAATGTAACATCAAACTTTTGGGTTTTGCCACTTGTAAAAGAAATTAGACCTCAGTAAAATTTTTTCATTTTTATTTCTCTTATGATGATCAAGGCTAAACATCTTTTCATATGGTTAAGTTCTATCTGCATTTCTTTTTCTGTGAATTATCTCATCTTTAGTTCATTTTTATAAAGTTCCTTGTCTTTTTGTCCTTTATTACTTTAGTTCATTATAAAATAGGGTGATAAACTTTGTATGACTCCATTCTATTTTGATCTTAGCTATTACATATGCTATAGAACTATCTTTTCGACCTTTTACCTATATGCATTTTTGCTCAGAAATAATTTCCACTTACAGACATGTAGAACCTAGCCAGAAAGTTGGTGAGAATTTTAAGGTTTTGCTACAATTTTTAAAACAATTATGTCCCTGATCTTCAGTATCTTCATGAATAAGACTTTTTATAGAGAATTACCTAAATAGTTTGCAGAAATCACCAAAATTACAAGCAAGAATCTAGGAATATTAATACTTTTGTATACATCCAAATTGAATCTTTTTTTTGCAGATTTCTGTGGTTGGCATTGTCGTTAAGTCATGACATTCTTTAAATACTTTAAGTGCTTCTAAAAGAAACATGCTTGCCTATGGCACACATTTTTTACCTTTCTCATTTTTATAAACCAAGGAAATATATACATTCTGTTTACTTCTCTGGATCTTGAAGGTATATGAAGACATTTGACTTCATGAATAGAGCTGAGTACATATATAAAATAAATAAATTTCAGATATTTCAAATTAGGTTACAACTAAATGAGGTTAAAAAAAACGAGTTGGGAGCTGTAGATACCAAATCAGGATATAACATTTTATAAGAAAAATAAAATAGTAATATGCATTAATTAAAAAATACTTACAATTTAGATTATATGAGACAATTACAGATTTGTGAGATGCTTTCCTCTACTAAGTAGTTTAATGTGGTTGCTTTCCTTACTTTTAACAATACTTAAAAAAAGTATATGGAACTGATTCTTGGCAACAGCTATGAAAAGGAGAAGTAATCACATTAGACTGGATGGACTAACATATGTATACTGACATTCCATCCCAAAGCAACAAAATATACATTCTTTTCAAGTATGTATGAACATTCTGCAGTATACATCATATATTAGGTCCCCAAACAACAAGTCTTAATAAATTTGGGAAGACTGAAATCACATCAAGCATCTTTTCCAAACACAAAGAAATAAAACTAGAAATCAATTACTAGAAGAAAACTGGAGTATTCACAAATGTGTGGAAATTAAACACACTACTGAACAATCAGTCCAAGAAGAAATCAAGAGAGATTTCAAAAGATACCTTGAGACAAATGAAAATGTAAATACACCAAACTTTATGGGATGCAGTAAAATAAGTTCTAAGTGAGTTTATAGTGATAAATACCCACAGCAAAAAATTTTTTTTTAATCTCAAACAACCTAACTTTGCACCCAAATAAACAGAAAAGAAGAAAAAACAGGGTCTAAAGTTAGTAAAAGAAAAGAAATAAAGATCACAGTTAAAACAAATGAATAGAAACTAAAAAGACAATAGAAAAGATCAATAAAACTAAGAGCTGGCTCTTTGAAAAGATAAACAAAATGGACAAACCTTTAATTACACTAAGAAAATAAGAGAGAGAACTCAAATAAAATCAGAAATGAAAAGGAGACCTTACAACTGATATCACAGAATATAAAGAATCATAAAAGAATACTACAAACAATTATACACAAACTAATTGGTCAACCTAGAAGAAACAGATAAACTCCTAGAAACATCAAACTACCAAGGCTGAATCATAAATAGAAAATCTAAACAGACCAATAACTAGTAAGGACATTGAATCAGTAATCAAAAACTTCCCAAGAAACAAAAGTCCAAGATAATATAGCTTCGCTGGTTGAATTCTACAAAACATTTTTAAAACAATACAAATCCTTCGCAAATTTCTCAAAAAATAAAGGAAAAGGGAACACTTCCAAATGTATTTTATGAGGTAGTATTACCCTAATACCGGAACTAGGCAAAAATGCCACAATAAAAGAAAATTACAGGCCAATATCACCAATGAACATAGATGCAAAAATTCTTAACCAAATATTAGCGAACTAAATTCAACAATATATTAAAAGGATCATACACGATGATCAGGTGGGATTTATTCTAGGGATGCAAGGATGGTTCAATAGCCACAATGCGATATAACACATTAACATAATAAGAATAAAAATCATATGATCATCTTGATAGATGTAGGAAAGTATTTTATAAAATTTAACAACCATTTATGATAAAAACTTCCAATAAAGTGGATATTGAGAAATTGTACCTCAAAATAAAGGCCATATGACAAGCCCACAGCTAACATTATACTCAATGGTGAAGAGCTGAAAGTTTTTCCTCTAATATCAGGAACAAGACAAAAAACCCCATGTTGCCACTTTTATTTAACACAGAATTGGAAGTCCTAGCCAGAGCAATTAGGCAAGAAAAAGAAATAAAGTCATCCAAATCATAAAGGAAGAAGTAAAACTGTCACTATTTGCAGATAACATGTTACATATAGAAATACCTAAAGGCTTCACACACACACAACTGAAAAACATTTAGCATACTGGCAGGATACAAAATTAATACACAAATATCTGTTGTGTTTCTATATACTAGTAATGAACTATCAGAAAAAGAAATTAAGAAAAAATCCCATTTATTATGGTGTCAAAAATACAATGCTTAGGAATATATTTAACCAAGGAGGTGAAAAACTTGTACACTAAAATATAAGATATTAATGAAACTCAAGACATAAATAAATGGAAAGATATTTCATGTTCACAGATAGGAATGAATTAATATTGTTAATATTTTCATGCTATCCAAGGCAATCTACAGATTTAATGCAATCTCTATCAAAATTCTAATGTCATTTGTCACAGAAATAGAGCAAACAATCCTAAAATTTGTATGGAACCACAAAAGGCCTCAAATAGCCAAAACAATCTTAAGAAAAAGGAAGAAACCTAGAGGTGTCACATTCTCTGATTTCAAACTATATTAACAAGTTATAGTAATCAAAACAGTACAGTATTGGCATAAAAACAGACACACAGGTCACTAGACTAGATCAGAGAAGACAGAATAAATTGATGCATATATGTTCAATTAATCCAAGGCAAAAGTGGCAAGAATATACAATGGGAAAAGGACAGTCTCTTTAATATACTGTATTGGAAAAACTGGAATGCTACATGGAAAAATATAAATCTGAACTACTATCTTAAACCATACACAAAAATTACCTCAAAATACATTGAAGATTTAAATATAAGATTTGAAAGCATAAAACTTCTAAAAGAAATATAGAGAAGAAGCTCCTTGATAGGTCTTGATGATAATTTTTTGGGTTTGACATCAAAAACAAAAATAAGCAAGTGGGACTACATTAAACTAAAAGGTTTTGCATTGCAAAGAAAACCATCGACAAAATGAAAAGGCAGCCCACTGAATGAGGAAAATATTTACAAATAATATATCTGATAAGGGGCTAATATCTAAAATATATAAAGGAATCCTGCAAAAAAACCCTCTCTCATTAAAAAACATAAGGATTTGAATAAACATTTTCCCAAAGAAGACATACAAATGGCCAACGGGTACACAATAAGGTGCTCAACATCAATAATTAGGAAACTGTAATTCAAAATCACAATGAGATATCACTTCACACCTGGTAGAATGGCTATTAACAAAAAGATAATAAAGAACAAGTGCTAGTGAGAATGTGGAGAAAAGAGAAACCTGTGTACTGTTGGTGAGTATGTATATTGGTGAAGCCACTATGGAAAACAGTTCTTCAAAATTAAAAATGAACTACCATATAACCCAGCAAGCCCACTCTGGATATTTATCCAAAGAAAATGAAAACAC
>NW_011888792.1:16217256-16230083 GCF_000151845.1 Pteropus vampyrus
AGGTCACTAGACTAGATCAGAGAAGACAGAATAAATTGATGCATATATGTTCAATTAATCCAAGGCAAAAGTGGCAAGAATATACAATGGGAAAAGGACAGTCTCTTTAATATACTGTATTGGAAAAACTGGAATGCTACATGGAAAAATATAAATCTGAACTACTATCTTAAACCATACACAAAAATTACCTCAAAATACATTGAAGATTTAAATATAAGATTTGAAAGCATAAAACTTCTAAAAGAAATATAGAGAAGAAGCTCCTTGATAGGTCTTGATGATAATTTTTTGGGTTTGACATCAAAAACAAAAATAAGCAAGTGGGACTACATTAAACTAAAAGGTTTTGCATTGCAAAGAAAACCATCGACAAAATGAAAAGGCAGCCCACTGAATGAGGAAAATATTTACAAATAATATATCTGATAAGGGGCTAATATCTAAAATATATAAAGGAATCCTGCAAAAAAACCCTCTCTCATTAAAAAACATAAGGATTTGAATAAACATTTTCCCAAAGAAGACATACAAATGGCCAACGGGTACACAATAAGGTGCTCAACATCAATAATTAGGAAACTGTAATTCAAAATCACAATGAGATATCACTTCACACCTGGTAGAATGGCTATTAACAAAAAGATAATAAAGAACAAGTGCTAGTGAGAATGTGGAGAAAGGAGAAACCTGTGTACTGTTGGTGAGTATGTATATTGGTGAAGCCACTATGGAAAACAGTTCTTCAAAATTAAAAATGAACTACCATATAACCCAGCAAGCCCACTCTGGATATTTATCCAAAGAAAATGAAAACACCAACTCAAAAGACATATGCACTTTCATGTTCATGTTCATAGCAGCATTATTTACAATAGCCAAGATATGGGAAAAAAAAAAAAAGTTCATTGATGAGTGAATGAATAAAGAAAATGTGATATATGTGAGATATATATATATATACACACACACACACACACATATGTATATATCATATCTATATATATGAGGGAGATATCTATCTTTATATAGGTATAGTGCATACGTACACACACACAGACAGAATATTATTCAGCCATAAAGAAGGAAATCTTGCCATTTGTTCTAACATGGATTGACCTTGAGGGCATTATGCTAAATGAAATAAGTCATACAGAAAATGGCAAATACCATACAGAAAATGGCAAATACACTTATATGTGGAATCTAAAAACAAAACAAACTGAGTTCATAGATGCAGAGAACAGATTGGTGGTTGCCAGAAGCAATGGTATTGAGGAAGAACAGATGGGTGATGGGGTTAAAAAGGTACAAACTTCAACTTATAAATCATGGGATTATAAGGTACAGCATGCTGACTACAGTTAATAACACTCTATTGCATATTTAAAAATTCCTAAGAGAACAGATATTAAAAGTTCTTACCACAAGAAATAAAAAATTCATAACTATGTATGATAACGAATGTTAATAAAACTTATTGTGGTAATCATTAAACAATGTATGCAAATAGTGAATCATTATGCTTTGCATCTCAAACCAATATAATTTTATATGTCAATCACACCTTGATTTTTTTAAAAAGGAGAAGCGATATTAAATTTAAAAGCAACCTAAAGAAATATAGTAGTGCCAGGAAAATATCAAGTTAAAGGTAATCAATGCATTAGATGTTTAATTATATAATCCATGGTGGAATACATGGTGGGTATAAATATTATATATTGTACATATACAATATTATATTGTACATATACATATAAATATTATTGTACATGTACAATATTTATATATGTATACACATATATACATATGTACATATTATATACAATGCTTTATTAGTTTTTATTTGCATTGCTTATATATTTTATAGTTATAACCAACTTCACAATAAAAATGAAAACAAAATATGAGGTTGATATGGACTAATAATGGGCATTCATTTTTCCCATCCTAATGACAATAAATGACAATGAACCTCAGTTTGTGCTAGACGAATTTCTTAAGACAATGGGGATTAATTATTTGGGTCATTGTACATTAATCTTCAAATTAGATTTCTCATGAAAATTGCATTTCTAAACCGATCAACTATAAAAGATAGAAAAACACTGTTCTATGGATAAGCATTTACCTTCTCTTTAAAAGTAACAAAATTTTCTATTCTACTTATATTTATCTCCAAAGTCACTGCTCTCATTAGAAAAAAAAAAAAGTTGCTTTTAAAAGCGTGTCAAACTACACTAATTTGATTCTAGAACATTTATCCCCAAGTGTAAATTTGCCTTGTATTAGACATACAGGAAGATAAAAGTGCTTTAAAAAATGTAATATCAAGCTTTAATTAGGTTATGAAGACTTAAAGTGTAGGGAGGAGAAAGCAATAGAAGTTCACAAAACTACGAGTTTCTCTCAAAATAGCTGACTTCTTCCCTAACGCTAATGGTTTACTTTTTCTAGAATTCATTATTGTAAATCGAGAATTTATAAAATGCTTCTAGGCAGTTTCTTTTCTAACATTTGTCTGAAGTACAGCAAGGAAACTTTAATTCTCACTATGGATCACCAAGTCTGCTTTGATTCCTAAACATTGTCTTAAACAGCATTAGGGGAAAAAAAAATGTTTTATTCATAGGTATCTTCAGACAAGAATGTACATGTACTACTTCCTCTGCATTTCCATTTGATAGTTTTCTGGCTATCTGAAAAAAAAGTTATATACCATGTACCTTAAAGAAATCTTGCAGAAATATTTCAAATATTACATTATTTTTAACATATAATTTTTAAAAACTGCTAACAAAAATTTTTACATGAGACTTTTATTAAGTTTACACAATGATTTTTTTAACTTAGAAATAATATCTATGCCTTATATTTATGTAAAATATAATTATTTAAATTTCTGTTTCCTGAAATGAAGCATTCTCACTTGCTCACTTCAATATTTGAGCTCCTCAACTGCCTCCTTATATTTAATGGTAAAACTGTATCTTAATAAATTCACATAAGTAATATATGTTAGAATTTATGTCTTATACAATTTAAGGTTTGGCTTTTATTTGCATGGACTTTATTGAGTTGAAAAAATTTTTATAGCATAATATCCTATTAAAACTCAAATAACATTCATTAATGATATATATGATTTATTATTAAAATATCATTTTATTCTTTATGTATATATCCATATATTTATAAATTATCAATATAATTTATTCACATTTAAAATAAAAATAGATAATAAATATAATTTTTTTAGGCATCTACTATATTTTTAATACTTAAATGTTTCTCTCTTCAACCAGGTCTTCACATCTGCCTGGCATGGACTGTTTTGTCATTAAGTTCAAATATATAAGTAATTATTAAAGTAATAGTTTTCTTCAAATGGTTTCTCATTTGAAAGCAATTTGTGTTTTATTAAATAAGAATCAGAGAAAGTTGATAAAAAAGTAACTCCATTTCAATTATTTATATGTATTATTTGTAATTATATTTGGGGTAGAAAAAAATCTGTCTAAACATAAAAAAATCAAATACATAATAAAATGATTGACATGCAATCATAAAAAAATCATCTGCATGGGAAAAAATCTAAAGATGAACTATAAACAAAAATAAACAATGTAAAGACAAAAGATAAAGAGAGTAAAAAATTCACAGCAACATATATTGCTAATTCTCTAAAAGTTCTTACAAATCCAGAGATAAAACTATTTCTCCATCAGGAAGATGGGCAAAGTTGATGAAAAAACAATACCCATATTGAAAATAAATAGTGAAAATATATTTAATTTTACTAATAACCTCTAATTTAAAAAATACAATCTTTTGAATTACTGAATTCTTAAAAATTACCAATATTTACAAGCTTGTCTTTGGTTAACATGAAAAAAATATGTGTTTCAAAGCCCAATTTGTGGAATGTAAATTCTTCCAAAGTTTCTGAAGGGCAATTTGACATTGTGTATCATATAAAATTTGCATATTATTTGCCCTAGCTATCCTTCAAATAGAAATTTATACCAGGGAGATAATTGTACGTGTCAGCTAGCCTCTGCCCTCATGGATTTATTATACTATTGCTTATGCAGTAAAACAGAAAAACTGAATTTTGCCTTAAGAAGCCACAATTAGGGCAATGGGTTAATAAATTGGGTACATTTATTTAACAAAATCCTAGGCAATCATTAAAATGATAATGTACATTTAAATTATTGACATGGAAAGAAATGAATGACATACTGTGCACTGAATAAAGCAGGGTCTGTAACTGCAAGACCTTGTTAAAAGTTTATACTACATTTGCAAAAATATATATGTATAGCTTAATATTTAAAATATTTACCCCAAATATTAGCAATTATTTTCTTCGAGTGGTCAGATTTCAATGAATCTTTTTTTGTTATTCATTTTGTTTACTGTTTTCAGAAAATTTTAATTGAGAATTATACTGATTATTATTAAAGTACTGTGTCTCAGCCCCTTGTATTCTGCTTTGCGATGCTGTAATTAAGACTCTGAAAATCACATTTCTTCTTGGTGAGTGCCAGTTTCCACTGTTTTCCCACAATTACAGACTGATCTCATATTGTTCCCTTCAGTGACAGCTGGCTGGCATCCCTTCCTCAGAAATCTGAACACTTGCTCCTGGGGATCTCCCAAGCTTCTAGATTCTAGTAACTACAATCTCTTCTCTTGTTTCCCCAGCCCTAGGGTTGGTCACTCCTTCATGCATTAGTATCACTACATTACTGTTTGTCATCCTTTTGCCTTTTTAGCTTCCCCAATCTCGTTCTACACAATTCCTTATATTAAATTTTACTCAATATAATAACCAGTGTGAGTGTTTTCTCTTTTTCTATCTAAACACAGAGAGATAAAAGAAATAATCACGATTACTATCAGAGTTAAAAAAGGTATTTTATTTTAAAAAAATTACCAATCAGTGTTGTTCCAGTGAAATTTTCTTGAAATCCTCTCTATGTCATAAGGTTGTATTAAGCACCCAATTTGACAGCAGTTATCAGTATTCTTCTCTGTCATTGTGCTTACCAATGTGTATAAACTTTATTTGTTTACCTTAGTGACTTGACTAATGCTCCTTCTCCTCCATCTGTCCTTATACTCCCCACCATCATACCCTGGACAAATATTGGAAAACACATATTGTCTGGTATGTATGATGTTTTCAAACATAGTTTTGGGGATGTTTTAAACTAGGAGAAAAGTTATGAGGAACAGGAATAGCAGTTGAAAAAAAAAGTGAGAATCAAGAAGCAGACTATATAGCTTTTGGTGAACAATAAGAAGATGGGAATAAAAAGTTCTTAAATTGAAAGATTGACAGCACTATTTAATCAGAAGGAAGAATTTGGTGAGATAATATTGGGAAATATTACGTGGTAAAGGTGTCTGCAATGTTTTGAATTAAACATTTTTTTAAGGAAGTAAATGTGCATTATGTAAACCAAGTAAAATAAAACATTCACAAACTTATGACAGAGATAGTCATTTTAGTAATTTGTTAAGTATTATTCCCATTTATGTATATAGTCTTTGCAATGCAATAAATGTCAACAAATTATGCCATGGCTTGCTATATATAAATGTGTTGGATATCTCTGCACATCCATTTTCACTATTAACAAATCTTTCAATATTTATCTATATTTGAGTGTCTGCTATGTGGCAGGCCCTATGATAGTCACTGAGGATTAAATAATGGGGAGAAAATATTGTTTCTGCCTCACAGAACTCATATTTAATAGGAAAGAGACAATCATGTAGGTATGTAGTCTATCAATTTAGCTCAGCTGGACTAGATTCTCCAGGATTTTGTTGCCAGAACAGTTTCAAGTTAGAGTGGATCACAGAAATATTTTGTTTAAGCTTTGCAATCCATGAATAAAAGAGAATTTCCTTAATTGATAAAGAGTATGTCTGGTATCTTGTAGCAAAAAAAGGTAGAATACTGACCCCTGAGATCTAGAATGAGACAAAGATGTCCATTATCAATATTTTCCACAACATATTAGAAGTCTTAGCCTGCACAATAAAATGAGAAAATATATAATTGAAAATGAATCAATACTGTTATTTGCCACTGAAACTTATATACCAAGAAAATTGAAAATAATGTACAGATAAATTATTAGACACACTAAGTGGATTTAGGATTGGACATAGTAATTAGATATAAGGGAAAGATACAAAAATCTACTGAATTTGTATATTCGAGCTACAAATAGAAAAAATTTAAAATGATATGTATAATAGCTTCAAAATTTAAATGTATCACAAATCTAATAAAGTATATTAAGATAGCGATAGATAGTAAAGCTAAAAAATATTGAGATAAATTAGTAAACACCTAAGTAAATGAAGAAATATATTATGTTTAAACACTGGGAGAAGAAGTTTTAAGATATCACTTTTTTTTCAATGATAGCATTTAACTTTGCAGAAAATAATGAAAATGCCAGAAAGATTTCTTTGTTCAAGTAAACAGAATATGTAAATCTAAAGGACTGAGAATAATAATACGACCCTTGAAGCTAAAGAAGGAAAAGGAGGAGAAAGCAAATTTGCACGACTTATCAAATATATGACTTATTATAGGAAACAATAATTGAGTATGGTATTAGCATAAAGGTAGACTTGATTAATGGAAAATAGTAGAAAATCCAATAAGATACACACATGTAATCACATGATTTATGACACACTGATAATATAATACAGAGGGATTCGATGTCATATCAAGAAAATGGGAATAGACACCTACTCATAGAGACACTATGAGAATTGAGATAAACAGTTTAAGGCTCCAACCCAGTGTTCAGTACATTTTATAGCTCAGTAATTGCCAGCTATCAATTTACTATGTTTGATAGATTATTCTTCTTGTCATATAATTATTGTCATTGCATTTGAAACCACTCCTAAATAATTTCATTTATTTCTGAAGTAACTAACATCTTCTGCTTCATAACCCACAGATATTTTTTCCAATTCTATTTCATTCTATGCCTTCAGGCTTCTCACTTTTCTCTCTGTAATATGCCCTTCTATATCTAAAATTGCTCTATGAACGATATAAGCCCTCTTCTCTTCTTTCAAACTAATTTGAATTTTGTCGCTTAACTAGACCCTTCCTTCTTTTTTGATATCCTAGTCATTTTGACAGAATGTTCTGTATACTTTATATAACTTTTTTTGTCTATGAGTCTGTAAATTGCTAAGTAAATTCATTGTTTAGAGTTCTATATAATTTACCTAGAGACTCAAAATTTGAATGATCTACTAAAGGGACTGATCAGCTTTAGATAAACAGAATAATATTCCTAAAAGTACTATAAAAAAGCAAATTTGCTTTCCTAAGAAAACACAGGGTATGCTTGTATTTTGTTTGTTTTTATTGAGCCTAGATTTTTTAATATGTATAGATAAACACTAAAATGTCATGTATAATGACCCAAGCCAATCTTGTCTGCTTTCCTATACTTTTTTTAGAAGAGATTGTTTTCTCTGATTTAAAACTTTTAATAACATTTACTACATAACATAGCCATATGAGAAGACAGTATCTGAATGAAAGTAAGAATGGTAATTCTACATGTTGCTGTGACCACTTCAAACCATAAAATATACACAAGTACTACTTAAAGCCCATTTCCTGTAGACACTGAGAACAGATCATCAGAACTGATAACTGAATCCAAAATCAGTTCATGAGCAAAATGCTTTATTTTCATCTGCTAATTTCTATGACAACTGAAGTGGTACACATATTGATTTATCTGTTTTTCTTACTTAGATGTCTATAAAAATCAAACCATCCTTAAATTGGATTTAGATCCATCTAGAGGTTAGTATACTACACCTAAATAAATAGCTTTTACCCTTTCAATACATGTAACTTGAAGTTTTCTTTAAATGACCAAGTATAGCAACGATGAACCTGACAATCAGATCATATTGTAAAAAAAACATTTCGAGCAAGTCTTTCAATCAACAGCACATGGTATAGTTAATGCATACAACTGATTTCTATTTTCTTCTAACAAAATTACTATTTTGTTTTACCACCCACTGAGATTGAAAACAGGTTAACAGAACATATTTAAAGCAACTCTCTGTTCTATTAAAAAATCATATAAAATGTACTACTGAAAATTAACCTTTGTATCAAAATTTTCTGTTCTTTTATACTGATAAGCCGATAATACCCTTTTTCCAGGAATATCGTTTGATAAATATATACCTGCAATGTTTCATTTTGTACAAATTATACAAATTACGTTTTCTAAAAATAATGAAGGCGTTAATTCATTCTTTGTTTTATAAAAATAAATACTAAGATAAATTAATGCTAAAACTTTACTTCAGCTACTAGAAAAATGGAATCATAAAATTTATTTCTTAAATGCATAGACCAAATGATGTTATAAAAGATAATTAGCTATCTGTGCTATTTGTATAAGGGAGAACACTTTGACCACTTTGAACACAATTGTGCTATAGCTGCAAACATAATTTTAGGATAAAAGTGAATGGGATGAAATAGGTTTATAAGATCCCCTTCCTCTCTGGAAGGCTGCTTCCCTTGGCTACTTAGTTTGAACATTATTTTGTACACACATATAGAAGACCTCCTCTATTTTAATACCAATATTGCAAAACTTTAAGAGGTAATGTAACTTGAAATTCTATAGATTTAAAGTAATTCATTTAGAATGACTTCAGAAACATTCTAAAGTTACTAAAAGTTCCCAGAATGTTAACCATACAGAAAAACTATAAACAAAAAATTATGATTGCTATTTTACTTGATAGCACTAAATAAATTATTGCTAATTCCTTGACTTCTGTTATGAGGCTCTACTAATCTTTTTCTGGTCCACCACATCATTGTATAATGTAACTGTCACTTGAGTGTATTTGGGCAATATAAAAATTGTCCAGCATTTGCTTTACTGCCTAGATTTTTCAAAGTGTGATATTAAATAAAAGAATCCATGACATTTCATCTATATTACCATTTAATTTACAATTCATCTGCAAATTCATTGTTAGTAATTGTCATTTTCTGCAATAGCTTTATACCCTCCTAGCTCATAACTGCCTCCATCTATTGTGGGCACTGTGATAGCATGGACTGGCTTTCTCCTTTCTTTCAAGAATTACTGTTACCTCAAAAGTTTTTCCTCAAACACAGATACGTGAACTCTGTGTATTTTCTGTGTATGTTCTTAAACAGGTTTTGTTAATTTAACAAAATTGGATTTTATAGTTATTTCCTTAACTCAATCATGTGGGCTACTCAAGTATATCAGAATTCAAACTCAAAATTCATAGATTAAGCTACCCTGGGATAGCAACTAGAAGTTCTAAGTGTATAAGAGAATGATATCTTCTCACTTTTTACAATGCATAGCTACTGACACTACAAGTTATACGGTCTCTTCTTGGAGGGAGCAAATATAGAATTGCTAGTATCAAAACAGGCAGGTAATATCAAAAGTATCAAAAAATGTTATCTTTAATTTTCTCATGAGACTGTTGTAAAATGTTATGACTGAATTCACAAAGAAGACACAGTTCAAGACAGCAATTATATCTATTATATAAATGTCAAATTTCATATACAGAATTCTGATATATGTTATACATATAAACATTTCTACCTTATTCATTGTAATTTGAGTAAAATGATCTCAATCTATGAAATCATCTGAGTAAATTTAACATTCAGAGTACGAATCTGGAGTTATAGCCCTTAATATAAATGTGGAAGAGGCATATATGTCCTATGTAATTGGAATAATGTCTGAAACATAGCAGTATTCATCCTAAAAAGACTTAAAATCCATAGATATCATTTCATAAGTAATTGTATATTTGCAGATAGTCACATGTTTTTTATGTGCATGTAAACCTATATTACCTACTTTTTTAAACAGAAGTAGTCTATCAGCACATCAAAGTTAACTAAAAGTATGATTAAGGAGTATTTGAAATAGGTTATGGTTTTGCAACAAAATATCTATTTGTGCTAAAACATTATTTTTTTTCTAAGAAATAGGGAGAAAATAACCTAAGGACAAAGAATCCAGTAGTGAGTAGGTATAGCAAAGACAGCTTCATGAATTACTACAAAGGACTCAAGTCAATATGAGATCCACAGTATACACTCACTAAGGAACACTTTTTAACAAGCTCCAGGAGGTATTCTGTGTTTATGTTATCAATTCAAGGTATTTTCCTAATATTTTGGCCTTTATAGCAATGTCTAAAGGGAAAGAACTCCAGGAATGCATCTGTAACGCTAGAAATGGAAGATGGCAGGGATGTTTGAGAAGGTTGAAAATCAGAGTTACAAAGAGGTAAATAATAAAAAAAGAACAAAAAAGCTTCATCTATCATCAGTAATTGTATGACAGACAAGTAGATAAATTTGGACTTTCTGCTAAAGCAGTGACATTCTATAGTGGACAAATAAAAATGGTTTATTTGTACTAGATGATGAAAAATTTGTTACAAAACAGAAAAAATTTATTAAAAGTTTTGTTAAGCTGAGGGTATTACAGAAGCAGTCTTAGACAAAGTCAACTGAATTACTTTCCTGGAATGTTTCTGATCAGAAATTTTAAGGAAAATCTACGAACCCATGTTGATTGCTACTAATTAAGCTATGATGGTCAATGTAGCCAAAGAAATCTCCAATCTGAAACTAAAATGCTGAATGGAGTAGAAAGTGTTTTCATATTTGCATTTTGGAAAGAATGTATCATTGGAATGGAAAGAATAATCACGCTAAGTGAAATAAGACAGGCATAAAAAATTAAGAACTGTATGATTTCACTCATATGTGGAACATAAAACTGCAACAAACAACAAGATAAACAAACAAATACTCAGACACAGACAACATTTTAGTGGTTACCAGAGGGAAAGAGAGGATAAGGGAGGTAGATAAAGATAAGAGAATCAAATATATAGTGACCGAAGGAAAATTTGACTTCGGGTGGTGAACACACAGTGCAATATACAGATGATGTATTATCGAACTGAACACTTGAAACCTATATAATTGTATTAACCAATATCATGCCAATAAATTTTTTAAAAAAGAAATAATTAATGTGAAGAAAACGAATTGATATAAATGAAAGGAAGAGAATGCTTGGCACAGAAGTACTTCAAAGAAATTGAAGACAATAGTGTCAGGAAAGAAAAAGGCAAAATGAGCGGGTGTTAGCAGAAAATTCCAATGACCATATAAGGTTTTTTTTACATTGTGAAAATAAAAGAGCTAGTTAATTCACTATTTCTGCTTTCTCCAAAAGGCAAGTACATTCAAAGTAAAGATGTACATAAGTATTGATCATTAAGAATAATTTAAAACCAGGGCAAATATTCAGCAGTACATCCTATGGTGGCCATACTTGTTGCTAAATCTTAGCTTCTGTTCCAACTTGTCAATTATTTTATTAGTTGTCCGTGAAGAAAACTCAGAGAGCAGACAGCCATCTTAAGTGACTTCCAATTTCCAGGTTCAGACAAATTGCATTTAAGATGTCGGACCCATTTCATATGTAAATATTTAACAAATGCACATTCTTAGTGACATAAAATAGGAAAAGAGCCAGGTGACAATTTCTGAAGAGTAAATTAGATTCTGAAAAGTACTGACCTATGGCCTATTTATTAAATGACAATTAAAATCCAGATACTGTGTAAGGCAGAGGAAATAAAATGATACACTAGACATGGTTATAATGTTTAGGAAGTTTACATGTTATTCTGTGAAAGAGTCAATAAAAGGGTAAAAATGTCAATTCGTAGTAAAATTTATCAGCTAAGATTACTAAATAGATATCTGCATGTTTTGGGAAAGAGAAGGGAGAGGGAGGAATTGAGAGAGACAGAGAGAGAGAACAAACCAGCCAATGTTAGAGGTTGTCAGGAAAAACAAGTCACCTCAAAATAACTAATTTATCTTTGCACATAGGTTATGTGGTCTTTGTATTGTGAAATATTGTAGTTATATCTTATTTATAAAACCTATGTATATTATTCAATTCTTCCACATTAGAATCACGATGATAATAATATTTACCATGATGTTTATAATTTGATTTGAAATATTTCAACATCAGCAGTATTATATTTGCCTTCATTGATGAGTTTAAGCTATTCACTAGGAACAATAGTGGCCTTTTAAAGGAATTCCTACTCCAAAGATGATCTCCTAGCATTTAATCAGAAAGTCCACACTCTAAAAAATATGCTATAAAAGATTCAGCTTTCATATCTCATGTTATTGGTACAAGTTTTGTTAATTAGAATAATTGTTATAAGTGAGTTTCAATTTTAAAAAAATCATGATATTACAGTGATAAAGGTAGGTTAAAATATTTAGAGTGGATATCTACCACTGTATGAACATGGTATAAAAATTTAATGGGGCCTTCATGTAATACACTGTATCACAATAGTTTAAAGACTGCCTTTTCACCTATTCCGATAGATATTTAAATCCAGCCACTGGAAATTCTCACAATATTTTCATGTAAGCTGTCTTTAAAGCACCAAATATGAGAGAGGGCTGAGGATATCCCAAATTTATACAACAGGTTTTAAAACTATTTCTAGCTTTTAATAAATGTCTGTGAACAAGGCAGAATCAGGTCTGAGACCTTACTTCAGTATAAGCCAAATGACAAGACTGTAGGAATAGCTTATCTTTATCTAATTCTATTCACCTCTATGAACACACACACACAAATGCCTAATTAGGCGAAATGACAAGATTATTC
>NW_011888792.1:16230838-16246250 GCF_000151845.1 Pteropus vampyrus
TTTTTTGTGATGGATTTCACTTAGCATAATGTCTTCTTGGTTCACCTATGCTGTTGCATACTGTAGATTTTTTATCTTTATAAGGCTGAATAGTATTCCATTGCATGTATATGTTATTTTTTAAAATCTATTCATTTGTCACTATACATTTAAGTTGTTTCCATATCTGGCTATTGTGAATAGTGCTTCAATAAACATGTCCCTTTTCCTTAGTTTACAAACTTTAGACTATTTAAATGGATATCTGTTGAGAAATTTGTATTATTGCACTAGAAGTGTATTCCTATGGGCATTTGCATTTTCTTTTCTCTCAACTGATGAACCTTAAGAGAAATAAATGACTTCTATTAAAATATTTAAAACATAACTATATTATAGAAAAACTTAAAAACATGTCAATCTTGCTTTGATTGTCAAATCTTAATATCTAATTTTTCCTTCATTAATTACCTGAGTGATAATTAACTATATAATTACAATTTAAAAGTCCAAACTCTCCTCTCAAAAGACTGAAAAATTTAGTTAATGGTGAAATATATGTGCACATGCACACACACGAAACATATGTATGTATATATTGTATAATGTAATAGGAGAGTGTTACAGGGCATTCTTTTCCTTTAATATAAGAAAGAGGATCTACACTCTCAAAAATTATGGAGGTTGTCACAGAATAATAAAATTCTGGTTAGAAAACATTCTTTTCAGCTTTGGCCACTGAAGCTCCTTCAGGTCAGCTCCTGTTTCCCTTTGACGTGTCGCTGAACTTTATTTGGCACTGTATGATATTACAGGTTATGTTAGATTTCTCTCCCTCAATTGAAGAATCAGTCATGTTCTAAAGAGCTTTCATCCTTTTATTGAAAGATGGTATTGGAAATCCAAATCTGGGCTCTAGGTGTGGTTGGTGTTACTGGGATATCACTACTTCCAGGCCTTTTCAGCTAGCAGTGCTAAAAAATATGTATACATAATATCTCACATGAACACACACCTATAATTAGTTGAATTTATAGATCAGAGTGGAATGGGACATGTCAAAGGGAAACAAGAAACAACCTGAAGGTGTATCAATGGCCAAAGTTGAAAAATATGAGCAAAAAATAAATAGTGGAAAATAGGTTATAACCTGAAATAGAGAATGTGAAAAAGGTTATATATATAATATTGAGTAAATAAAGGGGGCAGACATGACAAATGGTCATTACAGAAAACAAATTATTGAAAATTTGCCCTCTAGGAAATGGAGCTTAATTCTTCTCCTCTGTCATGTTATCTGGACTTAGTGACTTACTTCTACAGAATACAGTATGTAAAAGTTAAAAATAGTAATTTTACAGTAGAGAAACTTGGAAGATCTTAAAGTAATAAAGCTTAAATTTTGCAATAATAAGTCACGTTGATATCATGCACTTTCTGATATGATGAAACAAGAAGCACAATTCATCTATAGGATTTTGTCTAAAACTCCATACCACCAGCCTAATCATGAGAAAACATCAGAAAAACCCAAAATGAATACCTGACCTGTACTCTTCAAAACTCTCAAGGTCAAGAAAAGCAAGTATAAAAAGCTATTACAGATCAGAGGATACTAAGGAGATATGATGAACTATATGCAATGTGATATCCTAGATTGGATCCTAGAACAGAAAAATGACATTAGTGGGAACTGGTGAAAGACGAATATCTGTAATTTAGATAATAGCAACATGCCAACATTAATCTCTTAATTTTGACAAATGCACCACAGGTTTGTTAACATGAAGGGAAACTGGGTGAAAGATACATGGGAATTCTCAGCACTACTTTTATAATATTTCTCTAATTCTAAAATTATTCCAAACAAAATGTTTATTAAAAGTTTATATAAAACAAAAGCAGAACAAAGAGGGTTATGGTGGTTGAAGCAGGGGTAGAGTTTGTTTGGAATAAGTCATATAGAAAGTAAAGATTAAAAAGAATGAGATTTTATATCAGTTACCATCTATCTTATTTCTTTCTTTAGTCAGTATTGCCTTTGCTGATCTCATCCTCCTTTGTCACAACAGAGATGGCCAGATTTTTGACGACAGCATAAAAAAGTAAATTTTTCATAATTCTTTCTGAATCACTGTTTTTACACAGTAGATTTTATACACTTTTGAATTTTTTTATTCAAAATTGTGTTTAACCAATTAAAGGTTAAGATGAAAATTAGCAAATCTTATGATTCTGTTGAATAGCCCTATTTGCATTTTATCTAGTTAAGCAATACACTTTGAAACATTCAGCTGGTCAAATAATAGCATCATGCCATCAATGGTAAGGCCAGAACAATAAATCACAACTTCATATCTAGAATTCTCTGATTTTGTAAATTTATTTTGTTTTCCCTTCTGGCTCTGCACCATCTCACTCTGGCTGCAAATATGGTAGATTTTTTGTGTTGGTTGGTTCCCCTAGAAAACAATTTAATGTGTGCTTCACAGATGTTTCTTTACATTGGCCTGAGGAGGTACAGATGTCTAACCCCGCCTATTTCCAGCAGAGCAGAAATGTTCTGAATACTCTTTGGCTGCTGTTTTTCTGTAAAATTCTTAGTTAACAATTCTTGAAACCCACCAAAAACAGTTAAACATAAACATATCTATTAGCATTTAAGAGAAAATCTAAATATTAGAATTTTCTTTTAATAAACTCATTAATTTAATATTAAATTGTAATGATCACATATTAGGGATAAGAAGCATATTAGGTTCTGCTGATTGAATAATAAGCAGAATCTGCCTAATTGAGTACACAGTCTAATTAGAAAGAGACAAGTAAATAATTAAGTTTTTTTTCCATAAATAATATACTTGAATATGGTCAGGTAACCATTGAGCCAGAAAAAAAAAAGTACCTGGATGACAGAGTAAGTAATATAAACCTTCTTAAGCCTATATGTAAGCTAAATCTTAATGGATGTATAGGCATTTATCAAATACATATTACTTTACATAAATTCCAAGATTATTATTTTTTAAATTACTGGGGGGACATTAATAAAAGTATATAGGTTTCAAGTATACAATTCAATAATACATCATCTGCATGTTACATTGTGTGTTCGCCACCCAAAGTCAAATCTCCTTCTGTCATATATTTGATCCCTTTAACTTTATCTACCTCCCTACCTCCTTCCCTCTGGTAAGCACTAAACTGTTGACTATGTCCATTAGTCTGTTTGTTTGTCTTTTTGTTTGTTGCTTTCAGTTTTATCTCTCTCTTAATGTGGGGATATGGTTTTCAAATTTTTTCATGTGGTTTTCAAATTTTTCTGACTTATTTCTCTCAGCATGATTATCTCAAGATCCATCCATGTTGTTGCAAATGGCAGTATTTCATCTTTTCTCATGGCTGAGTAATATTCTATTGTATATATGTACCACAGCTTCTTCACCCAGTCATCTATGTAAGGACACTTTGGTTGTTTTCATGTCTTGGCCACTATGAATAATGCTACAATGAACATCAGAGTGCATATATCTTTATGGATGTTTTCAAATTTGGGGGATAGATACCCAGAAAAGGGATTACTGGGTCATATGGTACTTTTATTCTTAATTTTTTGAGGAACCTCCATACTGTCTCCCATCATGTCTATACCAATTTACATTCCCACCAGCAGTGTATAAGGGTTCCTTTTCCCTCAAGACCTCTCTAACACTTGTCGTTACTTGTCTTGTTAATAATAGCCATTCTTACAAGTGTGAAGTGGTATCTCATTGTGGTTTTTATTTGCATTTCCTTAATAGCTAGTGAAGTTGAATATCTTCTCATATGTCTGTTGGCTATCTATATGTCTTCTTGGGAGAAGTGTCCAGGTCCTCTGCTCATTTTTTTAATTGATTGTTTTTTGGTTGTTGTTGAGTTGTATAATTTCCTTATATATTTTGTATATTAGCCCTTTATTAGAAGCATTGTTTGCATATTTCGTTTCTCATTCAGAAAACTCTTTGCTTTGTTGATAATTTCTTTTGCTGTGCAGAAACTTTTTAGTTTGATAAAACCATATTTATTTATTTTTGCTTTTAATTTCATGCCTTTGAGGTCAAATGCATAAAATCCTCTCTAAAACCTAATAGGTCCATGAGTTATTGCACCTCTGTTTCCTTCTATGAAATTTATGGTTTCAGGTCTTATATTTAGGTCTTTGATCCATTTTGAGTTAATTCTGGTGTATGATTTAAAGATTATTTTGAAACCTTGAAACAATACTTTTTGTTGTTATTGTTTAAAATCTGCTTTTGAGACTATATAACAAAGTGTTTGGAAGTAGGTCGTTGTACCATGCTCAACAACCATGAAAGTAAATGATTATATGTATATGATGTAATATTGTGTGTGTATATATCTACATATACATGATCAGATGTACATGTATATGATCATACATCTAAACAGAGATCTTGACATCTCTATCATCTCAGAATATAAGCACTATTAATAATTTAAATGTATGTCTATGTGTATATTATGATTAGAAAGTTACATATAAAAATTTTAATAATATGCACAATGTGCAAGAACCAAGAAAGTAAAATGAAATTGCATAAGCAGAGGACTTGGGTCAACTTTACAGGCATGACTTGTACAGGTGTATTGGGCTTGCATTCTAAGGCCTCACATTCAGTTTCTCTACTGTCACTTCTTGAAATTGACAATTTTAGGCAAAAGTGATATGTGCAATATGTTTGTCTACCATTCCTTGTCACTTCATTCAATTATACCATTCTCAAAGCACAAGAATGAACACAAAATTGTGTTCAAAACAAGAATAAAGGAAGTGTGTTACATCTAAAACTGAGCAAGCAGAAACACTGACAGCTCCCAGAGGCCATGCTTTCCATTCCAATCAGAACCCACTTAGAACACAGAAAGAAGGCAAAGACATTCTAAGAGAAACAAACAGCCAATGGAACTTATCATATTCTTTCTCATTTGTGTTTCCTCCCTGTATTAGCTAAATAACCACTTAGACTGAAATGATGGCACAGAAGTAAAGATAAAGATAACATAACTCAGACTTACTTTTCCTTTCAGCCCTTCTTTACTCACCAATAAGCCAAAGGTAGAGTGTTGGTAAAATATGCCAACTTGTATCATAAGTGAAATAAAAAGTCATGTTAGTTTTGTGCAGTTCTATTGCTCTAGTAACACTGAAATACACACATGTATGATGAGCTAAAAAATTGTGTAACTTTGGTGATTCTGCCACGAATTAAATGATCTTATATTTGCATTAAAACTATTACTATACAATATAAAGTTGACCACTAAAAATTAATGGTCATGTCATAAAATTTTAGTTTTACTTAGAATGGTGCTAAAATATAACCTGGCAATTAGAGAGCTCACAGAAGGAAAAATGCTTCATATTTTAATACCTTTAATAGCACTTTTTCATAATATTTGCTATTATTATTTGCTATATACTATTTAAACAAGGGGACTCAGATTTTCTTTTAGCACTAGGACCCACAAATTATACAGTTGGCTCTGCAGAAGAAAGAACGTTGGTTCCTGTTTGTAATAACTATGACTTGACTTTTTTTATTTGAAAGATTTTGCATATGAGAGGTAGAATGGGAGAGTGGTTAAACAAGAGACTTTGAAGACAAACATGCCTGATTTTAAATCATGGTTCTGCCACTTACTAGCTGCACGACACTGCACAATAAGAAAATTGTGAAAGTCTTCAGTCGCACTTTTTTTTTGTTTTTTTTGTTTGTTTGTTTTTAATCTGTAACAATAACCTAGAACAATAAGATTACCACCTTTACAGGATCCTGTTTACTTAGAAGTCTATCTACTGTTAATAATGCACCTAGACTATGGTGGATGCTACTTAAATTGTTTCTATCATGATCATTCTATGTATATATAGAACGGTTCCAAGATATGATTCAAAAACTGAGAAGTAGTGGATAAAAGTCAATTAGAAATTACTTTGAGTTGCAGAAGACAGGAAGGACTTAAATCATATAGGATAATGTGCAAAGTAAAAATTTGTGGGAAATAAATTGATATAAAAATGATCTAGCTAGCTTTAAGTAAAAGCTGATTAAAAGCTGAGTGACCATTCAAATCATGGTTAAAGTGGAAGGCAATGCTTTATCAAAAGATTCAGAATGGTTGTGGACTAAATGTGTGTTATAATAAAATTTGGAAACATGTAATGGGTTGTCTCAGAAATGTGTTCCCCTTCATAGGAGATGAACAAGCACTGTCAAGAAACATGTAGAAAAGATACTTTACAAAAGATTCAACATTTTTGCGAACTATATAGCCTATAAAGTTTCATATAACATCCATTGTGGATGACAATGACAGAAAAATAGATAAAAGTGAAATAAATTTATAAAGTGAGTAATTGCATCAAGAAAGAGGTCATGGGAATATTTATAGTTAGGTTTTGTCTTAAAGATTATAGCTAAAGGAATCAGAAATAATGTTAAGAAAGATGGAGTAAAGAAAAAAAATCTAAAACATACAAATAGATTCTCCCTACAGATGTTTTTGAGGAGAAATGCTGATTTTTAATGAAAAAATATTTAACTAAATCAAATGCAGAGAATTATCCATTGTCAAAACAATGTGCAAATACCTTCTAGAGTATCACACCTCAAAACTCATCCAGACCATGGCGGTTTTATTGTGACAGAGGAGGACTTCCTTTGAAGCTAATTAAGCCTAAGCTTCACACTTTATTTCACATGTTGCTATCAAACTATACCTAAATTTTTTAAAGGGCTTATAAAATTACATATGCTTGAAGAGTCACAAAATGCTTGAAGAGTCACAAAATGTAGGTATGACCCAGCAATCCCTCTTCTGGGTATTTACCTACAAAATTTGAAAACATTTATTCATGAAAATATATGCACCCTAATGTTCATAGCAGCATTATTCAAAGTGGCCAAGACATGGAAACAACTGAAGTGTCCTTAGATGATCAAATGAAGAAAATGTGGTACATATATACAATGGAATATTATTCAACCATAAGAAAAGATGAAATATTGCCATTTGCGATAACATGGATGGATTTTGAGATAATCGTGCTGAGAGAAATGTCAGAGAGAAAAGTTGAGAACCATATGATTTCACTCATCTGTGGGATATAAAACTGAAAGCAATAAATGAACAAGACAAACAGAGATTCATGGACACACAGTTTAGTGGTTACCAGAGAGAAGGGGGATGGGAGAGGTAGGTAAGGGTAAAGGGGGTCAAATATTTGGTGATAGAAGGAGATTTGACTTTGGGTGGTGAACACACAATGCAATATATAGATGATGTACTTATCGAATTGTACACTTGAAACCTACATAATTTTATTAACCACTTTCACAATACATTTTAAAATAAATTTCTTAAATATTACATTTTAAAACTCATATTCATGTGTTAAAAGTCATGTTTATATTTGTCAAAAGGTATGCTCATATGTCACCTCCCTTTCTGTAATACTTGACAATGCCTCTGGTAACTTTCCCTACAGCCAACTAACTCTTCATTAGCTCATAAGACTCACATTTTTAGGTATGCTCACAGAGAATACTATGTGAAAAGGGAGACAGTTTGAGCCATAAGCCTAGTCTACATTCCCAGTCTTGATTATTGGCAATAAAGATAATATTTTGATCATGCAGAGGTATGACTTAATTTCATCACAAGAACACAGTCATCTAGCATTAAGTGCTACAGATGATGGCCTTGACTCAACTAAAGCATTTTGTTTGCCCACTTTATTGTTTTATTTTTAAGTCAAATTACACAATTCTTTGATCTCAGAACAAACTTTTTTCCTACACCTATTCAAGGCCTTTTCACTTCAACACTATGTCAGTATTTTACTTTACATTTCATTTTTTCTTGCTATCCTATCTTTAAGGTGATCTCACTATTGCATTATTGATCTTAGCATATCAATAAAATATGATGATATCTGAGAAATCTATTTCTCCTTTGTTTCTTGTATCACTATTCATGTATTATGTCATACATATTCATCACTTTTTTAATAGATTGTAAATTCATTAATGGTAATACTCAAGACAATATTATTTATTTACTTGAGAGTTTTACACACAGTAGGCATTCAACAAGTATATAATAATCAGTTTTGGGGGGAATTATAGATTGTAGTTTTCTTGGGTTAGGGACTTAATTCCTCAATTTATGTATTAACAACTTTCATTCTTAAAATGGCTTATGTGAGTTCAGTTAAATTCACTAGCACTTATTTGATAAATAAAAACATGAATTTCATATTAGTGCCTGAACCTACACGCTTGACGTCATAATTAGAAATTGATTTTCATTTTGTTTTGTAGTCCTTATTCAAGCAAAGATAACACATCTTGGATGTATTTTAAAATAAGTTTAACAACTTAAGATTTTTTTCTTTCAATTGTTTAATTAAAACACATGTTAATCATTTAAATTTTTTTTTATTTTGAAATTTTAAGTGCAACCAGAAAATAAAATTGTTGTCATTTAATAACATGAGAAAGCTTGATCAAGTTTTAAGCCTTATTTTTCAAACTCACAAGGTTTAGAAAATTCAGATGAGTTGAAGAATCTAGTCTCTGATCCTTGCTGACCATTGTTAAAATGCACAGTGCTTTTCTTCCCTGCATGACCTTAAAAGAGCCTCTATACTATGCTTATCAATCCTTAACGTTTTTTTATGCTTTTACATTGTTAGGTAGAACTTAAAAAGAACTCATACTACCATTAGACTGAAAAATCCATTGTAGCTTATTAAAGAAATTGTAGCACAGATATATATATGACAAGTATAGAGATATAAATCTGGAACATTCAGTATTAGCATTATGAACTCAGTAATGGAACTTCTGCTGCTGGACATGATGGAGTAACAGCAACCAGATTTATTCTTCCACTTTAAACAACTTAAAAAATAGGGAAAATATATGGAATAGCATTTTTCAGATAATAACCTTAAAATGAGCACTAAGAGAAAATATTTGGAAAGCAATCAACCAGTTACTATTAAATTTAATATACAAAATATATATGAATTTTGTTTCATGACCTTATAGCCTTGAGTAACATAATACTTACATCTCTTCTAGACTAAATATGTAAAAACAAGGAAACCATGGACCAATATTTCCACAGAAACTTAGGAGAATTTTTTGATTTCATAAACACAAATAAAGATACTTTCAGAAAAGTTTATGTAGGCCACACTTATTTCCACATCAAAACATCATTTCAAATGTCTTGAACTGTCTCAGTCATTTCATTACATAAAAAGCATTAGGCATTATCAGGAGAGATGAACAGAAGCAGCTTGGAAATGGCTCTGCCCCTTCAATATAGAGGTTTTATTCTGTGATCTCCCATCTAGTTATCTCTTTGGGTGGGCTCCTATAGCTAAGTTAGGCAGCCTTATGTAATCAATATCTAAGCTCATCCCTGAATTATAAAGTCTCACATTTTGTTCAGAGCCATGAGAATTTCCTTCAACGTTAGGGAAATTCTCATGATGAACGAAAACATTACAAAGATTCTACAAAGCAAATATGGAAAAGTTCTAACTAAACTCCAATCACAAAAGGAGGTGTTTTAACATGAGAAACAGACCGACACCAAGAGGTACTGTGATAACATGCATGTGCATGAAAGAAATCCAAGGAGATGCACACATTCGAAATTTCTACTTTTCCATATGAAGTACAGCTCCCTTCTATTTTCATAAGTTACTAAGTTACACAAGCAAAAATGCATTTTAAGTAAAAAAAAAATTAAATGTTATTCTGTCTGATATCCCTTGCTAAAAGATACTAATAGGAAATACAAACATACATTGTGTGAATTTTTATATTTCCCTATAAACTCTGCCATAGCCATTTAAGTCATTTTTTGATTTGTGAGTTTTCAAATCAATTTCAGATTAATAGTGCTATATATTGGTATCGATAATATAGTTTCTAGTAAGATAGTTGAAAAATTAAAGAAGGCTGTTTTTCTAAAGAAAATAAGGTCCTTTGATAAGTTTCACAATCATTCACCGAAGAGCTTTCAACTGAAGGACTGCTGTGATTGATTCTTCCTGTCTTGTCCAGCCTCTCAACTTTTACAAATGTACTCGTTCAAATATCCATCTAGATAATTTTCCATTCCCACTTTCAAGCCTTATGCCAAGCCAGATAATATGCTTGAAAACGCCTTTTTTCTCCTTCCATCAGGCCATTACTTTTTCATCAGACTTATCCAAAATTTTCATATCATTCTGAACATTTCCTCATTTAATCACAAGAGAGACAGCAGCTCTACTACACCAATCCTGCCTGAAGGAAGATTTCACATAGTGGTTCCCCTGGCACTTCATTCCAAATATGTGCTTTTTCAGGTCCTCTCCTCAAAAATGTACTTTGACATAAATCTTATTTTATTGTCTCTGTATTTGTATCATGTTATTCTGCTCTTAACAGTTTTTATTTGTTTGTATGAATTGTCTCTTTAGATTTGTTGGGTTACTAGAAGCCAGGAACCTTGTTTGTAACTCGAGAAAGGCACATTTCTTTCTAATCCTTAAGAAGATGCTCATGAAATGCCTTTTGATATAGAAGAAAATGTATCAATCTATTACATCAGTGGAGATTGTTTTTGAACCTCCAGGGAAACAACAGCTATTCTGAGAGAAAAACTCTTTCATGAGATTTTTCAATACATTTTAAAGAAATTAAAACAAAATAAACCAGTTGTCAAAAGTAAACAAATTTCTTTTGCTCTTAAATGTATACTTTCGGAGGCTTAGAAGTTACTTTCTATGTCCTATTTCTGACTGGTTGATTTAAAAATTATAACAGCTGCTATCATTTATTATTGGTTAAAATGTTGAGTTTAAAGAATTTATCCATAATTCCATATGGAATAACTATCTTTTTAAATTGAAACTGAGGCATTTCTATTTCCCCCCATCTCCCCGCCTTTTGGTAGAGAATGAAGACTGGTTGCTACAGCAACAGATTTATTCTCCTAGTGCATTTGTACTTTCATCAGATGTTCACTCTGACAGTGAGTTCTGCTTTCTGAATTGTCTGACTTTTACAATTCAGACTTTTAATTATAAAACCTGTAACAGTTTCATTCTGCTGCCCTTAAGGTTAATACAAACCATGTTATATTGAAGAAAATGTGGATTGCAGAACAATTCTTGGGGAGAACAGAGAAAAGCAAGTAATTATATTTTAAAATCTATAGTCAAAAATATTAAACTTTAAATTATCTGCAGCTGTTCTATTTGTAAAAGACCATTGGAGAATTTTAAAAAGTCGTTTTCTCTTTCTTCAGTTTTCTCCATCACTCTTCAACCAAGGTTCTTCACAAATACTCAGAACTAGAATAATATATTGTATTCCAATCACTTAGCTTTTCAACTACAGAATTTAACTCTTGAATCAGGGGAGGAAGTGAAACTCAAAAATGTTTAAATTTCTACTCTATAAACTACATTTTTATCTTGAACTAATTGTTAGCTTTCTAAAAACATGGTGTGCTTTAAAGCTGCAGAATATACATATTACATTGGAAAACAAAATGAATATTCAACACTCTTGCTTTGTCAGTTTTGCAAAGAGGTAGAATATGTTCAACAAGAAAAAAGAAAAGCTTTTAGTAAACAGTCAATAAAGCAGAAAGGAAAAAAATCAGCAAAAAGGGATGATAAAGTTGAGGAAATCTCTTAGAAAGTAAAGTAAAAACACAAATACCTATAGCATAGAAGTAAAAAGAGGAGTAAATATTGAACAAATCCGGGAGATACAATATTCAGCTACCATTCCCAACACTGTAATGATTCCCCCAACAGAATAACTTCCAACTGACAATTCCACCAGAAGCATAGCTTCTGCTTTGCCTGTCATTCTGTTCCAGACTCTACATACTTATTCTGGCATTGTGAGCATCTCTACATTCCAACTCACTAGCCAGCCAGGAATAAAAACAAACAAAAAAACACTTAACATACCCCAAAAAGCTAGAATAACTTCCTTTGAGAAATGGCAAGGAATTACTTTCCAAAATGGAATTTTAATAGAAATTCTAGATTTTTTTTCTGATAATTTCACTCAAGCACTCACAGAGTCTGCAGAATAGCTTACTTTTTTTTAATTATCATTATTATCTGCCAGAACAACATAGAAACACTCCTTAAGGCCAGGTGAAGTAATTTGTAATGTCTCAAACTACTTTGAGTTTTCTGTTGCTTAGAATGGTTTACATATTTTCTTTGGCTACAGGCAAAAAATTGGATCTTGAATATTTTATATGTAAAGATTCACTCTGCAGCATTATTTTAAAGCAGAATCTTGCAACGGCTGTAAAAATAAATAAATAATATGCTGATGAATTATTCCTATCCATACCAAAGATTATCTAGAAAATAAAAAGAATGGCATGCAGCTATATCATCTGACATGATATAGTCTTTATGGAAAGAATTTCCATTATACATAGTTACAAACAGCATTTTATATCTAATTTGTATAAATTTATAGTATTTATAGTAAAAGATCTAGAACAATGTTCACTAAAACATTGACTATAATCTGAGTAGTGATCCCTTTTTATTTTTCTAGGTAAAATTTTCTATTTCTAAAATTTATTATCTTTTTAAATTGCCCCCAAGACTTGATAAAATAGGCAGTAATTGACTATTGAATTAAAGATAATTTTTAAAATATGTTTCTAAACCTTAATCTTTCTGAATGGGATTAATGCCTACATAAAAGATGCTGTGAGAGACCCCAGACACCTCCAGCCATGTGACGTTATAATGAAAAGACAGTAGTCAATGAGGAAGCAGGGTCTCACTAGACATGGAATCTGCCCATGGAATGCTACTGGATTTCCCAGTCTCCAGAACTGTATGAAACGTGTGTAGTTTGTAAGCTCCCCAGTCTCTCTTATGTTCGTTATAGCAGCCCAACTAAGACATTGTTTGAAACCATCTGATGTATGTTAATTCATGAACACAGAGATGGTAGTCCTTTGAGATAGTGGAGCAATGCACATAAATCTTCTGACTGGAAAGCAGGACTTGTCATATATAGATTTGTCATATATAGTTGCGCTTATCAGGAAACTCATAGAACACAATGTATGGGCATTTTTTGATAAAGCAAATCTAAAGTGATACTTCACTATAAAGAACAAGAAAATTATTGCTTCTAATGAATTTTTTCTTTAATTACTTTTCTAAGATATTGTGTACCTTTTAATCTATAGCTTTATTTTAATAATATATGATTCTAAGTTCCTGTTTATATCAAAAGTCAGTTTTTCTCAAACAAGAACATAGTTGCAAAGCATCTTCAACCTATTCATAATACAATTCTATATACCTATGGAAAATAGGTATATTCTGACATGAAAGATCTAGTTGAAATCCTCCATCCACGCATAAGCAGCAAGTAGTAACTGTCGTCAATATATAAAGAGAATATAACTTTTTTTTACATGTTTAAAATAACAAATGACAATGATAGAGGAAAAGAAATAAAAATATTTCTAACTTATATTATTTGTAACAGTTCTTAGTAGGATGATGAGATATAGAATTATAGCAATCTAAAAATCTCATTATAATCTTCCATCACATTCTACATCTATTTTGCTAAAAAATCAGTGTTGAGGATCTTGACCTTCAGGATGCAGAAATGCAGCCCAGCTGACACTCTCACTGTTGCCTCCTGAAATCCTGACCAGAGAACCCAGCTAAGCTGTACCAGAAAACTGTGAGACAATGTGTTGTTTTAAGTCGCTATATTTATGATAATGTCCTCCACAGTAACAGAAAATTAATCCTCGTTGTTAAATTTTACTAAAATCTTAACACTTAACTGATTTTAAACTATGAAGTAATTGCACATGAATGTGACTTGTCTGTATATATGTCTATACAAAAATGCATGTCAAATCTGGCATATGCCTCTAAAACTAATTTCTAATTAAAATACCTCAAATAATTACATAATTTTGATCAGTCTTCATATTTTTTACTTATAATGAAAAATAAACGTGTGCTGAATTAAACAGTTAAGCTTAAGAGAGCGAAACCAATATGTGGTTATCCATAACATATCTTTTGTATGTTTATTTATTTATTTACATTTTAATTTGAGATAGCTATTCTTTTAAAAGTACATTACTATGGAAGGAGGTGCTAGATAAATGATCACTACTAGTTCCCCATTAAAAATGGTGAATAATGAATCTGTCAATGAGAGATAGCTTAAAATAAGAGAAGACTATTCAAGAGTTGCCTAGGACCTTACTTGGTGCTCCTTTAACTTGCAAAGGTAACAGGTACTTGATGTGCTTTAACATTTGACAAAATAATGTTCAAAAAAAGAAAGTTGTAATTTTGTCCAGAGATTTGCTTTCACTAAAAAAATAAATTATTTTAGTAACATAAATTATCATTAAATTGATTTTTACTATGTGTAAACAAGACATTCTTGGGCATATTTTGACAAAAGGTATTTAAAATACTTATCACAAAGATTTGTTACTCGATTGTGGAGTTTTTAAATTTTTGTTTTCTGATTTTTAACTATAAATAAAAATAGATACAAAGTCATAATTTAAAATCCATATATTTATTATTTTGATTATGTAATGGCAACTAGATAACTTCAACTAGTCTATGTTTTTATTACTAGTCTCTTCATGAAAGAAAATTTTAAGTATTAAAAATTTTATTGGCTTAAATTTTATAAATAATGAATGTTGTTTTGTCTAGAAAAATCACTTTGATCTCTGGATACAACACAAGTAGTTATAAAATAGTGTAATGCAAAGTTTTATCATCCTGACAAGGCTATTATGCTTTGCACAATGTGACAAAAGGGATATTACATAAAGTTTTAACTATTTCAATTTTAATACAAGTTTTCATTGACTTACTTGATTTCCCAGGCTGAAGGTAAATTTTTTGACATTTAAAGAATTCCCTTAGCAACATGTTTTTCAATGCATTGTACTCTGCCAATTATGATCATTTCAGCTCATTAGATGCTGTCTGGAAACAAAAGGAATGAAGCAGAAATACTCCCTACTGATACATTATTTTTGGAGGATTGGCATTACACAATTAGCAAATGTTATTAAATGTCTTTAAGTATCATTAGTGAAGAAGAATGGAAAACTGTTTAATGGTTACCCCTCTCTGTGCTTTGAATGGATTGATAGTGCATGAAGTCATTTAAAGATATTAAATATAAAGACAAGCAAGACCATCTGTTTTATATATTCAGTATCCTATACATTTTATTTTGCATAACTATTTCACTAAAAAAGGATTCATTGAACTGATAAAGTGTTCATAAAAGGTGAAATGCCTACACAT
>NW_011888792.1:16246705-16254565 GCF_000151845.1 Pteropus vampyrus
CAAAATTAGAAAGATGCGCTGCAAAATTCTGCTGCCCATATAGGAATTTTTATGCAATTTATGAAACACAAATTAGTCTTACTCTCTAAAAAATGAAATAGAATCTTTTTTAGAAGTATTAAAAATATTTTTAAAGCAACAAGAAAAACAAAAGAATTAACAAAACATACTTGTCAGTATCTCTTTATCTCTGTTGAATAGTTATAATTTATAAAGACGTCTTACTACCAAAGCATAGTATCTTTTTATCTTTCTTTAGATAAAAATGAACATGCAAAAAAATATATATATAACACTCTTGCCAGTATCTCTACATCTCTATTTGTACTGTTGTATTATGAAGTATAAGGTTCCAAACCAAATAAAAGAAACCACTACAAACATCAAGAAAGCACTCTCCAGGATATGACACCTAAAGCGCAATCAACAAACTTAAAAATAAACCAGTGGGAGTACATCTAACTAAAAAGTTTCTGCACAGCAAAAGAAACCATCAACAAAATTAAGACAACCTATGAAATGAAAAGAAGTATTTGCAAACCATGTATTTGATGTTGGGTTAACATCCAAAATATAAAAAGAACTCATAGAACTCAATAACGAAAAAAAAATCAAATTTAAAAATGGGCAATGGACTTGAATAGACATTTTTTTCCAAAGAAGATATATGCACAGCCAACAGGTACATGAAAAGATGCTCACAATCACTAGTCATTAGGAAAAGGCAAATTAAAACCACACCCTCAAGCCTGGTAGAATGGTCATCATTAAAAGACAAGAGATAACAAGTGCTGGTGTGGATGTAGGGAAGAGAGAGAGCGCTTGTGCACTGTTGGTGAGATTGTAAATTGGTGCAGCCACTATGAAAAATAGTATGGAGATCCCACAAAAAAATTAAAAATAGAATTACGATATGATCCAGCAATTCCATTACTGGGAATATACACAAAGGAAACAAAATAGTATGTCATAGAGATATGTCCATAGCAGGATTATTTACAAGTGTCCACTGATGAATGACTGAATATAGAAGATGAGGTATATATACACAAAGAAGAAAATCTTGCCATTTGAGACAATATGGATGGATCTTGAGGGCATTATGCTAAGTGAAATAAGTCTGAGAAACAAATACTGTAAAATCTCACTTATTTGTAGAATTAAAAAAAGAAAATTTAAAAAAATTATAGGAAAAGAGATCAGCTCAGTGATTACTAGAGTCAGTGGGTGGGGTAAGGGGGAATTGAGAGAAAGTGGTCAAAAGGCACAAACTTCCAGTTATAAAATACATAAGTACTAGGAATATAATGTACTTGATGACCACAATTAACACTGCTGCATGGTATATATGGAAGTTGCTAAGAAAGTATAACCTAAGAATTCTCATCACTAGGAAAAAAAAGTTTTCTTTAGTTTTGTATTTATATGATGATGATGGCTTTAAACTAAACATACTAGGGTGATCATTTTGCAACATATGTAAGTTAAGTCATTCTGCTCTACACCTTAAACTTATGTCGGTCATATCTCAGTAAAACTGAAAAAAATAACAAAACCTAGGAAATCACTAAAGACCAACAAAAAAAGGGTGGGGGGAGGGGAGAAAAAGAAAGAAAGCAGCCTTTAGACTATCTTATGAAGTAGATTTGGCACAATCATTAAAAAATTGAAAACTGAAAAATGTATGGAGGAATAACATTTAGTGATAATGAGTGATTTATTTACTATTTCAGTTTTAAACCATTCATTACGTCTCCCAATAAAGTTTCAGGTTTGGAGGAGAAAAAAGGAAACTGATCTGAAAAATTACAGAAATTACAAAAGACCTAGAAAAAAGTACCTATTATTCTTATCACACTGACTATGCTTTCACTAGCAAAGTCCATTATAAGTCCATCTGTTTTCATATCCTGTTACTTAAAATAGAAATTTAATTTGACCTAAGTTTATATTAAATACATATTTAAAAGAGGAAATATTTGTTTCAAATATAAAATTTATAAAAATGTCTTGTTAAAATTTTTCTTAAAAAATGGGCCATGACAAAGTATATTTATATTCAGAGCTTAATATAAATGATAATTTGGTATAAATATTACTAAGAACACATTTTTAATTTTGATGTTATCCATCTCTTAATATCAGAGAGTCCACATTTATCTAGTATCAGGAAATAGAAATCACACTTAAGCAGCCAAAAAAGTGTCATAATTCTGTATTTAAAATCTCATATACTCTACATACATGGTCAGCCCAAAATATTTGGATTCTAAACTTGGACATATGAAGAATAAACTTGGTTATATGACAAATATCTTTAGGCTAGTGACAGTATAGTAGGGAAAAATATTTTAGACTAAAAATAACTGTAGCGAAAACGATTGTTGATGGTATTATAGTAAGTATGGCAGACAGGCTTTTAACAGGACATTTGTTTTAATCTACTTATGACACAATTTTCTATTATTGCTTAAAATATCAATTGCTATATCAGTTGATAATGATAATGTGGCAGAATCTTCAAATAGTTCATTATCCCACATTTAGAACACCCAACTCCAAATCTATTATTCCAGCAAGAATTTCAATTACAACTGTTTTTAAAAACTACTGATTCTTAATAAGAGCTGACTATATAATTATTGTGGAACTTTATTTAATCAGTAGTTATCACTTTTATTTATTTTAAGACCTTATTAGAGTAGTAAAATGTATTGAGGAACAAAACTCTTATTTGTATGATTTACATCTATAGATATTTACCACATTAGAAAAAGAGACAGAGCTTTAAAAGTATATTAATTTTAAACTCATAAGTCTATTATATACAAAATTTTATAAAATATATTTTTTGAAACAAAAACATTCAAAGAGGAGGCATTGTTTTATATATTTTCAAATAATAGCATCTGGTTTAATAGGGAATAGCTGGATTCTTATATCCATTTCTGCCTTCAGTTTGTTGTGATATATTGTTTTTACTAAACTATACAAATAAAATACAACTCAAACCAATATATAGTTGGAAAATAGAGGGGCATTTCAGTAATCTTTCAGATGTAATTGTGGATGTTCTTGATACTACACCCAAACTCAACGAGTGGGAGATTCTTAAAGCTTACTTTCAACATTATATCTAAAACCTTACAATAAACTTTTCATATTCACTCCAGCATTTTGTATTTTGAGTGCATTTTTTACTTATGCATGATTATATAACACAATATATTGGTTATCTGTAAAATTTTTACTCACTGATCATTTCTTGCAAATGTTGATACATTATACATTATCAAAAAATCAAACTCTTTAATATCGCTATCTTATCTCAAAAATATTTAAGTATTATCAGTAGTCACCTCTGTGGTTGGATATTTTCCAAATTCTGCTTGAAAGTTTTAATTTTATCATTGGCAGTTATTTTCCTGAAGAGAAAGTCTCCTTTGTTTATAAACAAAAATATATCTGCCTGATACCCAACTTTAAGTAACCATAATCTGTCAGTTGTTGTTTAAGTAGAAATGGTATTCCATAAAAAAGCAGCTAATACAGCTAACGAATCTACCACTATGTGATTTTTCTTGAAACAATCATTATACAGAATAAATGCTTTGACAATACTTCCCAATTTATCACACAGAAAAATTTAAATGATGCACACACGAAACTAAATATTTAGTGAAATTAATAATTGTATTACTTCAGGGATATGTTTTATGTGGAATTTTTATGTTTCCTGTTTAATTGTGTATCTTTTTGTTTTTTAACTACAGTATGTGGCAGTGACAAATACAATGACCATTATTACAATCCGATGCCATTGACTCGATTAGTGCTGAGAAACCAGGTTTTACCCACCGTCACAATAGTGCAATGTTGACATAATATAATAGTGCAATGTTGACATAATATAAAAGGCAAATCTTGAGATTGTTATGAAAATCATGTTGACCTTGTAGTCCCCTGAAATAATCCTGGGAACCTTGGAGAATCTATGGACCACAATCAAGAACTACTTCTTAAAAGCTAATGCATTTCTTGGTGCAGAAATTAGAAACTTCATATTATTAATAAAACTGCTCTTTATCTTCTGGGAATGCTCTATATTTATCTCCATTTTTATATCTTAGAGAAAGTACAAATATATCATGACTAGGCATATCACAAAAGTTTTGTGACTTCCATAGTTATTCTGAGTCTAACCAATATAGACTGATTTCACTCATAATTAATAATTTTGTAAAAGCCTAAATTCTAAATGACACATCTTCATTAATTCCATATCTTAGAACATGTGTAGTAATTATTCTAAAATGCCTAGGTGCTTTAAAGAATAGAGAACTGGTGCCAATGCTAGGTAGTCTAGTGTGAACCTTGTTCCTGCCACATTTTGCTTTGTGACAGTATCAAAAAATTGAGCATAATTTAATAACTACTTCATAGGATTATAATGAAAATTAAATTAAAAATACAGGGAAAATACACATAAGCATACATAATAGTGTAAAAACTAATTAAATGTTAGGCTGATACAAAGAAAACATTTTAGAGTAAAAGGTATCATAATTCTAGGATTTGGGTTCCTAGGAAACGCAAAGTCACCATATTAAAGTTTTAAGGTATCTGCAGTTTAATACATTTAGCACATTTATAATATTAAAATAAATACTAATGAAAGAGAAATGGTCAATTTTGCTTTTAAATTTCTGGTTATTGAAGTCAGAATTTTATACATATCCCAGATAACTATTTATTTTAATCGTTCCTACCAATGACAATTATTTTAGTCTTATTTAAAACAGACATCTGAAAATTGAAAACTTATATTTTGTTAATATAAAAAAAGATGTGAATAATATGGTATTGTGATAAGGTGAAATTTAATAAAATATACATTAACCTTTAAAAAGTTTTAAAGTTTATTTATAAGTTAGGGAGGACCTGCCAACAAAGTTAGATTAGACTCACGGATTTAAAAATTACAGTTAGAGGCAGATAAGTAAAAGTGTTGATTTTTACTAAAAATAGTCAACACTATTTTTGATTCTGTGAATTTAATGACACCAAAGGACTGTGCAGTTAGTGTGTGCAGATAACACTAAAAGCTGTCAGAAGTCTTTCAAAACAGTGTATCTGTAGTAGTAAAATTCATTAAGTTTTAGTTATTGACATGCTAGAGCAGAATTTTCTTCTTAATTAGAACAACTTATTTACTTTTTAAAGTTGTTTTGTATAAACTGATTACTATTTCTTGCTTTTATGTTATTTTAATAGAATTATTTAAAATTGTAAAACTCTCACGTGACAACAGTAATACAGAGTCAGAATATACAGCTAATATCTGAAGAGCCTAATCAAATTACCTCAAACCTAAGGACTGTGCAAAAAAGATAGGGTAATGTCACAGGCAGTAGAAGTCATAATAATATCTCCTACACACCTTTTTTGTTAGGTAACTGGTGATTCTGTTCGAATCCTTAAAAAGAAAACTACATAATGGACATTTGGATTTAAGCGTTGTCCTTCTCAAGATAAAAAAATATATAACATTTTTTATAAAAAAGAAATAAATTTTACTTCCCATTTAGAGTCTCCCTGGTTCTACAGTAAGGCTATATTTCAGGTTTGGGGCGAGCTTCTAAATAGACATCTACAGTTCACTTTATCAATGTTTCATCAGTCACTTATTCCTCCCATCAAATTGATAAATTATTTTCTCATCAATGCTAATCTTTTACACCAGAAATACAATAAAGACTTTATTTCAAATGCATATTTCATGTAGATGTAATGTTATAACAAAACTTCATCACTCAGATACAGTTACTATCAACTCAAAAGCTACTCCTGACCTACTTTACATCTACCCATAATCTGAAACAAATCTTACACGTCATTAACAATCTTTAAATATTTCAGTTTATATCACTAAAAGATTAGGACTTTTTTCAACACGACCACAAAACAATGGTTTCTCTCTCTCTCTCTCTCTCTCTCTCTCTCACACACACACACACAATTTAATATCATCAAGTATCTACTGTGTTCAAGTATCCAATTCTAAGGAAGTCTTTTTTTTATAGTTTGTTTGAATCAGAATCTAAATAATTACACACGGTAATGACTAATTGACATATATCTTATATGTACTTTAACCTAGACTTTTCTACTATGTATTTCTTCCCTTGCAGTTAACTTAATAAAGAAATCAGTTCATTTGTCCTTCAGAAAGACCCTCTGTGTAATGTTTGCATACCACCTCTTTATTGTTGAGCGTATTACCCTGTCTTCTGTATGACAGAATCAAGTCTAACTCATTATTTATGCTGAGTTCTTCCATAAATATGCAGGTCAAGACTCTTTACCTCTAAAAGACATATTAACTATGTGTATGAGTGCAAAAAAATACACATGGCTTGAGTGGCACTAACAAAAAGATGGCTAATCTCTTCTAAAAATAAGAATAAACTCTTTAATGGAAGATGTTCAGTACATTTCTAGATTCTTTCCCTCTGAAACAATGCATTTGTGAGAGAGAATAAGCACAAGAATCAGAATGAAAGCACACTATTCGCATAGTTGCCAGTTGATGTTTTATTAAACTTTAATCACCATTTTCCCTCCCATTTAATCAATCTATGTTTCTGTAAAATTTTGGGATAAGCCATAGAACAGCTGAACATAATTCCTTTAGACTTAATAATTAGTGTTTCCTGATGAGTGATGACTACATTTTACCAACAGAACCATCCCTAGAATGGCTTGTAGTTTAGATGGATCACTCATAGCTGATAATAAAAGGAGAGACAGCAAATAGACTCTCATTTCCTCAGGAACAGATAGTCTGCACCTGGGTTAAATTCAACAAGTAACATTGTATTTTTAATTTGCATTTCTTTTTGGAGCAATGAATTTTTATTTATTTTTATTTTTTAAATTATTTTATATTAGTTTCAGATATATAGTACAATGGTTAGACATTTATATAATTTATGAAGTGATCCCCCTCATTTACTCTGGCACCCATGCGGCACTATACACAACCATTACAATATCATTGACCTTATACTATACTGTAAATCCCTGTGACTGTTTTGTAACTATTAATTTGTACTTCTTCATCCTTTCACCTTTTTCACTCAACCCCTCAACCTCCTCTCCTCTGGCAATCACCAGTTTGTTTTCAGTGAGTACATTTTGTTTAGTTTGTTCATTTCTTTTTTCCCCTTAGATTCTGCATATAAATGAAATCATGTGGTATTTATCTTTCTCTGTCTGACTTATTTCACTCAGCATAATACCCTCTAGGTTGATCTGTGTCTTTACAAAAAGTAAGATTTCATTTTTTTAATGGCTGAGTAATATTTCATTGTATATATATGCATAACTTCTTTATCCAATCGTCTATTGATGGGCACTTCGGTTGCTTCCATATCTTGGCTATTGTGAATATAGTTGCTGTGAACATAAGGGTGCCTATATCTTTACAAACTAGTGTTTTGGTTTTCTTTGGATAAATACCCAGATGTACAATTGCTGGGTCAAAAGGTAGTTCTATTTCTAATTTTTTATGAGGAGCCTCCAAACTTTTCCACAGTGGCTATACCAATTTGCAATCCCATCAACAGTACACAAGGGGTCCCTTTTCTCCACATCTTCACCAGCATTTCTTGTTTTTTGATTTATTGATGATAGCCAATCTGGTGTGAGGTGATATCTCATTGTGGTTTTAATTTACACTTTCTTGATGATTAGTGACCTTGAGCATCTTTTCATATGTCTATTAGCCATCTATATGTCCTCTTTGGAGAAATGCCTATTCAGGTCTTCTGCCCATTTTTTAATTGGATTGTTTTTTTT
>NW_011888792.1:16255960-16271469 GCF_000151845.1 Pteropus vampyrus
TTTTTTTTGTTATTGTTGTTAAAGTGTATAAGTTCTTTATAAATTTTGGATATTAACTCTCTTGTCAGAAGTATCATAGGCAAATATCTTCTCCCATTCAGTAGGCTGGCTTTTCATTTTGTTTATGGTTTCCTTTCTTGTGCAAAATCTTTTTAGTTTGATGTAGTCCAATTTGTTTATTCTTTTGTTCCCTTTGTCCGAGGACATTTATCAGAAAAAAAAATTACTAATAACAATACAGAGAGCTTACTACCTATGTTTTATTTTAGAAATTTTATAGTTTCAGGTCTTACATTTAAGCCTTTAATCCATTTTGAGTTTATTCTTGCATATAGTATAAGAAGGTGGTCCAGTTTCATTTTTTTGCATGTATCTGTTCAGTTTTCCCAATACTATTTGTCTTTACCCCCTTGTATATTCCTGCCTCTTTTGTCATAGATTAAATGACTGTATAGGTGTGGATTTTTGGTTTCTTTCTTCCATTGATCTGTGTATCTGTTTTTATGCCAGTATCATGCTGTTTTGATGACTATCACCTTGTAGTATAGTTTGATATCAGGCAGTGCAATACCTCTAACTTTGTTCTTCTTTCTCAAGACTATCATGGCTAGTCAGAGTCTTTTCTGGTTCCACATAAATTTTAAGTTACATTATTTCTTTGTTGTCTGCTTAGATATATAACTATATCTATATTTTAAATTATGTCTTGACTCAGTTTTGAGTCCCTGGCTAGTGGCCAGTTAGTTCCTTTTAAGCAGCTAAGTCCACACCCCTAAACACTTCCCTTGTTATGCTCTTACACTCAGGGAGCCATTATTCACCAGCCCAACTGTCCCAAGGGCAGGTATTAGACAAGCAGGGACAGCCTCTATACCCAGCATCCTACAAAATTATTCAAATTAGCCATACAACACAGAGCCCAAGAAACCTTGCTAACCACCCAACTCTTAGCATATATAAGCCATCTTCTAAAGCTCTAGTTTGCTGTTAGCCTGTCCCCAGTTCCAATTCTCTGTGTGGCCCTGCCTGTCTGCCTTCTCTGGTCCGAAGCTGTAAGTAAAAAAAAAAAAAAATCAGCCTTTCATCTATCTGTCAGTATGTTTTGTCCTGCCATCCAAAGAATCCTTAAATTTTGTAAAATATTCAGTCAATTCTCACTTCTCCAATTTGATGTTTTCATATTTATAAAAAGTTTTAGTTTATATTAGAAACTCAAATGTCTGATGAAAAGCTTAAAAAGCACAAGAAGAAATAAATATATCATAGAAGAAATATAAACTACTTAACAGATGAAAATGTCCTAACACCACTTTTGTCAGATCACTATTGTGAAGAAACTAATTCAATGGTATATTTATAGAAGCAGGACATATTTTAAGATTACTGTGAATAAGTTTTTAAGATACTATTTATATAAGTTGGAGACATGCAAAAATATATGCTTTTTTAAATGAAGTTAAACGTGAATATATATATATACACACATATATATATCCCCACACAGAAAAAAAATAAAAAAAAAAGAAAAAAGAAAAAAGAGATATATCCACACACGTGAATACATTAAAAAAATTTCTCAGTTATATTAATAAATATATAAGCAATAAGTTATTCTTAATTAGTTTTCATAAGTTTTTAAAACTGGGTCAAAAGGAATATACATTTGATAACTGCAACCAATATCTCCTCTAAAATACCTTACCGATTACATATATGCTAACTGGATCTAAAAATGCATTTATTTCAGTTTTAATAACACTAAATAATGTTTGTTACTTTCTTAAAATAAAATATTGCATCTTACGTAGTTTTACACTGGTAGCCCCTGGTAATAAATTTGAGCATATTTTCATATACTTATCAGATAATTGCACTTATAATCATATCAACTCCTTACCCAGAACTTTCAAAGCCCTGTTTTCTCCAGTCCCAATCTTTATAATCAATTCCAACTCATGCCACTTTCCTTCTCTCTCAACCTACAACTCTCTAGCAATATTCTAGCAGTTTCTAGATTGTATAGTGCACTCTTTCACCTGAGCACAATGTTCCTTATTGTACTCTATGACTATTTCTCCATTCCCACATCAGCCCTAATTCTTTGAATGCTATTCCTTTTGATCCTTTCAATTTCCTTCCACCGTATTATCCTCTAATACAACACCCCACTGATTTCCCTCACAGCAGATTTCATGATACAGACTATTATTGCTTAATGTTTACTCTCTATATATGTGGCTAGTCTCTGTCTGATACAATACTTTATGGATATTTCCACTTGCACAGGCAGCCACCTGATTTATTTCCCTCCATCTGTCTAGGAGAGGTCAAAACAAATAGAACTTTCCCGAATCATCTCTACATTACTTCTTGATATGCCCTTACATATATTCTTCTCTTTGACAATGCTGAACTAACTCCAGTTTTCTCTAAAACATCATGAAATTTCATGTGTTCATGCATTCACACATTTTCTTTGCCTGGAAATTCTTCACTACAGTGCTGCTAATCCTTCATCAATTAAGTTCACTTTCTGTCTTCTCTGTCTGCATCTTCTACTTGCAGAACGGCCAGTAAATAGCACATACTGTTAGATCACAAGATAGTGAACTCCTTGAAAACAGAGACTCCATGGTTATTATACAAAGACTAACAAGGTCTGTTGCATAGTAGTTGATCGATAATTGTGTATCTAATGAATCTGGAGCATTCTGTGTCTTGATAGCATTAATTTTGCATAAGATTAGAGAAACTTCTTGACAAAAACAACAAGCCTAAATGAGCCACTAATATTAAGAACTGATCATGAGTCACTAGATGCTGCAGTAGACTGAAGGAACATTTTAGAGCAGTTGCGCATGCTGAGACAAATTTAATAATTAGACTACTATGTAATTAAAAATGGCACTGCATACCTGTAAGCAGGAAAGTAAGAACAAACCTGAGCAGACATTAGTTGACAAGGCAATTCTTTTAGGTATACATTTGGCCAAGGAATTTAATCAGTTGCTTAGTAAGGATTCAAAGTTATTACAAAAACCCTAAGAAAAACTATTAGATTTCATTTCTTTTCTCTGAATTTATATTTTAGTAAACCAATACTATTTTTCACTCCATAGCATGAATTGAATTATTCTCAGGTAATTCAGTTTTTACTTGTTGATTTTCAAATTAAACAAATGCATCTTTATTTAAAATGATTGTCACAGTCAAGACTTTGGTACTTTCTCTAGTCCTTTTCAGTCTAGGAAAATAAGAGAGAGAAAAAGAAGGATAGAGAATTCCTCAATACTTAAGTGATCATTAGCATATAAGACATAAGTTATGTGTAAGTGCACTTAATAGTGACTATTTTCTCATATAATTTAGAACTAGATTTTTAAAACTAACTAAAATACTGGGTTTAGAGAAATTTTAATTTATAAAATTTTATTAGAGGAAACACTTAGTTTTAACTGCAAAATTTCCTGATTTGCCTTTTGATTTTTGAGTATTCTTCTGAACATCAAATATGAGCATCAGATAATCATCATATAGTTCTTTTTAATTCCTCACCCCTCTCACCAACTATATTAACTATCAGCATTGTACTGTTTTGATAGCATACAAACTGCTGTCTAGACTTCTTTGCTTAATTTGTTATTGCTTGAATTCACATATATACAAAATATTTTACCAATAATTAAAAATTATTTAGTTATACAAAATTCTTTAATTTTGATAAAAATTCTATGTGGCTTAAATAATATATTAGTGGTAATAATAATATATGATGCTATTGGTAATGTATACTCACATATGAATGAGATGTGTTTGTCATGAAGAAAATGTTGAGGCTAGAAATCTCATTAATTAGTTTATGTCTTAAACAATGTCTTTATAACTTGATATACAGGTTATTAAAAAGTCAAATATATAAAATAATATGAAACTCTGGAATAATCATAAATAATATTACTCAGTCATTAAAAAAAAATGAGTCTACGGCCATGTTACCCTGAACAAGCCCGATTCCATCTGATCTTGGAAGCTAAGCAGGGTTGAGCCTGGTTAGTACTTGGATGGGAGACCAACTAGGAAGATCAGGTGCTATAGGCATAAAAAATAAAAAAAAATAAAGAGTTGTAAGCTGACAAGTTCCTTGCAATCTGTGAGGTCAACCAAGAGTTGCCTCGCCTAAAAAACAAAAAAATTAAAAATTTAAAAAAAGTGAAATCCAACCATTTGCAATGACAAGGATGGACCTAGAGGTGATTATGCTAAGTGAAATGAGACAGAGAAAGATAAATACCATATGATTTCACTTATATGTAGAATCTAAGGAACAAAAAGAACAAACTAATCAAAAACAGACTCACAAATATAGAGGACAATTTGGTGACAGCCAGAAAGAAAGGGTTTGCGGGGTTGGGAGAATGGGGTGAAGGGTTAAAGAAGTACAAATCGGTGGCCGGTTGCGAGGATGGGGAGCACGGCATAGGGAATGCAGTTAGCATTAATGTAATGGTTAAGTGGAGAACCAGAGGAGAGAAAAAACATTTAGGGGGATCATTTTCTAAACTATATTAATGCCTAACCTATATGTACTGTATACGTGAAACTAATAAAATTTAAAATTTTCCTCACGATAAATTAGTCTTATGATGGTACACAAAGCAGTAAAAGCATCCTGTCTAAATCCCTTCATTAAAGTCATATAAATTACTTATGAAAACAAAACGGAAAGATACTCTAACAAATTGAACAAAATATAATGGAAAACTTGAATGTATTTTCTTTCTCTACTTTTTAACTAAATATGCTTGTTCTTTTAGTCTGTTTCAAAAAGCCGACATCTATTACATTTTCTAAATGAAATGCTTTTCAATTTTTAAGTAACCTAGTATTCAATGAAATAGCTCGCAGGACTCCTATTGGAAATGCTGCAACTTAAACATAAAAATTTATTATACAAATCTATTGGTGTAGTTGGCCAGCCTAAGCTGGTATTCGGCCCCATAATGAGTCTTATGTTCACTCTCATTAATAGTACACTCTTCTCAAATGAACTGAGTTGTAATGGTGGAATAGCTGTTTGCATTTCGATGCCTGACTTCTAATAGTAAAATATACTTAAATATCTCTTCCTGATTTTACAGAGATAATATGTATATATCTATATATTTTAAATATTTATACATATTTATGTTTATTAATATGTATATACATAAAATATATAAAAAACAAGGTTTATTGCAGCATTATATACAATAGCAAAGTCTGGAAACCAATCTCTGTTTAATATGGAGTAATGTTAAATAAATAAATTTATTATTATTTATGCCTGCAGCACCTGGTCTTCCTAGGTGGTCTCTCATCCAACTACTAACCAGGCCCAACCCTGCTTAGCTTTCGAGATCAGATGGGATCAGGCTTGTTCAGGGTGTCATAGCTGTACACCGTGGACCGTGGCTCCACTGGGGCATGAACCCAGGACCTTCTGCGTGTAAAGCAAATGTGCTAACCACTACACTATGGAACATGTCCACCAATTGGAATTTAAAAAACACATGTTTGGGCAAATTCAGAAAGTACTTCTAGATATATTAGTAGATGAAAAAATAAGGTACAGAACAGTATTTTATTTGTATTAAAATACACATAATTGTTAGCAATTATTACTTATGAAAGTGGCATTTCTCAAGTGAGATATTTCATTTCCAGTTCATTTTCTGTGATTTTCTAATATTTTTCAATATTCATTCAAAATGTTTTTATACTTTTATACACACATAAAAAATGAGAGTTTGACGTTTATGTTAAAACTAGGGAAAGAATCCCAAGAATTTTTATTTTCATTTCTTTAACAAACACCACATATTGCTGTTACTATAGGCCAGTCAAAGAGCTTTACTCATTTAATGCTCATAAACTATGAGGTAGGTACTGCCATTGCCACTGAAGAGAATAGGTTGGTACAGAGAGTTTAATCTTGTTAGGGGAAGATTCAGATTTCAAATTCAGGTAGTCTGGACCTGGAGTCCAAAATTTAATCACTTGAATGGCTGCTTACTACCTTATGATAAGGAAAAAATCAATATAATTCAGAAAGACAAGGTCAGGCTATATGCCAAAGTAGTTTAGAATTTGGCATGTCATACTGGGAATTCATGCACTGCATAGATCTAGATAAGAATATGGATATAATACAGATAAAAATATAGATACAGATATGGATATAGATATATAGATTTCCAACAAGAAGCAACTTGGATTTAACTTACTTCAAATTTAATCTCTATTTTTTTTTTTCTAAAGATAAAGCAGGATGAAGACTAATGATCTGATCCAGAAGTACTTTCCTCAGAAAAGTGCTCACACACACGAAAAAACATTAACATTAAAATAACAATTATATCAATAACGACAAATGACAAGCCATCAAACTTCCTCACAAATAGCAAGTACATCATACCAAAGTGTCAAGGTGGTTTCAAATTAGATGACAAATGTAAATTTCTAAAATTGGATATATCTGCTTTTAAATTTTCTGTGAAAATTAGAAGAGAGATTTTTCTTTTGTAACTTTCCAACTCCCTCAGGAGCACTGAAGCTTAATTCTTCTCACCCTCCTTTCAGTTATTTCTAATCTAGAATCTCTTTATACAGTTGTTGAAATTCCTTCTGCTTCTGTGCTGAATTCTAGGAATTTTGGCCTGACTTTCCACAGTTAACATCTTTATGTTACATGAAAAGATTTGGATCCAATGAATTAAGCATTAGCACTGTGAAAATAGAGACAACCAATGAATATATTCATTCGTTATGGTAAACATTTTGACTACCAATTAGATGGATTTAAGAAGTTGATGACATACACTGGTGCTGCTAGTTTTTAGTTTGAAGATTACACTGTTCTTCCCCTCCCCACTCTCCTGTCAACTAATGTAAGAAGATTCACTTTAAATATTAACTATCGCCACTGTATGGTTAGGCCTCTATGTAAAACTGTAATCTAATGCTCTGAAAATGAACTATTGTTGACATATGAAGTAAATCCCAAACCCACTGACATTAAACTGCCTGGTCATTTCATTTTTAAAACCTAGGTAGATATCATCATATAATTGGACTTGTATAATAATTGGAAAATTATAAGCAATTATTTCAGGAGTCTTTATGTTAATATTCAAGTTAAATATAGAAAAAAGATAAAAGGTCTTATGTAATTAAATTAGCCATTTCATTCCCTAAATGAAAGCAGTTTCTTCTAAGTATTTTTTAACCATTCAAATTTTTAAATTTCTTCATCTGTTTATAAGATAATTATACAAGATTGAATAGCTAAAAAAACTCATCTTAACAAGTAACAGAGAACTGCTTTTATTTTTGCAATTTCAGAAAACAGTTCAAAAAGCTGTACATTATGTGATCAACAAAAAGTAAATGACAGTAGTCATAGCTCTGTTCCATTTCTCACTAAAATGTTTCTTTTTAAATGATCTAAGAAAAGAAACTTTAAGTAATGTGGAAATTGCAGTTTATGATTTCTTAAATTTCAGTGATTATAGTGAACTGTATTTAGTTAGAATCCTGTGCTGGGTGATTTTCAGAACATATTCCACATACATTTCCCATACTCTTAAGGTCTTTCCACCACTCTTTCCCCCACATTAGTGATAAACGTAATTCTTTTTTTATTTTTGTTCATTTTTTTCTTACGGAATGTAAGAATGAAATTATGAAAAATAGGAATTCAGACACATTAAAATATAGATTATAATTATTTTCAGGGATTTTAATAGGTACTTTTCAATTATATATAATCATTTTACAAATGAGAAGACCATCAAAAGTCTAGCCTCTTTCTGACACCAAATATATGACTCCCTTTACTTCCTTCATTTTCCCCTCTTCCCCTCTGGTAATCACCATACTGTTGTCCATGAGTTAGTTTGCTAGTTTTGTTTATTGCTTTTTGTTTTATATCTCACATATGAGTGAGAGTGAAAGGTTCTTGTCCTTTCCCATCTGACTTATTTCACTTAGCATGATATTCTTAAGATCCACCAACGTTGTAGCAAATAGCAAGATGTCATCCTTTTTATAGCCAAGCAGTATTCCATTGTATATATGTAACACATCTCCTTTATTCAACCATCCATCAAAAGACAATCAGGGCAAGGAAAGTAAAAGCAAAAATAAATGAAGAGGACTACATCAATTAAAAAAGTTTTTCTAGAGCAAAAACCCTCAACAAAAAGGTGACCAACCGAATGGAAGAATAAATTTGTAAACAATACCTCTGGTAAGGGGCTAATATCCAAAATATATAAAAAACTCATATAACTCAACAACAAAAAAACAAACAGTCCAATTTAAAAATGAGCAGAGGACCTGAACACATTCTCCAAGAAGACACACAAATGGGCAACAGATATATGAAAAGATGGTCAACTTCACTAGCTATAGTGAAATGCAAATCAAAACCGCAATGAGATACCATGTCACTCCTGTTAGAATGGCTATTATCAAGAAGACAACTGTTGGACAGGACAGGGAGAACTAAAGAAACCCTTGTACACTGCTAGTGGAAATATAAACTGGTATAGCCACTATGGAGTTTCCTCAAAATATAAATAGAGCTACCATATGACCCAGAACTCTCTCTTATGAGTTTCTATCTGAAAAATTCTAAAGCATTTATTTGTAAAGATATACATACTCCTATTTTGACTGCACCATTATTCACAGTAGTCAAGACATGGAAACAGCCTAAGGGTCCTTCAATGGATTAGTCTTTATTTTTAAGGTGCCTGAATTCCTATCATTTGAAATTTCAATAATTACTATTATTTATAGTCAAAAAGAACAAACTTAAATAGCATTGTTTGTTAGGTATTTGAGGAAAAGAGAGATGAAAAATATTAGGAATATAGTAAATGTATGTGATATATCCTGAAAAATTTTAAGTTTTACTCAAACATAATTTTTTTTAAGTAAAAGGCAAATTGTCTTTCATGCAAATTGCATTAATGAATTCATTATGTTTGCACAATTCTGTCACTAAAGTATTTAAACTAAAATGTATTATACATTGTCAAAGGATCAAGAATTATTCTTATTAAACAATTAAAGTTTCCAAAGAGGCTGGTTATAAATGGCAAATTCTCATATTCAGGAAAGTGGACTTTACTTGAAGGTAAAGTATGCTTCTGAATGATTTTTTTTTTTAAAGTGAAAAATCTCTACCTACCACATTTAAATGTTAACCCACTCTCAGAATAATGATCATATGTGTATCTTTGATGTGAAAAATAAAAGGTATATTTTTTTCACAAATAGTTTAAAAGGCAGGAATAGAGAAAAATAATTTTAGCTATTTAGTGAACATAAATATTGAAATAAATGTCATAATAACTATATTGATTTGTTTGCCAATTTTAGCTCATCTTCTAGCATAATATACATGTAAAATGACAATGGAGCCTTCAGTTTTTGGTGATCTGCCATCAAATTTTTGTTATTATACAAAAACAAAAAGCTAGAGAAATATTCACAGGCCAAAAATCATATACAAATATGGAAGAAACTCACCAAGTGTAGTTGGTGGCTGCCCAGGGAACATGTATTAAATCCCAGCTGCCAAGATTTTCCTTTCTAACAGGACACAGGGAAGAGGAAGCAATACTAGGGCCCAATCAAAATGGAAAGTCAGAACTAAGAGACTCTACATAAAGCTAGACCGTACCAAAACATTGATTCCAGCAACACATAAACTAGGAGAAAACTCACCAGAAGGGGAGGGACGTGAGGAAATGTGCCATTACCATGCTGGGAGGATGGGAATAGTAGAGAGACTCCTCAGAATCTATAATCAAAAGCTGGCCTTCGAATGGGCATCTGGACTTGTGTGGTGTTAAAACCCTCCCTCCACCACTGAGAGCCAATGACTTAATCAAATCAATCTTCTTCATGTATTTATGGAAACAAATGCAAATTATCTATATAAGAATCACTTGCAATCCAGGCCTCAGTATATTCCTATAAAATGCAGAAAAACATGAATATCTATCCTCTCTTCTTGTCCCCTCTTTCTGAACAGACACAGACATAAACTTACACAGAAATAAACCACCATGAATAAGAATCAGTAGGGAACAAAATTTCACAATCAAAACAATTCAACAGATACAATTTACCTTTATGTCCCCCAGATAGGATACATTGTAAAATTTGTGTTTCCACACATTTTCAAGTCCTTTTATTTTGTCTAGTAGCTAGTACTGTCATCCTCCAGAGTTCATTCACACCTGTGATCAATAATTCCTATTTTGGATTGCATTTTCTCCTGGTGTGAATCCTCACTGATATGATCTGTGTGTCTGCTCTGTGAGAACCTTGTCGAGTCTCCTCTATTATGCTCAATACTAGACTAATTCTTTGGAAGTGTTTAAGTAAATTTAGAAACTTGGTGGTTTATTTCTCCATTCACTACAAGTACTTTAAAGTTTTTGATAGACTCTGTACTCTAGTTTTGCTGTAGTCATAGAAAATAGGTGATGCTATATGTTCTCCTTGTTGATATTTATAGTTCATGAGAGATGTGATCACCATTTTCCTATGGAACCAAGAAGTGATAATATAACTTTTTGAAGTGTCCAGGCCAATTATAATTAAATGTTCCACATTTTCATGTTGTCTGAGGGTTTTTTCCTTGAATAATTTACTTTGTCTTCTACCCTTTATATTTTCTGTAATCTAGAAATTAGATCTGAGTATTTTTTTAATCATTCATGAATCTGTGTATTTCATTTTTCATTTAAAAAGGGGGTGAAAAATATAAAGTTGTCCTACTCTTAAAAAAGCCAATTTTACCCAAGTGGTTAAGTTGATAACAAACCAGATATCTTCATTGTAATAATATTTTTTTCCTTTGGCATTAGCAATTCATAAGAGAAAAAAAATTTAATCGAGACATAAAATGTAATTTTGATCATCGGAAAAGTTTGTGAATATATAAAGAATAAATCTCCCAAACCCTGTCATTATTATACATATATATTATGCATCATTATTACTATAACTAAGTAAAAAATTTCAAATTTCAGCAAAATCTTACAATTTTTTTCATTAAGCATATTTACCAATAATGCAAATGCAATAAAATGCTTAAAATATTAGAGAGTTGAAAAATCACTTAGATCATCTTACCTATATTTTCATATTTAAATAAACAGGTATTGATTAGTGTCCCAATATAATTTTTTCTGAGAACTCATTATATTACTTTTTTCACCCATCATCCACATCTTTCCCCTTTTGGCAAGCATCAGCTTGTTCTCTATATCTATGAATCTGTTTCTGTTTTATTTTTATTCATTTTTGTTTTTTAGATTCTGCCCATAAGTAAAATCACGGTATTTGTCTTCCTCTGATCTATTTCACTTAGCATAATGCCTTTTAGGTCCATCCATGCTATATTAATTTTATATTAAATTTTTTTTATTGCACTGCCAAAATAAACATGCAGAATATTTGGGAGGGCAAGCCAAAAAAATTATTATCCCCCAAAATACAGTTTGAGAAAATATAATTGATAAACTTATGAAAAAGGAAGAATGCTTACTCATGATGAGAAAGGTAAATTAAGGCCCACATATAAGAGAACTTACAAGCTAGAGATTATATTTGATGGTATTTGATAAAAATTGCTCTAACAATTTAAATAATTTTTAAAAGGACAAGCTAAATATTCAATGATCATAAAACAACAATATCAGTATTTTTTGACATTTTGCCTATTCTTTAAAACAGTTAGACCCAAGAAAATTAACAAAGGGAATGAAGCTGATTAGGAAATATATACTTATTAGTGTTTGCTCACACGCTCTCTCTCTCTCCCTCTCCCTTGCTCGCTCTCTCATTGTTCTTCATAGCCACTGGGAGCCATAGATAAGTAAATGAATTGGAACTGAAGGAAACGAGAGTTCTACTGGCAGATGAGGCATAAGGAAGGTCACAGATATCTTTTTGAAACTATAACTTATAAAAAGTTAGATTTGCATGAAGGCACAAGTCTTACTCAGATGATCTCAAAGGACCTTTTCAAGGTTTTTAATTTTATTACAATTGTCACTCCACGATGGAAGAACATAGGATTTAGAGTAAGAAACTAGAATTTGTGTTTCAACTTCACCTCTGACTACTGTAATATCTAAGTGAGCAAATCAATTAGTCTTTATGTGTTGTCATTTCTCAGTGACACAGTTGACATGCTCATAATACCAGATTTTGGTGAAGATATATACATATATATTTGAAATTACAAAAATATCAGATAGCTGTACTCATTTGAATGAAGGTATAAATATTCACAATCGAAATTACTATAATTATAATTTGTATCTATACAATATAGCTTTATTTGCTACATATAACATATCCATACAATATAACTTTATATTTGCTACATCTTCCCTTTGTTTAAAATGTTTCCTTGATAATCTTTTTTACAGATTAGAATATGTTGAGATGAATCTATAGGAGCTCCATAGAGAATAGATTAAAAACTTATGTTTTAGCTATATGAACGATGTAGAATTTTCTTCACATTAAATTAGGTGAACAATTGAGCAATCTCTTTAGGTAATGGACTTAATTAACCAGAGAAGTCATGTCTTTTAATGTGCCATCCACAATAGATTTTGAGAGTTTATTCTGTTACATGGGAATTTTGATGATGAATGTATTGTCTAAATGACATTACTTTCCTCATCCTAATTAAGTTGCTACTTTAATTTTCAATTGTAATGCATAAAAAATGTAACCTTAAGTTTGGCAAAAAGGAAGAAAATAAATTTGCATCAAAGAGAGGAATGTTTTTAATAAGAGTATTCTACTTCAGTTGCAAAGACAGCTATGTTAATGTTAACAAATCTTCATGTTCTATTTCTAAACTCATGTTATACAGACCTCTTAATGTTTATTAATAATCATTGCATTCTCCTATATTTATTGCAGTAAATGATAATGTGATCATGAATGGGAATTTAGAATCACCTAAAAACAAAATATTTAGTGATAATAATAATCACTAATTTTCACAAAATAAAAACTGATCTTTTAAACCATAATATTGACTTTCTCAGTTATACTGAATATCAAATGGTAAAAATTAAACCACCATCATATTGTCTCCATTTTAGTATCCGATATTTTTCAATAAAAGTGCCATGGTTTGCCTAATGGGAAAAAAAATCTAGTGTGATCATAATAAAAAAAAATATTAGTTCCATGATATGGTAACAGGGAAGAAAACCTTACACGCATGTGCATGTGCACGTGCATGTACATGTACAGGAAAAGAGACATTGTAGTTATCGTGAGAACTATAAAGAAAATAGTGAGCATCTTACCAAATATGAGGCAGGAGATATTCTTTGATAACATAATTGATAAAAGCTATTCAATGTGAACTCATAAGAAAGTAAAAAAAAAAAAAAAAAAAAATCCAAGACAGAAATAAGGACTCTAAAAAGGGGGGCTGATTCAAAGAAGTTTAAGCCAAGAACAAAATGCAGCATTGGAAAGGTGATCCAAAGAGTGTGTACGATAAATGTGATTATATGAGAGGCCCTTCTCACAGGTAATATTTTCATTCATGAGTTATTAAGGAGAAAATGAAGTTCCATTTTCAGAGAATTGATTTAGTCAATTTCAGCTAATCCTTTTACTACTCTTCCTAAAGTTATATAAAGATATAAAGAATTTATTTATATCATTTAAGAGAACTATAACTGACCTTAGTGAACATCTAGATTAGTCAGAATTCCAGTGTCTAAAATGTTCTTCTAAATTTGTATCAGATAGCTATGTAGAAGAAGCAGAACTCAATTCAGAAATAGTTATATTGAAAATTGACGTTTTTCATTTGTTGGGTATCAAATAGTATCATAATATCACATGCTAAATAATTTGTCATTTGCTTCATTTAATTCTTACAAATATTGCAAATATACTATGTCATAGTTTATTAAAATATTCATTTTACAGATAAAATGACTTAGATTTGGATAAATAAAATGAGTTGTCCATCGTTCCCAATTCTAAAATGGTGGGACTAGGAGTCAACTGATGCAATTTGCTGCTACACCCAGAAGTACTAAATGCTATTCTGTAATGCTGTTTCATGACTTCTGTCTTCTATTTCTAGGATTTGTGATAAAGGAAGTGCAGCCAAGGAGACAGTGATATTGGAGTGGGCATCTCACAAAAGTATGCATCTAAGGACAGGAGTCAGAATATGAATCCACATTCTACTGGTACTTATGGAGGTGTGAAAAGGCCTTCCTCGAAGTCTCTACAATCGGGAGGTGTAATGCTAAGTGGGTGTCGCACTGTACCCAAGACCTTCTTCAGACAGGCATGGAATCGTCTCTTTCTAGCCACATTTTTATGTCACCAGTACATAGAAATAACATCGATCTCCCCTGCACTTCTTTCCTTCTACCTATACCAATATTTAAAGAGAATTCTCCTGTAACAGGGAGCATAGTCTTAAGATGTAGATCCAAAAAGCTCAGTTTTCGGACTTTCCAAATTATTATTATTATTTCAGTGATTTTCTCTGAATTAAAAATCTACACTGACTTATTTTTCTAGATGCTTCCTTAACTCCCAAAGCAGTTATTTCTTCTGCTAAGCTCAGTGAAAATTAAAACAATAAGCATTAGCCTTTCAAAATGTTATATACTTCTATAAAGGCTAATTTATATTTGAGTGTACTTCACGATACATAAAAATCCTACAGAGATGTTTACAACATGCGGATTATTTCCTTTAATATTTGTAATAATATTGCACCAGAATAAAATAGATTCAATATTTTTAAGTCATTCATTCTTATCATTTAATTTCAGTTACCATTTGTGGAAAACCACTAATTTTAATAAACCATACATATCTTAAATCATGTTGTTTTGTGAAAAACAACCAGAAGAAATGATAGGAGTGGGCTAAGTGACTGTAATATATTCCTTTCCAAATCACTTTTTAAAAAATCTTCTAGATGTACAGGTTTTCTAATATACTATTATAGTATATTGCCTACAAAACAATATCATTTTGAATGAACATTCTAGACATATGGCATTAATTTATTTATTTCTCTTCATATCAACAAATCGAATTTGTAAATTAAAGATAGTATTAACTTAATTGTGTGAATTAACTTAAATAATATATAAAAAGGCAAAGTCCCTGCAACATAGCAGTGTTTGATATGACAATTTTTTGTATGTATGATTACAGTAAGTTTGCTCTGGATGAAATGGGACTCTCAAAATCACAAAATAATCCATTTTGCTTAGAAAATTTTCCCCAAGACTTTCTATTGCTATTATTGTTCACTGACTTAAAATTGTTTTTGTATTTACTATTAGGAGAACAATTTGCCATCTGCCACATCTAGATATGGAAACTAATTGCTAAATGAATGTGGCTGAAGTCCACTAGACTATTGAGGATGC
>NW_011888792.1:16271519-16306874 GCF_000151845.1 Pteropus vampyrus
GTGAAAAACAACCAGAAGAAATGATAGGAGTGGGCTAAGTGACTGTAATATATTCCTTTCCAAATCACTTTTTAAAAAATCTTCTAGATGTACAGGTTTTCTAATATACTATTATAGTATATTGCCTACAAAACAATATCATTTTGAATGAACATTCTAGACATATGGCATTAATTTATTTATTTCTCTTCATATCAACAAATCGAATTTGTAAATTAAAGATAGTATTAACTTAATTGTGTGAATTAACTTAAATAATATATAAAAAGGCAAAGTCCCTGCAACATAGCAGTGTTTGATATGACAATTTTTTGTATGTATGATTACAGTAAGTTTGCTCTGGATGAAATGGGACTCTCAAAATCACAAAATAATCCACTTTGCTTAGAAAACTTTCCCCAAGACTTTCTATTGCTATTATTGTTCACTGACTTAAAATTGTTTTTGTATTTACTATTAGGAGAACAATTTGCCATCTGCCACATCTAGATATGGAAACTAATTGCTAAATGAATGTGGCTGAAGTCCACTAGACTATTGAGGATGCCTTGGAGTCAGTGTGTGATAGCCTCTTCTCCATATCTGTGACTGATTACACCTGTCTCTGGTCATATGCTGCTTTACCTGATAGCTGAGAAATGCACAGTATTTTGCTTTGTAATTCATGAAATAATTGTAAAGCTAAATATTCCTGAAACAACAATGTTTCTGAAGAAAATTCAAAGCTTCAATCAAATTAGGAAGAAAGTGTTAAATCTGTACCAGAACTGCCCACCTGCATGCCAAATGAGATGGTCAATATCTTAAAAAGAATTCGATACCTAGAGGTGGAACTAATCCATTATCCACAATTCGTGCCTCTGTGCCTTCTCCAATAACTGGTATACTGACAACACATTGTGTTAAATTGCTATTTGTTAACATTTTTGAAATTAAAGTAGTGTTGAGGAATGCAAACATGAAAGATTTTCATCTTATATGAGAGAAGCAGAGTCTCTGAGTGGTGCCACTCTAATTGAAATGTCTCTCTTCAATTGCAGAAGATGACTCTTTTTTTTTTATATTGGCAATTGCATACAGTAAAATTCACTTAGATATTAATCTAATCCCAAAATGTAGAGTTTCGTAAATACTAGAGGGTGATCTCTTTAGGTATTTCCTAAAATGTGCATTATTATATCACATTTTTGGTGTACCCTTTATTTTTGCTTATAGTTGCAAGAATAGAGATCATCTACCCACAGCTCATGTTATAGATCATTAATTATGAAATGATCACTGACAAATAGAAAACTAAAGAGAACTATAATAACAAGATTGTGGTTATCACCATACTTGATATTTTGAACTCCTATGACCTTTCATATGTTATTGCAACTGACTTAATTCTACCTGTTATTTAATTCTACAAAAACTTATTCTTCTTGAAGCTTTCCATAAGACCCAGTTAAAATATTCTTTTCAGTGACTACTGGCACTTTGGGCCTCTCTGAGATTAACTACTGACTCCTGATTCGTTTTATATTTACATATTTTATCTCCATTATAAGATTTTCTTTATATATAGATAAAAATAATCAATGATCTATTACTTATATATATATATAAATATATATGTTTATATATAATTTTTATATATAAAATATATTTATATATATAATTGATCTTTTTTATTAAAATGAATTGAACTAGAGTGGAACAACTGGGATCTTTAAGTATCCTGGTTTTGTACACTTTTTCCAATAACTCCAATGATTTCTCTATACATCCCTAATTTATTTATTTAAATTTTTGTTAGAAAATTAGAAGCAATTCTCAATATAAGTTATTAACAAAATAGCCAGGACAAGCTGCCTAGCCAGTGTTGCCAAATAACCACTTATTTTGATTTAAGTCCATCTCCATGCTCTGATTTCTCAATTCAAACCCTGAAGTTCTGGGAATAATATAACAACATTTGCCACAATTTACAGTTTACTTTACTCAGAGAAATAGTAACAGCAATACAACCATATATTATTTTTGCACCAAACACTAACCGAAATTTTCAGAGCTTAAAATCTAAGATACTCTTTGTATTCATATTTCCAAAAAATAAGTCCTGGGTAGTACTTGAACTAAAATATTATTCTTGAAATACATAAATATAACTGTAAAAATGCTAAGAGACCATGGGAAGTCATTATCTAGACTTGGTAACACAGAAACAAAGTATAACTCCAGAAACCAAGATAAAGCTTTAGAAGCCTACAGTTATGGTATTTTAAATGGTATTTCAAATGAATCAAAATATTCTGAAAGTAAGAAATAGCTTCAGGATAAAGATCAAATCCAGGGTATTTCCAATGAAATGTGGCCTCAGGTCAAAGTTCAGATCAAGTGTATGTGGTGAGATTATGTGATAAGATGTTGGAAAGTATGTAAATAATTAAGGTGGCACCTCTAATACTATATCATGAGGCTCCAATTTATAAAATATGAAAAAAGTCTCAAGTGTTAGGTTCTGGTTACACACTAATGAATAAGTAATTTTTTAAAAGGAAGAAAGTTATCTAAAATATCAAATCTGATATCTAGGAATTCCTTAAAACTTATATTTTAAATAACAGAAAATTATTATTAATAAGTATGTAGACATAGTAATTTTTTTAACTTCCATAAAACCTCTTATTTTAAAAAAAGACAATAAAAAAAAAAACCTATGGATATTTTCAACTAAATTAGATAAGAACTCCAATGAAGTGAGAATATGGGCAGATGGGAATAGTTCTTTATATCTGAAACCTATCAACTAAAGAACCAAGTTATCTACTCTCATATTCACCCGACATATATTGGTGAAACAGATTTAAGGAACATGGAATCAAATGGGAGTTGCTGTCACACAGAATTTTTGAATCTGTCTGGGTACATTTCATAAGTTCCTTGATTAGGATCATTCCTGCTCTTAGGAACTGATTTTCCTTTGATTTAACCCTGCATCAGCTTTCTCGTTGATAAATGGTTTCTATTTGTAGCTGAGTAGCTTTCTGAATCTGCTTCTTGACATTTGAAGGTAGAGAGTGCTGGAGACTCATTTTTTAAAATTTATTTATTTAAATTAGTTTCAAGTATACATTGGTTAGACATCTATGATGTTCATAAAACGATCCCCCCACTTGCTCCTTCCCTCCCCTGGCCCTCCACCTAGCCATCATATTAATGCTAACTGCATTCCCTCTTCTGTGTTCCCCATCCCCGTGACCAGCTATCAACTACTAATTTGTACTTCTTTAACCCTTCACCCCATTCTCCCAGCCCCCCAACCCCCGCCCCCCGTTCGTCACCAAACTGTCAACTATATTTGTGTGGAGACTCATTTTTTAACTGTTCCTATCTGTTTCAGTCTAAGCCAATGGTGCTTTCACTAATTCAGTTCTTTTAAAATCTTTGCGATGGCCCTATGAATATTATTGGTGTTCTTACCATTAAATTAAAGTCACAGCCACTAATTTCTTCAACACAGACTCCTCTTAGAGAGATATTTGGGTCTGTCTAAATGAGATTTGCAGGCTGCATTTGAAATTGCAGTTGTACAACAGCCAAATGATTCTTAGAAGCTATTTGCCTAGCAAATAAAGTCTAGAAATCATGCTCTTAAGATCCCCAATAATCATTTTTTTTCTAGCTGAGCTAACATAAGATATGTCACCTTAAATCTTTCCAATGTCTAAAAGAATTTTAGAGCAACATTCTTAATCTAGTTTCCCAGACCACATTTACTAGAAGTACTCTGAATTTGATCTTTACCCTAATGACAATTTTTTACTTTGAGAACATTTTAGGTAGAAAGACATCCAGGCTACCTTATATTTCCTATAAATTATGCTCAAAAACTGAACAGTTTCTTCTTTAAATCAACTCTCTCTGTATGTTTCTTATCAAATTACAACTAAAACGTTAATTGTCATTTTTTTCTTCCTGGAAATGTCTGTAACCAGATTACCAGTTCATTTAACTACATTTTCCATTTCCCAAGATAGAACAGGGGACAATTTTACTATATTTTCCACTACTCCTACTTAATCAAGGCTGATTCTTATCCAGACTCTAATAACGATTTCCTCATTATTTTTTTAGCTTGTCATCGGTTGCCTCAGGTCTTCCTGGCTACTTACTGTTATCCACTTCCCAAACCAATGCTACGCATTTTAGATTTTTGTTTGGCAACATTCTATTCCTTTTAACAATTTCCATTCTATCTATTATTGTGTGACAAACCACCAAAAAATTTAACAGCTTAGAAAAAAAAATATTAGTTCTGTGGTTCCGTAGTTTCACTGGGCTCAGCTGCATTTTTCTCACTGGTTCTCACATGAAATGCTAGTCATGTAGGAACTGGTGCATTCTTTTGGTCAAATGAGATATATGTTTTGAAATATGATGAGTTAGTGGTAGAATCAGAGTAAAGATCATAATTGGAAAACTCTGCTGAATTGAAATTCAATTTTATTTTTACCTAGAATATGGTACATTTTCAGTACAGATGGTTAAAAATGACATTGCTTTTAATATTTTATCTTTATAATTTATTATTTTATGACTATGTTCTTCAATACTATTGTTACTATTACTGTTATTTTTATTATTATTCCAACTTTAAAAACCAAGGCCAAGTAATGCTAATCAACTTATCTAAATAACATTAAAAAAATGGAAAAACAGGTATCCTAATCTTTGAATTACTCAAAGACCAGTGCTTTTAAAAACTCTGATGTGATAATATTGTCTTGAGTTCCCATGTCCATAATAATTGACATAAATCAAGTGGTAATACCTAAAAATAAGAGTATAACAACATTTGATAGCGAAATAGTTGCTATAGCATCAGAAATCTACGAGTTGTTGGAACATAGAGGAGTGAGTAAATCTGGCTCAAGAGAGTCAGTGTGAGGTTGCAAATAAAGGCATTCATAGTAGGACAAATCGATATTTAAGTATGTGCTCAGGTTCAGTTATAAATTGAACAGTCTGAATTCAGGAGAGCCAGGTCCCCAATTTAAAAAGTAAAGCAACTCAGAAATCACACAGTTAGTCGATAGTCATATATCTTTTGCAATTCTAGGTGTGTCATCAAAACCAAAACAGGAAGGCATCCATATCTAAAAGTCAGTGAAAGCATACCACAAGTGTAGGCATATTCAATTCTTATTGAGATTATGAACTCAACAGAAAGTGTGATTGCTATTTGCAGGGACAAAGACCTGATCATAAAGCCAGTAACAAAGAATATGGAGTCTTACTTGGAACAAGCAAAAAACCAAACCGAAACATACCTAAATAAATAAATAAATAAATACCAACAGGGCCTAAAAAAAAGAAATGATGCTAACAGAATGTACATTTTTTTTTCCCTTTAGACTATAGGTTTGTCTTAGACTCTAGGAAAAACTTTTCAACTGAAATACACAGAATCTAATGTTATGTTAAATATATAAACTATGATGTGCCGAGAGAATTTTAATCTTTTTTCCAGCACTCCCTTGATCACAGAACCTTTATCTCAACAGCTTGAGCAAAAGTTACTAATTCTTCTTTTGATTTAAGGATTCAGAACCATTCTCCAGTGGTTTGAGAACATCAATTTAATGTTTAAGTCAATATACCACACACACACATGAACTACATAACAAGTACAGTATCTATATCCACAAAACTGAGTTTAATTTTCACTTATAGTCAATCATTAAATTTCTATCTCTAGCCCTGGCCTTTCTTATGAGCTCGAGATTTATCTAGAGTCCTGCATGAGATTATTTCAAAATCAATTTAGATTCCATCCTGTGCAATAACTTATTATTCCATTTCCTAAATCTGATATATTATAAAATTTCCCTCAATAAGTAAATGACACTACAATCCCAACTGCTTTTACCAGAAAACTAGGAATCTTTTCACTTACATTTGAATTAACCTTTTAAATTTATCCCTAATTTGCCAATTTTAATTCTTAATTATTTTTAAATGCGTCTCCTTTCTTCCTTGCTAGCCATCACCTCATTAGTTCAGCTTTTATTAGCTGCCACCTAGACCATAACTTTCATATGGATTCTGCTCCCCAAAATCAACTTTTCCCCTTCATCCATATGTTTATATATGCAGGTACTTGTAAGCAACCATAGGGACTTTTATATTCACTGTAAGAGTAATGAGAAGATTCTGACATGTTCTAAGCAAAATGTTAACTAATGAGATTAACGTATTGGAAATATCATATATACATATACATATATATACACCCATATACACACATATATATACTACAGTTAAAATAATATTTTCAAAAGTTAATTTTTGCTGCAAAGAACAGTTGCAATATCATAATTTTTTTGAACACATGATTAATGTTTATATCTGTTATTTGACTGAATACTATGAAATAAAAAAAAAGTTGCATTTGTTAAGAATTTTTTTTTCCACTTTTGTTCAATGTGCATTAGACTTTGTAGGTTAGCAAAAAGTAGTTTTGGAAAGAATATATAAAGTTGTAGTTGATATATGATAAAGAGAAAAAGCATCACTGACAGTCATAACCTAGCCTCGTACTATCAACTAGGTCTTGGTGTTGCAAGGAGCCAAGGCTGGACATAAAATTTCATAATACATCATCATCAGACAAGGCCACTCTATAACCATGATAGATCAAGAAAAAAACAAAATAAAAAAAGAATAAAACCTTAACTATTTGTGACAACATAAACAGACCTGTAATGTATTAGGCTAAGTGAAATAAGTCAGAGAAAGACAAATAATATATGATCTTATGTATATGTGGAATCTGAAGAACACAATAAACAAACATACAAAATAGAAACAGGCTCATAGCTGATGGTTGCCAGATGGGAGGGGTGTTGGAAGGATGGGTGAAAAAGGGGAAAGGTTAAGAAGTACAAATTGATACTTATGAAATCTGCTACATTTAAAATACAACATAGGGAATATAATTATTAATATTGTAACAACTATGTATAGTGCCAGGTGGGTATTAGACTAATGAAGGGCGGGGGAGTTCATGTAGTAAATTATATAAATGTCTAACCACTATGTTGTACATCTGACATTAACATAAAATATTGAGTGTCAATTGTAATTGAAAACAAAAAAAGTTAAAAGACAAAAACAAAATCATTGACTAATCATACCTGAAAACTGACAAAAACATGAACATTTTCCTAAGCACAAAAAAATAACCAAATAACCCCCTATCCTAGTTAATACATGACTGCTGCTGCTTTACCAGTTTCAGACTTAGTCTCATTCTAGTCTTTTCTCATTCTAGATATGATTTAGACTTCAAAACAGTACAGATTTCACTGATGCTTTATGCATGCTGCCACACAGATATATTCATATTCTACTGGTACCAAACTGAATTAGCTGGAGGTAAAATAAGTAATTAGCTAACTTTTTAATATACTTTTTAATGCACTTATAGTATGCTAGCCACTTATCTCACTGAGGCAGAGAATATAGTTAGGTATTAATTTGAGTTCTCTAAGTCTGAATTAGGGTTATAGGAATATAATTAAAGAAAAATACAGAATCAGAAAGAGTACATCAATAAGATATCCAGAACTTGAATGATATTGTATGTGTGGTTTATAGTCTAATAGCATAAATAACACTGCGCCCTCATACTCTAGTGAGCTCGATAAAAGTCAAAGAATGTTTTGGATGATAGCAATGATGACTGTGATGTTAAGAACAGATCAGAGAGATGTTCGACATGAAAGTTTGCTAAGACCTATTTTAAAAAGATTGACTTCTAAGAGACTTAGAATAGATTTAGAACATTAACTGGATAGCAATCAAGTTAGAACAAGAAACACAGTTTTAAAATCCTTATATTTACTATGCTTGTGCCCTATTACTAATAAAAAGTAGAAGTCAATGAAATTTTGTAAGCATGAGTTCCAACTAGTTTAAAAATATTCCCTATAACGGTGATTGTTTTAGCTACTAAGAAAAAAATCTGTTTTAGATAGTACTTAATATATAAAAATATTAAAATATATTAGAGCATTAACTTAATTCTCTTATAAATAGAGAGAAGTTAGATAATGGAAAAGTACTGAGAAGGCATTCATCTGCAACAAGAAAATATTGATTATACAAGGTTTTTAAAACAATAATTATCAGATCACATTAAAGAATAAATCAAAAATAAATAAATAAATAAATCCGGCAGTGGCCTATCTATATATTATATAACCTAAGAATGAAGAAAAATTAAAGATAAAAATATCGAAAAAAATTAAGCAAATAATTGGTACAGCTATGTTATGGTTATATCATGATATAGCTAAATCTATCTGAAAGATAAAGATCATCTATATGATATGCTTAATAAAATTATGAATATAAAAATAAAAAATTGCTAAAAATAAGAGTGAAGAACTAATAAATTTACCAAAGTAGTAGTGGGACATTTTCACACATATTTCTCAGTTATTGACTGGTCAACTAGAGAAGAAACAGAAAGAGAAGATAAAGGAGGAGGGGAGGGAGAGGAAAGAAGGAAAAGAAAAAGAGAAAAAACACATGATAAAGATCTGAACAGTGAAGTTCATGAGCTTTACATGAAAATTTAGAGCACACATGAAAATTTTTTATAAATTGACTATGTAATTTTTTATACAGCAAGTCTGAATTTCAAAGAACTGGCATCATACAGACCACATTTTCCAAGTACCATAAAATTAAATTAGAAGTTTATGACAAAAATTTATGTGTAAGTGTACATTTGGAAACTTAAAAATAGCATGAATTAAAGAAACTATAATGAAATTTCAAATGCTCTAGAAATGAATTATAATGAAAGCATTACATCAAAATTTCTGTAATGAAAGTGATTTGAATGAAATCTATAGCCTTGAATGTTTGTACTATGAAAGAAGAATGAGTAAAAAGCAATATATTTGGTTTCTATCTTAAGAAATAATAGCAAAATCAATCAAAAGGAAAAAAAGGAAGTGAGAAAACAAAGATCGGAAACCAATGGAAAAAATAAAAATCAATGAAACCAAAGTTATTTAAGTATAGAATAGATGTATCTTTGACAAAATTGACAAAGAAAAATAAGAAAAGACAAAGACAGTATAATGACTCAAAAATAGTCTCAACTATAGATTAAGATAAAAAGAGAAAACAAGAAGTAACTTTATACCGAAAATATATGAAAATTATGTCGAATATAGGTGACTAGTATCAAAAAATCAAGTTCCAGAAAAAACATTTTCAATATGATAGCTTCTTTATAAATTCAAAACAAAACTAATGTTTATGTGTGTTGATATATATAAAAACATACTTATATATTTTATATGGCCTATATATCATAAATATTAAATATAACATATGTATATTGATAAAGCATATTTATATCAATTTAGATGACATTCATAGCTATACTATACCATATCTATATTTTCATATATAAAACAAATTATGTATTTATATATGTGTGACATATGCATTATATGTAATATACTATAACCTATATGTGATAAAACATGTATTATATTATATATTATAAATATATTTATTTTTTAACAAGGGAGCAATAAACAGAAAATTCAGGACAGCAATTTCAGAAGAGCCAACCAGTAAGAGTTCTGGAGGAGCCAATAGGCATAGAACAGTTTTGGGTATGATTTTTAATGATAGATTGGGTAATAGGTAAAATATCTGTGGACATGTACATAATATTCTTAAATATTTTAAAAAGACTGTAAAATAAAAACATATGCATTAAATATACTTGGAAGTTATTTTCTAAATATTATGACTAATCTACTTCAGAGATCTTAAAGTCAATAGATATTATTAATGCATCCCATTTGGCAAAGACTTTTCAAATACATTATTTTTGCATGTATGAGATGTTGTTCAGAAATGGCCGTTAAGTCCATATAAGATATGAAAAGCTAATGCGAATTACTGCATGAGTCTCTGATGGTATTGCCCATTAGATTTTCTATAATTTATGAGAAGAGAGAGTACTAAACGATATTTAATTTCTCAAATGGCTGCAACACTGGAGCCCTTACATTTTACATTGTTCCTTAATGGTAAAATCCTTTGAGCGCACTGTGGCTCCTTAAATAAAGTGAGGCTTAGAGTCTGTTCAAGTCTATTATAAGAAATGTAGCCTTATACTTAAGTTTAAAAAACAAAAAAAGTATATTCAATGTATTATTCGCATATGCCAATTTATTTGTTCTTGCTATTCTTAAAATCAAAGTTGATGCTCTAGTTACTTCATCTGAAGGGAAGATGTGTACAATGAGTATATACAAGTCTGAATGAATTTAGCACCAGTGTCCAATAAGGGAAAGAAGTTAAGAAGGAAAAATGACAGATTTTATATGATTTTACCTTTAGGCATATAGGGCATTCTGAAAATTTGGGTTGAGAACTACCTATCTGTAAATATTTACCTGCTATTTCATTAAATGATATATTATAAATATTACTGATCAATGAACTGGTAATTCAGTGAACACAAGTTATATGGAACACACAAAAGGTTTATTCCTTTTGACTAAAATGGCTATTTTATTTGTAAAGCAGTGGTTATTCATGTTTTATATATAGGAGTATAAGTCAAAGTGATTGTTTCCCTGCCTACATCCATAGCACAATTTTTTGTGCTGACCTATTCTTTTTTAAGTATATTGATCATGATTCTTATCCTTGACTTCAACTAATGGGATTAGGGGAGAAAAATATCATACTGGGAAGAATCAGATACTCTGGCGACAAATTGTATGAACTGCTTATGTTACAGAAAGTTTAACTTATTGTAAAAAATATATTCCAAAAATAAATACTAGATAACAAGAAGAAACGATTCAAGTACTTGAATCATTCAAGGAAATGATTCAATTATTTGTTGAATATTCCAGATGCCATCTCATTTATTTTCCATGAGAGACAGTTTTATAGCTGTTATAATCTCATAAGATTGAGGTTCCTCAGATATCTCAGCTAGCAAGTGTCAAAATGCAATCAGGGTACATTTTGCCTTCAAAATCTGATTTATACTTTACCATTTTGTAAGCCTAATGACAGAACAAACAAATCTGAGCACCAATGGGGTGTTCTTCCCCATGATGGGGACCTTCACTATAAGCTCTACCTACACTGGAACAAGGAGCACTGAGGTTGCTGATTTAATTGTCAAGGTCTTATGCAAGGGGATCCTTAAGGTGCAGATTCACATTTGAAGGTGATTTAAAGTGTTTCCTCATGCAAATATCATTTTCCTAACACTAATCATGATTCACTTAGTCTCTAAAGTTGAGTATCTATCTACTTCTTTAACTCCACACATATTTCACTTTCATTCATTTTATTCTGGTTTGTAAAAAGGAAGAGGAATCCATCTGACACAAAGTTCTCCTGTCACAGTGCCTGGTTTCTGCCAGCAAATGTCGAAGAGTGTTGATTTGTTAAAGGCAAAACTGTCAATATATTTATCCACTGGCTTGCTCCTACCCATTACCCTATGCTAATCTGCTATTTAAAAGGAAATGTGCTGTTTTTTCATATTTAATATTTATTGCTCTCTGTTTTCCTATGTCCAGAGGCAAATTTAAAGATGGTGAAATGAAATGTCTTGTAATTTCTGAGTCAAAAATTCAAAGTTAATTGAGGCTAAGTCATCTTTGACAGCATTAGAGGTAAGGAAAATCTGATGTGATCAGTGTTATTTTTTAAGCAAGCCATCTTAACTTAATGTTAAATACTTATTAAAATACTTATTAAAATGTATTTGGATTTTTTTGACTTAAGTCATTTGGGGGAGAATTGTACTAAATAAGGAATATGAAAATAATTAAGGAAAATAATACCATGGAAGCTCTATATTTTGTTAAATATAGATTTCTTTTGGTATCATGTAAATAATATAAGGCAAAAAGTAAAGTGTAATTTATATTTGTTCTACATGTAATAACTGAAACTATCACTTAAAACTAAACTTGTTTTCTACTGAAATGTAAATATACATTTATATTTAAATGTATATATTTGTTCAACAAATATTTTTTGTTCCTTTAGCAAATACGAAGTATTTGCCAGAAGAGACATAGGATGTATAGACTACAAGAGATTTAAAAGTTATTCACATATATAATAAAGAGGTAGTTCAAAATAGAATAAAAAATCATTTTCTATGTTTGTACTGTGGGATAAGAAATCCTTTTTGGAAATCTGGTCTCAAGGGAAAATGTTGTTATTCTTTGAAAAAAAAATTCTTTCTTTTAAACATTAAAAACTTGCTGATGACTTATTTTAATCAAAAGAAATGCAACAAAACTCAGCATTCCATGTGTGCTTCGCTTCATGATATCTGCCTAAGACAACAACTTATTTATTTGAAGGAAATACTCAAGAAACTTTTTGTCATTTATTAAAAAGGAAATACTCAAGAAACTTTTTATCATTTTGTAAATTGCATGAAATTCTAGACCTTAATGTTCAGTCTCAAAAAGAAATATAAATATGCCTCTCTCTAAATAGGATAAAAGGAAGTATGAATGAAGCTAGTTATAAAGTTCGTTATTCTGAAGTGCTGGAGAGGAATGTTTATGCTAAGATTAAAGTGAAACATTTTAGGAGGGGAAATATAAAGCAGAGAGGAAAGCAGACTAATTGAGAATAATGGAAAGGATATGGAGTGGCTTTTGTGGACAAAGGTACATGGAGTCAAGGAGGAAACAGATAAAGTGTTAATTTATTTCTTCTGAACTGTGTTCTTGTTGACACCCCAACTCCCCACCCCATCTCTTTATTTTGACAGCTAGGATAGATATTGGGTTCTCATTGTTAATTTCTCAAAGAAATTTGTGTGGCATGCAAACAAATGTTCTTGGTACATGAAGCCATAGACCAAAAGAAGATTCATGCTTTAGAGAGCACCTTAGCTTCACTAGCTTTCAGGAAGTATACGGATTTTAAAAGCCTATTAAAAGACAAACTGCACACCAAATAGTGATAACTACAGAATGCAAAATAAGAGATGAAATGCCGTGATGGTTCTGTTAATCAGAATTTGCAGATGCGGCATCTATCCTCCTAAGTGTCTTATGATTTCAACATGTAGTTCAAAACTGGGTAGTTCACTCACACTGTCACCTAATAATTTATGCCCTCATTCTCCCATTAGTAGGCTGTACATCTGGCTGTAACACAAGAAGCCAATACAGATGTCCAAGTTGTATGATTACTGCTAGCCTTGTCTTGTTTACAGACAAAGAAGCATCGATCAGATTCAGTTCTTAGGTCCATAGAGTCACTCATATTAGTATATACATTTGCTGACATAGGTCTTAGCAAGGTAAATATGTACTTTAAAAGTCAAGGGAAAAGTGAGCTAAGAAGTAGGTTATTTTAAGTAGGCTTATAAGAAGTCTCTGCTCCATCAGAACACAGATGTTTTTTGCTGTCTATTTTAGTGATTTCCACATTTATACTACCAAGGGCACCTCTAATTAGCATCTCATGGATCTCAATCTTCGGGAAAAAATTTACCAAAACTATATCATTAACTCGACATTATTTTCCAAGTATTATTAATAAAAAGGAAATACTCAATAACCGATGTTTTCAACTTGTGTTGAAAATTACAGCCAAAATGAAGGAAGCATAATATTTAAGTTAGCACATTTAGTCTTTTTCTGTTATTGCTAATATACATCTGTGCAGTTTTGTTTACTTTGTTTTGTTTTTAATAAAATTTTCCCATGTCTCAGTGTGGTTTTAAAGTTTATTGACTTTAGACAAAAAAATACTACAAACTTATAAAAACTTCAGTTTAAACCATAATTTTTCTCTATCTGAATTCTGTGTAATACATTTTAAAATTTATTTTGTGTTTATTTCAGTCAATATTTGCCATTATCAGTCAGAGGGACAAAGAAGTTCTGAGAACATTTGTGTTGCCTACAAATACTATTAGTGCCCATATTTTAAAACTCTAAGCAATTTGAATATAAATTTAATAAAAATAAACATGTTAATTCTCCTGTCCAAATTTTTCTTCAAGGCCTATTTCCTACATTTAAAAAAATGTAATTGAGTTTACAGTAGCAGTTACAATCTAACAGAGATGTTATTATATTTCTTTTCTATCCTTCATTATGAAGAGTAAAATATATTATTTCAGATATTAGGGACTTGATTTTTATTAATATATTTATTCCACAATATATTTGAATGCTTACAATGTGCCAGGTACTATATTTCCAGGGATAAAAAATAAGCAACATAATCCTTATCCTTTCATATTTAAATGCCAGATTTTCATGATTTTACATTAAATACATTCTGAAATTAAATAATACAAAATAATTCAAACAATGATGTGATTTTCTTATATTAGAAGACTGCAAGAAATGGATTTCTCCAATAGAAATTAAAATATTTACAGATATTACAGTGGTTCTGACTTGTACTATTTAAGAATTATATTGAGTATCTCTTGGAAAATCTCATACAGAACAGCGAAAATGAGAAAAATATATAAACTATTAGTTCCTCATGTAAAAGTGAATTTTAATTTATCCTTTGATCACTTAGAAAGCATTTTTTCTCTATCATTCTGACTAAATCAATCCATTGAAAAAATATATCATTCAATTTTACTTTTTTTTCCACTTTTATTATGATTCTGTAAGATTTTATGAACTCTTGAAGGTTTTTTTTTTTTAATATTTACATAAATTATGTAGTCCAGCTACATTTTGCAATCTGTTCTCCTTGAAAGAAATCAAACTTACATAACACATTGATCAAATAAATCACTTGTTATACACAAAAACTTATTTGCATTAAACATGGGAAAACAAAGTCATCGATAGGTGCAAAAAGGGCCCTAGAAAAGGCTAATTTTGAATACAGTTCATGGAAATTTGTACTTAGATTGAGCCATTCTACCAAAGGATAAATATATAGGAAGCTGCGAAAATTTAAGTTAAGGAATAATTTTAGATTGGGGTTTATACACTGAAATCCCCTTGAAAATGTTCTGGCAATAAGAGTTCTTCTACTATGTGTGTATGAAGGATAAGAAGTAGCATTTTATATTTAAAATCTGTACGACTCATTATCCCTTTTTTTCCTGGAGGCTCTCAAAGAACAAAGTTATACCTTTTCACCGTAAGTAAATATTTTAGATAAATATGGGGAATTTTGAAAGAATACTCAGGAAGAAATGTTAGTATACAAATGGGAAAACCAGGTCCTCACAGTAATTTGTTTTACATTTGTTTAAAACAACATTAGAAAACACATTAAGATAAATTAAATATCTTTATGAAATGGCAAATGTCTCTTCACAATGCTTCAAGGGAATTATTTTTTTAAAAAATGAGAAATGAAAAAGTCACTCATTTTCAAAACCTCCTTACTTGCTAAGGCATATGCAAATTTTAAAGGAAGTATGTCCACAGTGTAATATCAGAATTTACATTATTCTTAACAACTTTTTTTATAGACTAGTAACTGAATCTTTTTGGTAGGAATACATACTCCATTGGGTTATAATAACTAGGTATATATGTTTTACTTTTTAAGAATCACTTATAAGGTACAATTATAGGTAATTTATTAACTTTTTGAGAACTACCAAGCTAATTCTATTATCCTGTATTTGTTAAAATAATCCTAGTCAAGATAAGGACAGAGACTTCTTTACAGTGAAAAGGAGGATGAAAAAATCTATCTACCTCCACAAGTTGCTGTGAAAATAAAGAGAAAATGTTTAAAAGTTCTTTGAAAGTGATTTTAAGTGTAAATTTAGCAAATGTAAGTTTTTACTACTGAAATAGATAACAAAGCCAAAAGTAGATGATAAAAATACATATATATGATTATATGTATGAGTTATATATATGTATATGAGTTACATGTATGTATATGAGTTATACATATGCATATGAGTTACTTTATGTATGTATATCATATATATGTATATGAGTTACTTTGGGGTGATTAAATTGTTTGATTAAAATGTGGAACAAACTTTAATTTCCCCAGAAATTTTTTTTGTAGTTGACAAAATTTAGATCCCCTTATACACTGGAATTCAAATTATATTATGGAGTACGATTAATAGAATAAATTTGCCTCAGGATTCTTCCTGATGAACCAGGGGTTCTATTTACATATAAAATTTTGAGATACAAACAGTTATTTTAAGGGTCAGTCCTTGAATCAGTGCCTCTCTCCTAAGGTCTCTGTAGTTTTCACCTGTGGTGAAGTTCTTTATTATGACGTGTACTTTGTATATGAAATGGTTCACACATCATACTGGTTTTTTTCAAGTATATATAAATGTTTACATGTGACTATCTTGTAATGTTACACATGATTGCCACATTCAAGTTGCCATCTTCTAAAGAGTTTTTTTTTTTCTCCCCCATTTCTGCAAAGCTTTCACCTACTGACTAAGCTTTGAAGCTTTTTGTTGTGGTCTTAAAAAAGGCATATGTGTTTCTCTACCAATTATCTCTCTATTGATTTCCACTTAAGTATCACTGCTCCTTTATTTGCTTACTCTGAGCATAATGAAATATTTAGATGGTTTTCATTTACAATTTATTCTTAATGATTCCAATAAGGCAGCCCAAGATTTAAATCCTTCAGCTAGAATACTGATTTTGAATTCTATGGAAGCATATAATTTTGCCCTATATTTTTAAGAATCTTTACTCTTCATAAAGTGAGCTACCAGCATCATTTACCTATAAATAAAAGATAAAATCATTTGCTTTCCATGTAAGTTCAGACTATATTTATGACATAGTTTAAATATTGCATCGGAGAAATTTATCAATATAACCTCTCTGTAGTTTTTACATTGCATTCATAAAAATAGCTTTATTTCCTTAATATTTGTAACTTGTTGGTGTTCAAAAATGAATTACCTGCATTTAACGCTATGTTCTTATTGTAAACTGCATATACCCAAATTATCCCTTTGCTTTTTAAATTTGCAGCACATCTTTTGACAGATCAAATATATTCAGAATTGGAATTCATATGCAAAGTGAAAAATATATTTATACTTAGATAAGAGATGTATTTAATTTACAACTGTGGCGAATATATTGCATATCTGCATATAATGGATGTTTTCTATGACATCTGTGCTTTGATGATCTCAGAAGTTGATAATTTTACAGTCAAGACCATGACTATAATAGTGTACATATATAATAAATCACAAAACATATAGTTTTTTAGTTTATCTAAATTTACTTAACTCTCATCTTAATTACTCTCTGATAAAAGATACCCAATTTTAATAGATTTAGCATTGTTCTCTTTTACAAAGTATTCAATTGTATTTCTACCTGGAAGTAAATTGGAAAATTGTGGTTATTATCTGGATGAATTAAGACCAAAAATAATTATGTTGGTCCACTTATATTGAGCATATATGAATTAAGTCAAAAACTATTTTTAACTTAAAATAATTTCAGATTTATCAAAGAGTTGTAAATCAATTAGTTTCTTCTAATGTTGACATTTTACTTAAACATGATACATTTTTCAAAACTAAGAATTTAACATTGATATCATCCTGTTTGTTAACTAAACTACAGACTTTATTCAGATTTCTCTAGCTTTTCCATTATTTTTTTTTCTGTTCCAGGATTCACTACAGAATATCTTGTGTTCAGCAGAGTATAAATTTGACATAAATTTTAAGGAAAAATAATTTAATTCTCTACGTCAATTAATTTGTAGGGATGCTTGCTTTTTTCTTCTTTTAATTTTGTTTAAGGTGTTTAATTTTCTCAATTTTGTATATTGATTTTTCTATATGGAAAATGTGAGCTAAATTATTTATGCATTTTGACCCATCTTGTTCAGATTCATAATTTTTAAGTCACGTTACAAAAGAAATATTTCAATTATGGAGTTTATGTGAACTATTAATTTTCAGTTATCGTATCTTATTAGGATAATCTCTTTATTTAACTCATCACACATTTGCTCAAGCAGGCTAACTGATAAGAATAAATCCTCTCAGCATATCCAATAAAAAAATATGACAATATAAGCTCTTGAAACCGACAGGAAATATAAAACATGTTTTTCATGCGGAATAATATAAACTGAAAAGCAACAAATGAACAGGACAGACAAACAGAGACTCTTGGACATGGACAATAGACTAGTGGTTACCAGAAGTTTGGGGAGATGGGAGAGGAGAGAAGTAGATGGGGATAAAAGGGGTTAAATATGTGATGACATTAAAGAATTTTAAAAAATAAAATAAAATAAAATTTTTCTGTGGCATTACACCTTAGAATTTCATTTGACATCAAAAAATATTGAAACATTGAGAATAACTACCCATATGCATAATTAAAATATATGTTATCACATTAGCCTACAATGTGTTAATAAATTGCAGTTATTATTGATGTGCTAATTTAATCTATTTTCTTAATATCAACTCTAATATCACACAAAGAAAATTGGACTTGGAAATAGAAAACAAGGGTTAAAACATATTCCTCCATTTACCAGATCTTTGACTTTGTAGTTATATCCTCAGTGCCTCTGAGCCTGAGAATCTGACATCAAAAAGGGACCATAATGAAATTATGAAATTAACCATTTCTCACAAACCTTATGTAATAGTAGACAGGAGAGATTAAAACATAAATAGGTTAATACACATATTCATGTATGTGTCAGAGCAGTCACTAGGCCTCAGTAATATTCACCTCATATGAAGGAACTTATTCCATAGCAAAACTTGTTTTATTGCAAATAAAGCAAAGGACACACTCACATTGGATTTATTGGTATCAACATCATGCAAAGCAGCTGGTCTGACAGAATGCTGGAATGACCTATTGAAGATTCAATACCTGTGCCAGCTAGGAGACACCACTTGACAAAGTTGGATGCTCTCCTACATAATGCTTTATATGCTTTGAACCAGTGCCCGATATATTATACTCTTTCATCTATAGCCAGAGAACAGGTCCAGATGACACCCAAGTGGTAGAAAGATAAATTATATTTCTCGTTGCTAAATCTAATGTCCTATGTGTAATATGTTGACTTTTTTTTTTTTTTTTGCTTTGAGCTTGGCTGATTCAGAAATGCTTCCTCCAGGAAACATAACGATAGCAATATTGAAGTGAAAATCAGCACTACCACTTTGCTATGTTCAGCGGTAACAATGTAGTAGAAACACATAGGAACTCACTAGAGGGGCTGAGACCCTAAACAACCTTGTTGCACTGATTAAGACTGCAGGTGGAATTAAGGTTACTAATCAGCTGACTTTGAGATGGGAGATTATCCTAGATGGTCCAGGTGGGCTCAATGTAATCACGAGGCTTCTTAAAGATGAAAGAATGAGGCTAAAGATATTGTCAAAGAGATTTAAAGATGCTATGCATTTGGCTTTGAAGGTGGATGGTCTCTAAAAGCTGGAAAAGGGCCAGGAAATGAATTCTTATCAAGAGCCTATAGAAGGAATGCAGTCCTGCTAAAATCTTGTTTTTTCCAAGTGAAACCCATTTCAGATTCTGACCTCCAAAATGTAACAAATTGTATTGTTTTAAGCTACTAAATTTGTGATAATTGGTTACAGCAACAAGAAAAACTAATACATGCATAAAATTGTTGCTTTTCAGCCAAAAAATGGTGGCTATAAGCAATATTTCATGTGGTTCAATCTATGACAACTGATTTTTTTACTCATTAATAGACTCCCCAGTGGTTACTTCTGTTACCATTTTGCCTTTTTGTATTTAATTTGCCTCTCATTTTTTTATGTAAATGAGACTTAATTCTGGGCAACTACATAAGTTATCAAGTCTTAACTTTGGGGAAGAAATATCAGTCAAAAATGCAGAATTAAACAAACATTTCCAAGGTAAGGTGTATTTACAGGGGCAGGCTGCTTTTTCTCAAAAATAGTTACCCCCCATTATTTTAAGTGATATGGGGTTTTATGGTATTGGGTAGAAGATTAAAATTGGTACTTAAAATATAAATTCAATAGAAACGAAATCTTGTTTTTTCCTCTGAAAGCCCCCTTCATTTTGTCTACAAGCGAGTTATGATTGGGGATATACGTAGCCTTAAATCCCACAATATCTCATTAGACATCATGATATCAAAGGAATTTTTAAAATGCCTGGAAACTCTTCTAAATTTTCTTAATGCCAAGAGAATCTTCTAAAACCCTCCCAGCCAGACTAGTTTCTGATTTCTTTCAAGGTATCCCCATGATCTCCAAGGGCCATCAATTCTGAAATACATGCTTGGATGCACAGAGCTAAATTTTAATTAGGCTTTGATGTGTTCCTATGCAGTCAATAATTTAGGTTATTTGAACCAACTTCTACTCACACAAAGTGAGAAGGATTTTAGAGTAAGTTATATTTCTGTGTTGCTCTTTTAATTAACTTATCTACACCATAGAAAAAGAAAATCTCTAAATATTTTTTAAAGTTACAGGGATGGCTTTTGCGTTTTTCTAAAATTTCAAAGAGATGAAATTATAGAATGAAAATTTCTAAATGAAATCCTTAAACAAAAGTCCAAAGTGTAAGCAAATATTAAGCTCTACTTAGGAAAGTTTGTTTTTTATGAGTACGAGAGTCAGGTTCCACCTAGTTAGAGAAGAAAGTCACATATATGGAAAAGTGGAAAAATAGAAAGATCTCTTGGTGTTGAATTGAATTCAGAGGTATCACTGTGAACCCATGATTTATTAGGTAGGTAGATATACGAATATATAAATACATACCTATGTTTATATATACATACATACATGCATACGTGGGTCTATGTTTACATATGGTTTCCCTAGCTGTGTCCAATGGAAAGCTTTAGAAGCAGTAAAACTTTAGTAGCCATAAATATACCTAAGGCTGATACTTGGGTTTTTAGTTCACATTTTCTACTAAAAGGAAACCTAGAAAGCTATTATTTCCCAGAAATGGGACTTAGAGAATAAAAACAAGGATGCACTATCTTGTGCTAAAAAGTAAGGAAATGTCAGCAATATACTACAATGTAAGAAAATGCTCAAAGAATGATATGGATATGTCAGAAGGACACAGGAGACAGCCTGGCAGAGCTTCCACTGACCAAATCTATGATGATTTTAGAATTGAAATAATAACTGATAACCTATTGAATATAATAGGAATACTTGATTCTGTAATATTAGTTTGCTATACAATGGAATGCTAACTAATAAATACAGAATGAGATTTTTTTTTTAAATCACTATTTTGCAACCATACTGGTAATACTAATTTCAAGCAAATATCATCGATAGATGCTAAATGGGTGAATGTTTGAGGAGAAACCATATATCTATATAGTCTCAAATTATCTCCTCTCTAATACAAAGGGAAACAATAGTAAACTCCAGTTGGAAAAACCTGGCCACATAACCTTAAGCACGTGATCAAAATTAACATCACCACAATGGAACAAGTCAAAATTGTGTCTTCTGATAGTATTTGCTGAGACAAACACAGCATAATTTTTCTGATATTCCTATGAAAAAAATGTATCCCATGAATTGAATAATGAGGAAACATTGGAGAAACTCTAGCTAGGGACATTCTTCAGAATAACTGCCCTGTACTCTAAACAAATGATTGATTGCTTCGTACAACTGATAACTTTATTGTGTTTATGCATAAAGTGTCCTTTTTATAAGAAATATGCACTGAAATATTTAAGAATAAAAAAAGCATGTCTGCCACTCACTCACAAATGGGTTGCAATGCTCTACACATGCACACACAGGCAGAAAATAATAAAGAAAATATGGTAAAACGTTAACATTTAGGTAAGTTGGGTAATGAATAAAGGGGAGCTCCTTTTACTATTTTTGTAACTTCCGTAATTTTAAACTTATTTCAAAAATTAAAAATCAAAACATATTTGTATAACTAAAAGGAAAAATAAGAAATAAGGCTTTAAAGAAGTTTTCAAATTTCAAATATTTCTTAATAATGCTATCGCTAGAACAAATTTTATCATTATCACGTAAAATCTTACATATTTGTGATCTAAAGAAGTTATAGAAATGCATAATATGCTCCAAAACACATGAAAATTTGTTAAAGAATGACCAAAAGATATTTTTTTTAAGTTTATTGGGGTAACACTGGTTAATAAAATTATATAATTTTGGGGTGTACATTATAATTTGACATCTATATATTCTATTCTGTGATTACCACCCAGAGTCCAGTTTCCTTCAGCTACCATGTTTGATCCCCTTTACTCACTTCACCCTCCCCCAAACCCCCTATATTTGACCCCCTTTATCCTGTCTACCTCTTCCCTCCTCCCCCTACCCAAGGATCTTAATCTAAGTCAGTGACCTCACAAATAAGAGTTACAAGAAAAATAAAAGAAAATCGTTGGATTCATACTTCTTAATTTGGAAACAGAGATGGAAAATCTAATCCAATCTTGTATTTTTCCATTTTGTACATTGAATTCAGGAAATATATGTATAATATATAAGAAAACATCCTGACATTTGAAGGTAGATTTTCTAGCATTTTTTATGTTTTTCTAATGTTGGGAGCTTTTAACTTAAGATAACGGTACTAGTAAGAAATATTTATATTAAAATGTGTCACACACTGTCTACCTTTGACCAAGTCTTACACTATTCTCCTTCTCATGTGCCTGTCTTCAACACCAAAAGCCTGCTAAGGGTTCTTTGATTTTACCAAGCATATTACACGTCAGGGTCCTGAAACCTGGTCTTGCCTTTTCTAGAAATCTTACCCTTACAGATATTTACAAGGCTTTCTCCTGGCTTCATGTTTCATCAGCTCTCTGCTCTAATGCTATGTTCTTAGTGAGATGTTCTCTCACCATTTCCTGTCGTTTTTTGAATCATTCACTTTAAATCAGCCTTTTTTCCCTTTGTAGCATATGAAGCACATTCCTATGTTTATGTTTTATCTCAAGGACACACAGTGTGCAGGAGAATGTTAAAATTAATTGTGCTGCCTGTTCAGGCAACGATTGAAGCCTGGATCTATCTATGCCTCCCAAGGGGACTGTGTTAAAACCTCAAGTTTGAAGGATGTATTTGACCTTTCTTATATCTAGATGATATTAAAGAAAAAAAATTAGGATTGTAATTAGATTAAACTGATACCAACTTTTAAAAGATAGACATATGCTAATGTTAACTACAGGGAAAAAACAACTTAAAATTTTAATTATGCCTAGAGAGAGAAAACCTCAAGAAGTTACAACACACACACACATACATACACACACATACGCAAATATTGATTTGGTAAGGAACTTAATTTTTTAAACAAAATTTTTCTATAAAAACTTTGAAGTAAAATCAAATTTGGAAAATGAAAATATTTGTGACACATAGTTTAGACAATATATTAGAAGCTAAAATCAAACAATCTCAATGATTTTATGAAATCTAAGTTGTTCCTGGCTGGCTTTACAGTTTGAACTTCTGCCTCATGCTTCTGCCAAATTTCGAATTGATCTTAGAATGTCTAATTTGTTTCTCTTGGATACTTTGAAATCTATTTTAATCAAATGGTAAATTAAAATAAAATTTAAAATGGTTTGGCCCTCTTGCTTTCTATCACCTTCTCTCAAAGATTCCATTTGCCTGCTCTATGATATTTGACTGCGTAAATTCATTCGTTCAGCTCTAACTAATTTGCTGACAAAATTGAAATCTGCTTTGTTGTTTTTACTAAATTAAAATAGGAAGAAATAATGGACTCTATTCACAAGCTCTGGCTTCGCTTAAAATAGTACCACCTCAGTGGGAGTTCTGCCATACCTGACTGCTTTGTCTAAGCTCTGCTTGACTGCAAATTGGCTCTGCAATGTATTTCTGCTTATCCAGCTTGTTTTGCTTGGTTGTTTTATGAATAACCATCTGATTATCTGTATTTGCTTTATTGAAAAGTCCTGCACCACTTTTGGTTTTTGCCAGCCAGGAGGGTAAAAGGATCTATTCAGAACAAAGTCTGGGAGCAAATTGGATAGCTTTAGTGAATAAATGGAGAAGTTTTATTTTAAATGATTCATGCATGCTTTGAAAAACACTCAAATATCTAATTGGGAAAAATTACTGTGTATTTAGTCAGATAATATGGTTTATGAATTTTTCCGTGTTTAAATGTGTGAAAAAATGTGCACATTGGTCTAATCGCGTTATTATTTTCGACATAGAAATATGAATTAGTTGTACAAACCTGTTAACTAATGTCTTGATTATATTACTAACCAAAAGAGTAGTTTACTGCAATTTTTTACTACTTTAGAACAACATGATGGCAATTGATCATACGACTATGGGGGAAAGGTTTCTTTTTAAACCTTGTAGTACCGTTGGCCCATCGCTTTCTTTTTGTGGCAGTTGAGGCTAGAATATGCAGCTGTCTTGTTCCTAACTTCTTTATGTACGAGTTGGTCAACAAATAACTGAGGACCTACCAAAAACAAGTAGAAATTTTTCTCAAATTTTCTTTGTTCCTTTCAGCTACACTCTTCAGGGACCTTTTATATATTTTCTAAGTACCTCTACCGTTTCTCTTTTCTAACTCTGCATTCAAAAAACCATTACACTGGGTGTGTTTAGGTCTTTTCCAAAGTCCTCATGTCTCAAAGTAAAGGACATCCTCATTGGCTTGTACTGAAGTTACTTTAGTAAGAGGAAACTATTACCTGAGGGTTTATAAAAATGTTTTGGCATCAGAGTCAGGATTCCCCTTTTTTTTTTTTTTTTACCTTGAGCAGATTTCAGACATCCTAAGGAATCTTAGGATGTCTTAAGGTTTGCAGCAAGTTGGGAGGTTTCACAAATGTTAGGCAGTTACATATGAGACAGGAAAATGTCCAAACACAGCCATATTCAAAAGTATATATTGTCTCTGGCTTATACCTCTTTCAAGAACCTTCTTTGCAACTCTTAAAATCTTATTTCACTTCTGGCCCCTTCTCAAACAGTACCAGATGTAGCCAATCAGGAGAGACTTCAATTTGAAAACAAACAAATCTTGTTTGGGGAAATCCCTTCCTAATCTCCTTGTGAAGAGCTGACATTTGAAAATATGTCATCCATAATCTCTGGCAGAATTGACCTTCTTGAAATGTCACGGAACTTGTGTCACTCTGATATCCAGATGATTATCCTAGATATAGCCTCTATTCAACCAAAGAAAAGGGTGAAAAGCACAGTATAATAAGGAAAAAAAAAAAAGAATATAAAGTATGCGATGATCTTTTTCAAATAGATATGAAAGGGAAACATCTGTAATATTACTTAAAGAGAGAATGGCAAAAAGAGAATGAAGCTGTGGTAGTCAGAATACTAAAATGACCCCAGGAAACCTTGCCCTTACATAATCTCCACTGAAGTGTGGATGAAATCTATAACTGTGATGAGTTATTATTCATTATATGGCAGAAGTAATTAAGGGTATTAATGGGTGACTTTAAGTTGATCAAAAGAGATTAAGTAGGTTGACCTAATCACATGAGGCCTTTATATCTGGGTCTACAAATAAGAAACAAAGATAAACTCTATAACAATCTACAACTCTACAAAATCTGTGATGGGAAAGACAATCACATGTGCACAGTCTTTTGACCTATTCACTATCCAAAACATCTTATTTTAAGCCAATCATTTCTCCTAATTGGGATAGTCACATTTTCCTCCCTCAAGATAAAGTATCTTATTTGATGCCGGTTTTAAGAAACTAGCTCTATAACTACTGCTACTAAAAGTGTTAGAATCCTTTTCAACTTCTATGTTCTCCTTGAGACTTTACAATTGCTCTTGACTAGAGAAAGAAAGTTAAAATAATTCAAGTATACAGCAAGGATTAGTCAATAATGAGATTGTTCCTTGATCTCTACCCTTGAAGTGAAGCCAATAGTATAAATGGTATAGAATGTTTAGACTTGTTTAGTAGTAGCAAGAACTAGAGTAAGACACATATATACACCTGTCTCTCGATTTACACAGTATTTTTTTTTACACAAGCTTTTTTCTATGCAGTAAATATTCTCCATGTTTATGTGGACTTTTTATACGCAGTTTCTATTTACAGAGTTCTTTTTCATTTCCATTATCAGTGATTACTCTAAAAAACAATAGTTTAACTCAGCAACGAACAGAGAACTAATACTCACACACAATTATAACCGGAACATTTGAAAATTGATTGTTGCGCTGTGGTTGGTAACAATTGAAACTAATTTAACAAAATGTTAAATCACTGACTGACAGCTGTAGGAATTAAGATGACATACCAGTTGCGTCATAATTCAATTAAAGATATGTACTTCCAAATATTTTAAGCGATGAAGATAGTGACTTTTTGCCAATTAAAAAGAGAAAGTTGATTGCTCTAGATTACGGCAGATACCAGTAGCGAATAAAATTTTTTTCTGAATTTTCATTAACATGTTTTGTAAAAGTATGTGAAATAAATATTTTTATGACTTACATTAACCTATTTCTTTAGTATTTTTCTGTATTTGTTGACTCTTCCACATTTTTAAAAAAAAGATGCATGGAACAGATAATCCATGTAAATCAAGGGATGAGTATATATCAAATCAGATAAATCCAGTAAAACTTCAAGTGCTTATCCTATTAGTGAATTTACTAGGGGGCCTGTGTTCTGGGTATTGTCAGAATGCCCCATTTAATATAAAGGACAGGTTAAATCTCTTTGGCTTAACACAGTTTGCTCTGACCCATTTCCTAGGGAACCCATAATGTTGCTAGTAATGAGAGAATAAAAAAGGGAAGGCTTTGAAGTAATTCCAGGCTATTATACAAAATTTCAGGACACTCAGGTCTTAGGGAACAGTAGGTCTAATGGTATTTAAATTGGCTTTGGTAAATACAGGCACTTGCAAATTCCAAAAGGGAATTATTTCAAAGATCCCTAGGGCTTTGAGGTAAAGCCACACCTTCAGTTGCTAATCAGTACCTTACAGTTCATTAGCCCTGAGCTCATTAGTAAAGATTTAATGTTTGACCGAGGGATATCTAAACGATGTGAACTGAACTGCTTATCAGAATTATTTGGTATTATCTGACATACCAAGATATAATATTGCATGTGTTCAGGAGAAATCTTTTATAAAATAGAAATATTTCATAAAATATTAAACTCAAGCCTCTTTAGAATGCATAAAGAACTTACGTGAGCCTGAGACTTCAGCACATGACTGAGGCATTGTTTCCTAGGTTCCCAGGTCAGATGTCTTCAAGTTTTCCTGGCAATGGGAACACTGGCAGGAAACTGAAAGGCAGAAGTAAAGAGAAGCTAGTCTCTCTCCCCTTTCTACTTCCAATGCTATCTCCACTATGGCTCTATCTCTAGCTAAACAAGCTGCTGCAATTTTAGCTTCCACCAGTTGATTGCAGACCCTAGCTTCAGTAACAGTTCTGTCTCTTTGTTCTTGCAGCATTCTGCACTTCCTACTAATGTTTTCTGGGGTGAATCGCAGTCTACTGTTCTATTTGTCAGCAAACCTATTACCTGTGCCATCAATGCCCTATACTAAATTTGATCAGTTTAAATACTTACTGTCATTTCTGTTTTCTTAGTTGGATCCTGAATAATATGTGCACAAAATTTAATTACAAATTATGAGGTTTTACTTAACTAAGTTATATGACTATTCATAATAAAACAACAATGATGTTGCCAATAAAAATGGGTGATAACGATGTCATATGGCTGAAGGCATCAGAAGAATTTTCGAGGTTCCATTTCTTTAAGAGAATCAAATATAGTTTACAATGTCACTTGGGAAGCCAACAGTGATTGTCAATATAAATGAATGCTTTTATTTTAGTATTTTAGTTTGAAAATTATCTATGTAGCTATATATATATCTTCTGTCATTCCATGTCATTTTTATCTATCAATCATTATAATTTATCATCTATAAAACAGTGTCTTATTTCAGTTACTTTGAATTCAAACAATTGCTATGTTAAAATAAATAAGAGGATATAGCTTTTAATGATATTGGTATGTCCTCAAAATAAATTACAATTATGACAAGAAAAAATTTATTTTAATTGTACTAAAACCAATATGCCTTATATCCAGCTATGAATAAAACCACTGTAAGTCTCAAGAGTTAAATAATTTCTACTTTGGTAATTCTCTATTGTCATCTATACCATTCCTTTGTTTGATGATTCAAATTTTAGTAATTTCCCTCATTTTTATTTGAATTTTTAAAAATGAAGAACATATTGCAAAATATCACATGTAAAAATATCCAACATTACTGTTTAAATTTCTCTTTCTCAGAATAGCATAAAATATAGAATTTTGCCATTGCTGTCAGAAACTGGCAGAGAATAATTTTTGGATCCAGAACAGATGGTTGGTGGTGGTAGGAGAGGTTTCCATTTTACTGAGGTTTTATAACAGGAGCCCTTGTGCTAAAATATGTTTACTTCTACTAAAAACTGTTTAGACAATTTGAATGAAACTAAACCAGAATACTTGAAAATAGAAAGAAAAGTCAGGATCCTGAGAGTTTGATGTGAGCAACAAAGGGTACCTACGATTTGATACTTATTTTTTTACCCATTTTTATCCTTATTTTTCTTTATGCAAAATGTCACCCTTTACAGTTCAGTTGGCATTTGGAATAAAAAGAAATCACTTTTTTTTAAGTGTGCACGAGGTTGATTTTTTTTTTTTTTTGAATGAACTACCACTTTAAGCAACAGCAATGTTTAAATACCCCTATTTCCCCATTGACCTACATACATTTCTGCTCCAGATTATTAAGTGTAAAACCAGAAATTCAATCATTTTTTTATCCTTGATAACATGGTCTTATCTAGTATTTGCCTTGTGGATATAATTTGAAAGGGAGAATTTCATTAACATTTAAGCTCGGTGAACACATAAGGAAATGCAATTTGTTTTTGATAAATATTCTAATTTCAGTAAATGTCCTATCTTATTTTCTCTGTAGATTTCGATCTATGGGAACATATTACCATTTATGTTACAAATTAAAAATACTGTGATATAAATAGTTTTAGGTATTTGAAATGCAACATTTCTTGCTGGTATTTGCTAATGCAATTAAATGAGTTTAAATTCCACCGATATCTTATGGCTAGTTACATAGACATAAAATGTTCTAGAACTTTCCAAAACTTTTGAGGATGCAGGAATAATTTTTAAAATGACACAGAAATGTCTGATCTACACACATAAATCAGAGTCAAAGGCAAATTGAAGCAAGCATTTAAATATTTTTGACATAACAATAAAATATATTTAACTTGAAGTACCTTTCAAACTGTCTCACCTCTGAAGGTATATAATAGATAAGTGTCCTTAGTAGAGAAGTATGTTCATGTCAATGATTTTAAAATCACAACACAGTATCCATCACACTTTTCTCAGAGTTTACCAGAATAACCAAAGAATAAAAATAAAACTGTACTTCAAGGTCAATGGGAATGTCCTTTCATGAAAAAAAAAATATTATTAAAAAAAAAAGTAAATATAGAGCAATGGAAAGAAGAGGAAAAAACAAAAGAATGAAAGGGATCGAATAATAGAAAAGATCTCGGTCTCACTAATAATCTTTGAAATACAAATTAAAATCTAAATATGATTATTCTTTTAGATTCCCATCAATCTCAATCCTTGGTTCTTGTCACATGCTTATTTTGTCCATTAACGGCACATTTATACTTATTTAACATACCTGATAATGAAAATTCATAATATAGTACCAAAGCTAAAATCTGAAAATAACCCATATTCAAAATATGACCATTTGGTGCCAAGTCTCCACACTATTACATACTGCTTTTTTTGTTCCACGAGAAGAAATCCTTGTCAGGAATCCTGTATGCCTTTATTTTAAAATACATTCCCTAAGTATATAAGTGTTATTATTATTAACTTCATAAAAAGTTCAGAATGCAAAGTATAGCATAAGGAGAATAGTCAATAATATTGTAATAACTATGTATGGTGTCAGATGAGTTCTAGATTTATCGGGTGATCATTTTATAAGTTATATAAATGTTTAATCACCATGTTGTACACCTGAAACTAATAATATTTATCCCAACTGTAATTGAAAAAATTTTAAAAATTATTCAAAAAGAGGACAGAATGCTACATGCAATAGTTTTGTTTAATATTGCTAAAATTTGCCTATACTGTGACATTTGTGCAAATCTATTTTGTGCATTTGTTTAGTGATAAGAATATTCATATATTGTGCCAAAAGTCATAGTTTATTCTTTCACTCCACAATGTCTCATTTGGGCTATTTTGAGAAAAAAAAAAAAAAGTTTCATCTAACCAAATGCAAAATATAAATAACCCAACAATACTCAGGTTAGAGAAATAAACTTATTTATCCTATTTTGGCACATATGTAAACTAATAATGGAAAAAAAGCCCGTTGATATGTAATTTAAAATAAATCTGTATTAAACTATTGAAAATATATAAACTTCTAAAGTATTGAAATTTTGGGGGGATCTTTTAGTGTATCATTTTTAGAATAAGGCTGCTATTTTTTATTTTTTCCATATATTTATTCCACTATTGTGTGTTTCTTTTGCTTTCCTTTTATTATTTTTCTGATTCTGAATATTACAAGTGTGCTTTTGTGATTTTATAAATATAAAATACTTGCTTAATTTAGCAAATTCGAGCTGCCAGGAAAGATTCCCTGAAATCCCACCAACCACAGTAGACAATGTACTTTTAGCTGATTATCTTTCATGCATTTCTCTTTTAAATACAACTGCACATACAAGTTCTATTTAACGTACTATTTTGTATTGTGGCTACCTTTCTGCTATCAAATTTATTGACATCATCTTCATTGTTTATTTAAATTTAAACCCAAATAAGTTTTGCACTGACAATTATGAATTTAATTCATTCTAAGGAATTGATGAGTGTACATGATAATGTACCACAGGCGTCATCATTGCTCTATTGTTTCTAATATGAAAAACCTGAAATCAACCTAAAAATAAAAAACTTTAAGAACATTAAAGTATAATGTATAAAGTATAAAGTAAATGGAACAGGATTTTGCTATTCTATATTTTATGAGTTTTGGCTGTGAAATACAATGGGTTAAAGTTTAATCACATAACCATATGGATTTTTACACTAATTCTGCATTTTATATTTTATTATGTTATAGAAAAGGTCTGGAAAAAATATGTATGCACACACATATCTATATATACATATGTAATAAAATAAATATATATTAAACTTCATGGAGTTTAACAGTTAAGTAATTAGCTCTATGTAACTTATGTGCTTTTAAAAATTCTTTATATTTAATATATTCTTCACATTTTATGTATTATTTGAATGTTTATAATAATTTATAATTAGTATATTAATTAAATTTTCCTCTTTATAACACATAAGAACAGTATTTGCTATTTCAATTGCTTAAGGCATCTCTTATCACCTTTTAATCTGCTTATCACCCTTGAATTTACTTACTTTGAATCAATTTTCCTGGTACATAGCAATTTTTTTTAACAGGAGTATTTTCCACTTTGCCCATTTTACCATTTCCTTTATTTTCATGTAATTTAGTTTTGAATTTTATTGTTATTTGTAATCCTTATGATGGATCTTTCATAGATATGAGATAAACTTGTGGAGAAAGCCATTCAACAGCTTGCATGTAAACAAAAAAGTTGAAATGTTTTTAAAATCTAATTAGAAGTCTTTAAATATCCTGAAGAAGATATTCTCTTTGTATAAAAGAACTGTGAATTTTAAGTTATCCTTTATTGAATTGCAGTAGAATTCCATGCAAAAACTACTCTTAAGCATTTGGATTAGTTTGAAATCCAGGAGAAGGAACTATATCTATGATATACCGGTAAATAAAAAGGAAAGCTGATCTAACACTCAAATAGCTTTTTAATACAATTATTGTGATTTCTACTTCTTACATATTAAATTTTATGTTCCAAGAGGTTAAATAATTGGTCCATGTTATATAATTTGCAAGTATCAGAACTGGGGTTTAAATACATACGTGTGTGTGTGTCTGTGATAGCACTTCCTTCAAGTGAAATACCAAAATAGAATTACATGAATATTTTAAAACAATCCAGATTCTATATTACAAAAGTACATAATCTATTAAATAACTATCAATCACTGATTCACATTATGGAATAAAAAAGATGTAGATAAGAAATACTTTCCACAGAACACACTTCAGCATAACTACTTCTCATATTTTATTCCAGGAAATAAGCGTATGGTCCTAAACTTTTACATAATTCTTCTTTAGACAAAATTCAATTAAAGAAACTTAAACTATAGGAAAGGAACACTCACAATAACAAACATATAGACAAACTAATGAATGCCAAATATTTCACCAAATCTACTTGGTGAGTTTCTTCATGTTCTACCTCTTTGAATTGGATTGGCCAGATTGTGCTCAGCTGAGACCTAATATAATGATTTCTTCAATACTTTTATAAGGAACACATGTATGCTGGGTCTTACTGCAGATTTATTGAAGATTCTGATTTAATAACTCTTAGGACATAGGAATCTAAATTTTATCGAGTTTATCAGTACTTCTGATTATTGGGAAATTTGGGGAAGAACTATATTAATGTAAGACAAGAAATGAAGATAAAATAAGATTTGTTAAGTAGTAGGCACTTTCTAAGTTATAAATAATGCAACCCTTATAAAAACACTAATTTATGTAACTCCATTTTGAAAGTGGAGAAACCAAATTTTAGAGTGATTAAATACCTTTATCGTGGTCACATTCTAAATATTTTGAGGATCATTTTGCCATTAGAGCACAAACTTGTTTGACTTCATTACTGTGTATATCCAATTTAAGCACGTATATAATCACTACCATAATTTCAGAACACAAGGCAAAGATGAAAATGTAATTCATCAAAGTACAACCTTAAGTCACATAGATCTGAGAAAAGTGATTCGTTTTCTTCAGGGACCAGTTTGAACCAAACCTGAATATACCTTTTCAAGTACACGCTCTATTAATGCTAAATTTCATACTATACAATAAATCTTTGGGAAATTTCACTTGCTTGTGTATTTAAGGTTTTAATACTGTTAAATATTATTAGATAATAGCAATGTGTTTAAACAATTACAAAAGAAATAGTTTCCAGTCCGGCATATAAAAAGCTTAAAAGTGTCCACTCTGTCCTAGCAACAAACTGACCAAATTATAAAAACCAACAATTCTTAGATGCACAAGAGAAGTCACAGGGCAAACTGCTGCCCCTCAAATTGGAGAGTCTGACAGACAAATATAAAAAAATCTCAACTTACCAGAGCAGAAAGCCATGAGCAGAAACCACCATGAGAACCACTATCTAGATAGGGAAACCTGAACTGTAAATGATGAGTTCTTGGAAGCTCAGTGTGGACAAGTCCATAAGACAAAAACCCCAAGGGGACACAATTAACAGGAAACCCCCATACTCTCTGCGCTTCTGGCAGGGCGAGAGAGCCATTTTGAAATACGCCAGAGCATTCTGTTCTTAACAAGACCTACTCTCAGGAGAAACTATTTAACCAGTGCCTAAACTGCTGAGGTTTCATCAGTCTACCTTTCCACATGGAAGAGAAGAAATATCAAACAGCTGGTTGCAGCATTCCTCGTGGAGGAAGAGAAATATCCAATTCTAGCCCACTCTAGCCATCCAGTCGCACCTAAGGGAGGTGGGGAGAGACGGAGAAGCACATGTGAAGTTCACAGTCTGGAGTCCCAGACACACTAAAATACAGAAACCTAATCATAAGACTATAGAACACTTCCCTTCTCTTCACAACTTACTACTACATTGCTAAAGGCCTATTTACAACAGCTCCTTTTACCCAGTACATCATGCCTAACTATGAAAAAATAAATAAAAGACATACTAAAAGGACACATTTTGAAGAGAGCAATTATCAGAACTAGACTTTGATATAGGAGGAATGTTGAAATTATTAAATCAGGAATTTAAAAAGAACAATGATTAATATGCTAAGGGTTCTAATGGATAAAGGAGAAAGCATGAAATAACAGGTAATGTAATTAGAGAGATGGAAAACTAAGAAATAACCAAAAAGAAATTCTAGAAATCAAAAACATTGTAACAGAAATAAAGAATGCCTTTGATGGACTTTGTAGATAATACACGACAAGATAGAATCTAAAGCTTGAGAATATCTCAATAGAAACCTCTAAAACTGAAAAGCAAACAGGAAAAACAAAAAACTGAAAAAGAAACAGAACAGCATATTCAAGGACTGTGGGATAACTACAAAAGGTGTAACATACTTGTACTGGAACTATCAGAAGGAGAAGATAGAAAAGAACAGAAAAAAATATTTGAAAGTAATGACTGAGAATTTCCCTAAATTAATGTCAGACATCAAATCATAGATCCAGAAAGTTCAGGAAACACCAATCAGTATAAATGTCATGAAATCCACAACTCGGCATATCATATTCGAACTACAGAAAATCAAAGATAAACTAAAAGATTAAAAAAAAAAAACCTAGTAAAACAAACACTTTACCTTTAGAGGAGCAAAATTAAGAATAACATTGAACTGCAATTCAGAAACCACGAAAGTATTTAAATATTTAAAGTGCTGACAGAAAATAAAACACTAACCTAGGATTCTGGTGCTGCAAAATTATCCTTGAAAAGTGAAGGATAAATAAAGAATTTCTCAAACAAAAACCGAGGGAATTTTTTGCCAGTAGACTTGCCTTGAAAGAAATGTTTTAAAAAAAGTTTTTTTAGAGAGAAGGAAAATAATATGTCAGAACTTCTATCTACCTAAAGAAATGAAGAACACAGGAAAAAGAATAAGTGAAAGTAAAAAATTGTATTTGTCTTATTCTTAATTGATATAAACCGTAGTAGTGTAAGTGCCCAGCATTAAACTTTTGATTGCTGAGGCATCCATTTCAAAAGAAACCCATCTTAAATAAACACATTGCCAGCTCTATGACACAGTTAATAGCAAAATAACTAGATAAGGAACCAGGCATCCCACACCCATGAAGTTCCCCTTTCAGAAAACCCTAAGTGACTTAGATTACTTGAGTAACCCTGCCTTCACTCTCTCATGCCCTAATTCCTACTCTTATGCTGCAAATTGGCTAATAATGAGTGATTCAGCAAAATCCCAGATAACCTACCCTCAGATCCTAATAAAGACAAAGTCTAAGGTC
>NW_011888792.1:16308049-16310487 GCF_000151845.1 Pteropus vampyrus
TGGAAGAGAAGAAATATCAAACAGCTGGTTGCAGCATTCCTCGTGGAGGAAGAGAAATATCCAATTCTAGCCCACTCTAGCCATCCAGTCGCACCTAAGGGAGGTGGGGAGAGATGGAGAAGCACATGTGAAGTTCACAGTCTGGAGTCCCAGACACACTAAAATACAGAAACCTAATCATAAGACTATAGAACACTTCCCTTCTCTTCACAACTTACTACTACATTGCTAAAGGCCTATTTACAACAGCTCCTTTTACCCAGTACATCATGCCTAACTATGAAAAAATAAATAAAAGACATACTAAAAGGACACATTTTGAAGAGAGCAATTATCAGAACTAGACTTTGATATAGGAGGAATGTTGAAATTATTAAATCAGGAATTTAAAAAGAACAATGATTAATATGCTAAGGGTTCTAATGGATAAAGGAGAAAGCATGAAATAACAGGTAATGTAATTAGAGAGATGGAAAACTAAGAAATAACCAAAAAGAAATTCTAGAAATCAAAAACATTGTAACAGAAATAAAGAATGCCTTTGATGGACTTTGTAGATAATACACGACAAGATAGAATCTAAAGCTTGAGAATATCTCAATAGAAACCTCTAAAACTGAAAAGCAAACAGGAAAAACAAAAAACTGAAAAAGAAACAGAACAGCATATTCAAGGACTGTGGGATAACTACAAAAGGTGTAACATACTTGTACTGGAACTATCAGAAGGAGAAGATAGAAAAGAACAGAAAAAAATATTTGAAAGTAATGACTGAGAATTTCCCTAAATTAATGTCAGACATCAAATCATAGATCCAGAAAGTTCAGGAAACACCAATCAGTATAAATGTCATGAAATCCACAACTCGGCATATCATATTCGAACTACAGAAAATCAAAGATAAACTAAAAGATTAAAAAAAAAAAACCTAGTAAAACAAACACTTTACCTTTAGAGGAGCAAAATTAAGAATAACATTGAACTGCAATTCAGAAACCACGAAAGTATTTAAATATTTAAAGTGCTGACAGAAAATAAAACACTAACCTAGGATTCTGGTGCTGCAAAATTATCCTTGAAAAGTGAAGGATAAATAAAGAATTTCTCAAACAAAAACCGAGGGAATTTTTTGCCAGTAGACTTGCCTTGAAAGAAATGTTTTAAAAAAAGTTTTTTTAGAGAGAAGGAAAATAATATGTCAGAACTTCTATCTACCTAAAGAAATGAAGAACACAGGAAAAAGAATAAGTGAAAGTAAAAAATTGTATTTGTCTTATTCTTAATTGATATAAACCGTAGTAGTGTAAGTGCCCAGCATTAAACTTTTGATTGCTGAGGCATCCATTTCAAAAGAAACCCATCTTAAATAAACACATTGCCAGCTCTATGACACAGTTAATAGCAAAATAACTAGATAAGGAACCAGGCATCCCACACCCATGAAGTTCCCCTTTCAGAAAACCCTAAGTGACTTAGATTACTTGAGTAACCCTGCCTTCACTCTCTCATGCCCTAATTCCTACTCTTATGCTGCAAATTGGCTAATAATGAGTGATTCAGCAAAATCCCAGATAACCTACCCTCAGATCCTAATAAAGACAAAGTCTAAGGTCAATGGTCTCTCTCTTTCCCCACGACCTCACTGTGTAGCCCTTGGCACACCATATACCCTTCAGGATTTGTGAGTACTAAACCTTGTTCCTGAAAGTTCCCCTGATAGTTTTTGCTGAAGTATGTCCTATGATTTTAACAGGCACCAGAAGGGTGGGTAGTCACAACATTGGCCACACTGGAGGAAATGTGTGTGAGGCTCACAATGAGTAAGATGGACCCAGGCAAGTGCCTCAGGCATACCTAGCTGAGAGCATTGCCATCAATATGCTGGGACTGACACAACAAACAGGTAACTGTTTTTTAAAAAAATAGCAACATTGTATTTGACATGCACTCTTAAATTTGCTTATGTATAAGTGAAATGTACAACAGCAAAGATATATGGGACAAGAGGGAAGAATTAGGATTATTTTATTATTATAAGGTACTCACAGTACCCATGAAACAATATAGTGTTATTTGAAAGCAGAATTGGATTAGTTGTAAATGCATATTGCACACATATAGGGTAATTGCTGAAGAAAAGGAGTTTTAAAAAAGTATTGAAAAAGTATAACCAATACGCTAAAAGAGAAAAAAATGGAATAATATAAAATGTTTGATTAAAACCACAAAAGGCAGAAAAAGAATAGAAGATAAAACAGAAGCAAAAAGCAAGGGCAACAAATATAAAACAGTACCAGTAGATATTAATGCGACTATATAAATATCACTTTGAATGCCACTGATCTAAATGCCCAATTAAAAGACAGGGATTGTCAGAGTGGATCAAGCAACAGACTCAACTATATGGTGTCTACAAGAGACTTCATATAAAGACAAAC
>NW_011888792.1:16311797-16321211 GCF_000151845.1 Pteropus vampyrus
CTAAATGCCCAATTAAAAGACAGGGATTGTCAGAGTGGATCAAGCAACAGACTCAACTATATGGTGTCTACAAGAGACTTCATATAAAGACAAACGGATTAAAAGTATATTTTCCATGCTAATACTAATCATAGCAAAGTGAAAATAATTATATTAAATTCAAACAAAGCAGAATTCAAAGTAAAGAGAGTTATCAGGGGCATTATGTAAACAGGAGCATACATAATAGTAAAGCAGAAAATTCTCCAAGAAGACAGAACAATCCTTAACATGTATGTACCTAATACAGAGCATCAGCAGAACGTCAAATTTACAAAAAAGGACTGCCAGAAATATACAGTGTATGTGTAACACAAAATGAATTAAAATACTCTGTATACTTTATCAAACTGAATAATTATATTTTAATTATTAAATTGTATTTAAAAATTTTGAAGATGAAATACCATCTCCTAAATAAATGTATAATACTAGGTAAAATAAAAAAATTATGAATACACTCTCTAATTATTTCTGTGCTTTACAAAAATTAAGCATTTACTTTGAGTGTACTATAAAGCTGCAATACTTCAGTATGCTCCTACATACACATATCAGTGAATTTATACAAAATCAGACATAGATAATACCATAAGTTTCAAAAACACATATGTGACATCTACAGGAACTCACGATACTTATTTTTCTATTAAGTAGCACAGATTTTCATGTTCACAGGTTATTAAATTTTCAAAGAATACCTTGAGGCACACCATAAATTTATTAATGAAGCAATGGTTTTAAAAGTATTAAGTGATTTTCTCAGGGTCATATAGTAATTAATTTGCTTCTGGATTTGAACGAAAGCTTATTGATTCCAATCCAGGGTATATTTTTAATATTATTTCACACTTCCTTATGCACACTTCACAATATAGTGGAAACTGTAGATCCAGATTAACACACTGAACGTTAATCACCATGTGTTCTAGGAGATGCACTGAAACAGAGTTGATAGGTTTGTAAAAGTAATAAAAATTAATTTCAGAACATCTGATTTTTCAAAGGCTCTTCTTCCTTAGAGATTATTGAGTATAATTTCATAATAGGTACAAACTCTAGTAATTATTAGTTGCTATAATTTCTTGGTGCAAATGTAAGTAATTATTAGGGCATTCCATCAAAACCATAAGGAGAAAAGCTGTACAAGTCATTTGAATTGCTTTAAGAGCTGAAACAATGCAAAAGTAATTGTATGTAAAGAGAAGTTTTGCAACACAAATTCTGCATAGAAGTCTCACAGTATTAAATTTTTAGAAGAAATGTCTTCAAATTAAATCTAAAGCTCTCATTTTCATAATCAATATTTATGGAATATCTGTTATATGTCAACAATGTGCTTAGTTCTGGGAATTTCTAATCTCTGCTCTTATGAGATAGAGTAAGAGGACTGAACAGATTCCTTAAATAGATCTTCATAATACAATGACATAAGTGCAATGAGAGATGTGGAAAGGGGTATTATGCAAACATAGAAGATAAAGGGATAAGGAAGGGAAAGCTGACCCAGTGTGAAAGATTCACGGACAAGTTTTCTCAGTTTAAAATAAATTTAAATGGTTAAAAGGTGTTTAGCAGGTGAAAAAAATGGTAAAAATGCATTTTAAGCACAGATCATATATCCTAAAAAGCCTGGTGTGGGATGATGTAATGTGTAGAACATTGTAAAATAAAACATGACAACAATGAAGCTAGACAGACAGGCAGATATGGAGACTTTTAACATCTGCCTTATAAAAATATAAGGCAGATTTTTTTTCTAGAGACTAAGTTGTGAAAATATGAATGGCATATTTAGATTCATATTTTAAATAGATTTCGGTGATAGTTTAAATTCACGTTTTAAATAAATCTCTAAAATAATACTGAAACATTAAGTATCTCCATCACACATTTTTATTGAAATTTTTCTTGAGTTAATTTGAAATTCATGTGGTCTAAATAAATAGACAAAGAAATTTTTTTCATTTTAATTTTTTAATTGAACTATAACTGACATACAACATCTTATTTGGTTTAGGCTTACATCATAGTGATTCATATTTAATACATTACAAAATGATTGCTCCACCAAGTCTAGTTACCATCTCTCACTATGCAAAGTTATTATAATATTATTAACTATATTCCCTATGCTGTATATTATATTCCTATGATTTATTTATTTTACAACTAGAATTTTGTACTTCTTAATTCCCTCTACCTATTTCATCCACCACCAACCTCTACCCACTCTGGTAACCACCAGTTTGTATCTTATATCTATGAGTCTGTTTGTTTTGTTTTGTTTGTTGATTTGTTTTGTGTTGGTTTTTACCTTCCACATGTAAGTGAAATTATACTCTATAGATCTAGCCACATTATCACAAATGGTATGATTTCATTCTTCCACATGTAAGTGAAATTATACTCTATAGATCTAGCCACATTATCACAAATGGTATGATTTCATTCTTCTTTATGGCTGAGTAATATTCCATTGTATATATATGCTACAGCTTTTTTCTCCATTCATCTAACAGACACTCGGGCTGCTTCCATGTCTTGGTTACTATAAATAGTCTGGTAATGAATGCTGGATCGTATGGTAGATTTACTTTTAATTTTTTGAAGAATCCCAATTTTTCATGGTGGCTGCACCAACTTACATTCAGACCAAAAGGGTATGAGAGTTCTGTTTTATTCATACTCTTACCAACATTTGTATTTTTTTGTCTTCTTGATAATAGCCATTTTGACAAGTGTGAGGTGATATCTCATTGTCTAAGCAAATATTGCTAACGCTGATGTCAAAGAGCTTACTATGTTTTCTTCTAGGAGTTTTATGGTTTCAGGTCTTACATTCAAGTCTATAATCCATTTTTACTGTATTTTTGTGTATGATGTAAGATAGTGGTTCAGTTTCATTTTTTTTGCACATAGCTATCTAGTTTTCCCAACACCATTTATTGAGGAGACTGTCTTTTACCATTTTTGCCTTCTTGTCATTGACCCTATATGCATGGATTTATTTCTGGGCTTCCTATTCTATTCCATTAATCTATGTGTCTGTTTTTGTAATAGTGCATATTGTTTGATTACTATAGATATGTAGTATAGTTTGAAATTAGGAAGTGTGATGCCTCCTACTTTGTTCTTCTTTCTCAATATTACTTTGGCTATTAGGGGTCTCTTGTGGTTCCATAATAATTTTAAGATTCTTTACTCTTAATTCTGAAAGATGTCATGGTGTTGTCATGTGGTAGCATTTCTATAACCTAACAACAAGCTATCAGTAAGAAAAATTAAGAAAATAATCACATTTACAATTGCATCAACACAATAAAATATCTAGAAAGAAATTTAACCAGGGAGGTGAAAGCCCTGTACTCTGAAAACTGTAAGACATTGATTTAAAAAAGAAAACCCCAAAACAAAAAAACAAAAACAAAAACACAAAAAAAACAAAGACAACACAAATAAATGGAGAGATACAACATGGTCATGGATTAGAAGAATATTGTAAAAATATCCATACTACCCTAAGCAATATACCGATTCTGTGAAATCCCCATGAAAATATCAATGACATTTTTCAAAGAAACCTTGTGTTCCCTTAACCCAGTTTCCTCCATTAATGAAATTTCGAAAAATTTGTACAATTTCATAATAGAATACTGACATTGATAAAATCCACCAATCTTATTCAGACTTCCCCAGTGTTACTTATACTCATGTGTGTATGTGTGTATGCAAACATGCTCATGTTTCATTCTATACAATGTTATTACCTGTGAAGGTTCCTATATCAACCACCATCAACTACCACAGTCAAGATACTAGTTCCTTGATGACAAGGATCCCTGTGTTGCCCTTTATAGCCATACCCTCCCCCCCTCTATTTGTCCCCCTGGCAACCAATAATGCATTCTCCATTTCTAAAATTATTATTTCAAACCTGTTAAATAAATAGAATCACATATTATAGAACTTTTGGGTATTGGCTTTCACTCAGGATAATTCTCTGGAGATTCATCCAAGCTGAATCGGTTGTACATATTAACAGTTCGTTCTGATTTGTTGCTGAGTAGTATTCCATGGCATGTATGTAGTAGTCATTTTACTGTTTAACTCTTCAAGGGTATCTGGTCTGTCTCCAGTTTTTGGTTGTTAATAACAAGGTTGGCTGTTATGAACATTCATTTACAGATTTTGTGTGAACATAAGTTTTCATCTCTTTGAAGTAAATGACCAGTAGTAAAATTGCTGGATTGTACTATAATTACCACTTTATTTTTATTAGAGACTGCCAAAGTATTTTCTAGAGTGGCTGTACCATTTTACGCACTCACCAGCATTTAAGAGTGATTGTTTCTCCACATCCTTTCCACCATTTGGTGTTTTCACATTTTTATTTTAGTCATCCTGATAGGTATGAAGTGATATTTCGTCGCAGTTCTAATTTGCATTTCCTTAATATCTAATGATGTTGCATGTTTTTTCAAGTGTTTATATGCCATTTGTATATCCTCATTAGTGAAATATCCATTCCTGCCGTTTGCCCATTTTCCAATTGGATTTTTTAAAATACTCCATGTGTTTAGAGATTTTCTTGTTGCCTTTCTACTTTAATTTGATTCCTTTATGGTCGGAGAACATACTTGTATACTTTTGATTATTTCTAATTTGTTAAATTGTGCTTTATGATCAAAAATTAGATTATTCTGATGGAAATCTCATTTTGGAAAAATGTTTTTATTGCTGTTGTTGATGAGAATATTCTATAGGTGACAATTAGATCCCATAGGTGACTGTGGCATTCCTCTTGTCTATATCCTTGCTGATTTCTGACAAGTAGTTCTATGACTTGCTAAGAGACAGGTGTTAAAGTCTCCTTCTAAAACTGTAGATGTTCTATTTTTCCTTTAGGTGGTACCAGTTTTTGGTTTATGTATTTCGAGACAGTTGTTTAGTGTGTACACTTTTAGGATCGCTATTCCTGCCCTCTTGTTTGATCCTTTTAAAAAATTATGTAATCTCTTTGTCTCTAGAAATGTTCTTTGCTGTGAACCTAATTAACCTAAGTATTAATATAGTGACTCCTGCTTTTTTGATTGTTTGCATTTATATCTTTTTTCTATTTTTTTTTATTTTTATTTTAGCTTACCTATATCGCTGTAATTAAAATGAGTTTCTTATAAACAGCATGCAGTCTGGTTGTGTTTTATTATCCACTCTGCCAATCTCTTTTTCTGTGTGGTGAATTTAGAACATTTATATTTAGTGTAATTATTAATACATTACCAAAAAAAAAAAAAAAAAAGGAATGAAAGGGAATTCTCTCACCCAAATATAAAAATGCAAATCAAAATTACAATGAGATACCACTTCAAATCCACTAAGATGACTCTAATCTAAAAAGGATACAATCTCAAAGGCTAAAAGTAAGACAATAATCTGTGTGGACAAGGAAAAATTGGAATCTTCATACACTATTAGTGGTGATGTATAAAGGTGCAGATGCTTTGGAAAATCATCTGGCAGTTCCAAAAAAGAACACATATAATTATCACAGGACCCAGTAATTTACTTGTAGGCATATATACCAAAAAATGAAAAATATATTCAGACAAAACCTTGGATATGAATGTTCATAGAAGCATTATTCATAATAGACAAAAAAATGAAAACATCTGAGGTATCCATCAACTGTGCATTCATAAATAGTTGTGGTATATACATACAATGAAATATAATTCATAAATACAAAGGAATGAAGTATATGCACATGCTATAATATGAGTGAACCCTGTAAACATTATGCTAAGTAAACGAAGTCAGTCACAAAAGATCATATGTGGTTTAATTTCACTTATAGGAAATGTCCAGAAGAGGCAAATCTAAAAGACACAAATTAGATTAACTGTCAGTTTCTTTGTCAAGGATGGAAGATAACCAAAGACTGAATTTAAAATATATTTTTTTAAAAACTGGAGTTCCATTGGATTTTATGAATGACCTAATTTTTTTCTAAATTGAAGTTAGGATGATGGACTTTAGGAATACAGTATGTAACCATATATTATTTGATATCATCATAAAAGAATGATAATAAACAAATTTTTCTCCTGCTATGTTAACTCTTATGTATCATGTTGTCTCATAATTCAAATCTGAACATAAATATTAAAAATTACTATTTGCTCAAACAAAATTCTTATACCTTCTTCCCTTCAGTTACTTAAGCTTTCATGTCTCATTTTGGGAGAAATACAGCATACCCAAATATCTCTACTTCACCACTGCAACTGAAAAAAAGTTTTTTCTGTCTAGACCTTTCCTTTTAGCTACCTAACATTCAATGAAGATAAAAGCTTCCTTCTGTATTCTCACTAGTGATAATAAACTGTGAAAACACCTTTTGATGATACTGAACAACCACTAAAATTTTTGAATAATTACCTAAAATATTATATTTAATTTGCACATTTTGTAAAAAAAAATTGTTCCTTTGCAATTTCTTAGTAAACATAAAAATGTTTATCATAATACATTAAAACTCGACTGCTCGTATATTGAATATTACTTTGAAGTAATAACGATAACAGGCAATTTATAGTTCACTGAATATTTTTTGTTTAGTTTTTAAGAGTTCAAGATACTCTGTCTAGTCATATAATTCTTCAATATGCAATGACTTGGACATTAGAAAGTACAGATTCACAAAATCATTGAGTCAATATTTGCAACAAAGAAGATCATAAAATAAGTCCCCAATACTTAATTAATCAATTATTAGCCACTGAAAATAACTAATTTAGAAAATAAGTCTATACATTTGCATTTTAGAAATACACTGGTGAGAATCAACAAAATTAAAACCATTCTCCAAGTCAATCTTAATATTAGAAGGGATCGAATTTTAATGATATAATTTATTCATACCTTCAAGTCTCTCCCTTTTATTTTTCTAAGGGGTTGTCTTGGCTAGATGGAATCCCACTTTCCGATGATGTGCTCTTTCATCCTTAATCTCGCAAGTGCATAAGATTACTAGCTTCTCATGATTTACACATTTAGCCTTTCAGCAGATGAAAATATATGAAGTTATTTTTTGGTTTCTTGATTGATTTTGTAATGCCAAGCCACTTCACAGTTGCTGTTCCTGGGTCAGAATATCTACACTTCCCATTAAGCTCTTGAATCAAAAGGATTATGTGACAGTAGAAAGAGACATATGCCGCAATAGAAATAAATCAGACCAGAAATCTCCCAAAAGAAAAGAACATACACTTACATTGAATAATCAAACCAAGTTATAAAAAACGATATCATCTCCTTGCATAAAAAAAAAAAGAGAAAATTTTTCTTAAGGAAGCACAATAGTTAATCCTATAAAACTATGCGAATATGGTTTTTTGGTACATTACTAAATCTGTTCATAAAAAGTCAATCTTTAGTAATTATTGAAATAATCTGACAGAAGAACTGAATCAATTTTAAAAAGCTAGTTAAGAATAGAATAATTATGAGTAGGTTTCATGCTTCAAAAGAGAACATGCAGAATCTAATTTGATCACTTCTATAAAATTCCAATTTCCATCAACTGAATGTGATTTTGTGAAATCACTGAAATTCAATAATTTTGTGCATACTACTACTTAGCATGACCATTTGTATCAGTAGTATCATGGTGCTTTTCATGTTATTTGCATTCATATAATATTTTGTACATAATTACTTATGTACAATCTTATATATGATCTTTGATCAAGAATTTCCAACTGTTATTTATGTTTAAATAACTAGAATGCACATATAACTAACACCTCCATTAAATTAGACCCGTTGGCTTGTTCTCATTGTATTTTGCAGGTCATGACTTCTAATCTCTCAGAATAATGAACTAAAATTATACTTTGGGTTTGTATGCTGGTTAGAAAGGATAGAGGTAGCATGGTTTGGTCAGGACCCACATAAATCTTGTCACTTGAAAAGCCATAATATTACATACTTTCAGGCAGTTGTGGCTTTTATGTAGCAACTGAGCAGCTACATGTGTCATGGATAATACTATGACATTGGTTTAAAAGTTCCCTGTAGCTATCCCCTACATTTTGAATATCTATCTATCTATCTATCTATCTATCTATCTATCTATCTATCTATCTATCTATCTATCTACCTACCTACCTACCTATGTATTCTGAATATATATATATTTCCCACCCCCCAGGTACAAATCATAGCATATTGGATTTATGTGATGTTGTGATGTTATAGGAATCCAGTGAATAAACATTTTAGTAGTCAAATTTCAAAAAAAGTAGGTTAAACAAACAAGTAGGTTAAACAAACAAGTTCTTCAAGTTACCTAACTGTAGAATTAACTGTGCAGGGACAATATATGAAAATAAATTTAAATCTCTGTATCAGTCAGGAGGTGTGTGTATGTGTATAATTGGCAAATTCAAATCTGAACTATGGTCTCACGGACTTGAGACCAAAACAAGCTGATGGTGCAGGTGAAGTCTGAAGGCAGTCAGTTAGAGAATTCCCTGTTACTCAGGGAAGGATCACACTTTTTGTTCTATGCAGGCTTTGAACTGATTGAACGAGGCCTGCTCACTTAATGAAGGGCAATCTGCTTTATCTACCGATTAAAATGTTAATCTCAATTTCGTCCAACAATACCCTCGCAAAAAGACCTGTAATAATGTCTGGTCAAAAAAGAACCCTCATACACTGATGGTGGGACTGCAAATTGGTACAGCCACTATGGAAATCAAAAAACTAAGAATCGATCTACCATATGATCCAGCAATCCCACTACTGGATATTTACCCCAAAGACTTGAAAACTCATATCCAAAAGATATTTGCACACCGATGTTCATAGCAGCATTATTCTCAGTAGCCAGGACATGGAAGCCAATGAAGTGTCCTATGATAGACGATTGGCTAAAGAAGCTGTGGTACATATATACAATGGAATATTACTCAGCCATAAGAAGAGATGAAGTACTGCCATTTGCAACAACATGGATGGACCTCTAGATAATCATGCAAAGTGAAATAAGCCAGACTGAAAAAGTAGAAAATCACATATGACTTATATGTGGGATATAAACCTAAAAGCAACAAATGAACAGGACAAACAGAGACTCAGGGACATGGGCAATGGACTGGTGGTTACCAAGAGGGTAGGGAGTGGAGGAAGAGGGGAGAGGTAGACAGGGTAAATAGGGTAAATATAGGGGAGTAGGGGGAGGGTGAAGTGGGTAAAGAGGATCAAATATATGGTAGCTGAAGGAAACTGGACTTTGGGTGGTAATCACACAACAGAATATATAGATGTCAAATTATAATGTACATCTGAAAATTATATAATTGTATT
>NW_011888792.1:16322376-16335065 GCF_000151845.1 Pteropus vampyrus
AGATTCTGAAAGAAGGAGAAAAGTAGATTGTAAAATGTACCTGGATTCCCTTCCCTTGGGACCTGGGCACTTTCTGCCCTGTGTGTTGCCTGCTGACTGCTAACAACTGGAACCTGCCCTCAGTCAAAAGGAACACCAAGGAACACCCTTTCCTTTGGCCAAGGAACACCCTTTGCTCCAGGGCATCCTGCATTAAATAACAAGTATTACAGAAGTATGAAGGTTCAGCTTCCTTGCCTCAACTAGAAGAAAAATAAAAGGTGATCTTAGCTTCAAATCTCAAGAAATCAACTAAAGCCTTTGTTAAAACTGGATCACAATTAAATTTCTTTTTGTCCCCAATCCTGCTTTTTTCTCTCTACTTTATAGATCTGACTGCTGATGCCAGAACTGATAAAGAAAGCTCCAAATTAAATTTTTGTTGTTTCATCAACCTGCCAACCAGATGGCAATGGGGAGCCCTTCACTGATGGTTTCTAAGTTTATAAGATACATACATATATACAGTACCAGGTTGAGTGTCAGTCAAATAATGACTATGCAATGCATAACAAAGACAATTATTTAAAAAAATTATATACAGAGAAAACATTGGGAGAAAATATTATAAAATAGTATTGGTTTTGTTTCAATTGAAGAAAATATAATTTTTCTTATTTTCATTCCTCTTTATTTTTAATGAGAATACATAATAAATTAAAAAATTAAACTAAATATTAAAATTCAAGTTTATTTATATTATTAAATTTATTACTATTTTCAGCATGCAATAGATTTCAATTCAGATAGTCGACCTCCTCAGAGTGTCACACACCTTTAAGTTAATCCTAGAGAAACATCTTGAATTTAATAAGAATTAAAATGCACATTTGATGCCACAGCTCTGGATTTTATATAATTTTAAGACATTTTTATATTTTACAATCATGTGACATGTCCAACAACAAAGACCTGTGCTAATACCATGAAAGCAGCTAGTTCATCTACTCTGGTTTACAATGAGTGACTCCCTTCCCATTATCTTTTCTGTGCCTTTCCCCCTAGCCATTCTGCAATATTTCATGCTCTCCATATGATGCTAGTCTTCTTATGGTATACCATTACATTTTCTGCATTAAAAATTATCAATAACATCTTAATTGACAAAAGCAGCATCACCTTCTCTGCTCTTAGACTGGTAGAATATTTCAATCCTGACAATCCTTTATTTTGCGGCGGGGGTGGGGGGGGGCTTGTTTTGTTTTGCTTTGTTTTGTGCTCTAACAGCCTTGTCTATGTTGTCTTCTAAAATGAAACTCTACTCTCACACTCAGAAGTAATTAATTTTTCCTTTAAAAACTTAGCTAATTTATTCTTTCCCTTTCATTGTTATTACCAGTGCTCTAGAAAAGGATACTCATCATTGTCCTACAAACTAATTCAATATCCTCCTGTTACACTTCTTTTCCATCACGCCTTCCACACTCCCGATCATTCACCAATGCTACTGCGAGACTTACATTTCGAAAGCACAGTTCTGTTCTTATCAGCCCCTTCTTCAAATCATTCACTGTCTTATTCATAGAATATGTAGTTCTTCGCTCTATGAACCCAGTTTACTTTCTATTTCCCTTACATATAATGGTGTTCAGCTATTATTGTCTGCTTTCTGCCCCAGAATATTTCAGGTACCCACATGAGTTTGCTCCAGTCCTTTTTTTTAAATTTTTAAATTTTTCTTATTAAATTTATTTGGGTGACATTGGTTCTTCTAAAAGTGAATTGAATCTCTCTTCTCCAGGTGAACTCCTTAAAATATCTTGTTAAATATTACCTCTCCTATGATGCTATTCTTGATTTTCCCTGGATACCCACTATACACATACATCGTTATTTCTGTTCGTTCCCATTAGAACCTTTGCAATTCCTAATTTCCCTGCTTGCATTGATAGTCTCTAAACAGTTTCATGCCTAGATTTTCCTTGGCCTTCATATCTTAACTCAGATGTCATCTCCTCACAGAGGTTCTCTTTGACTTAAACTAGTATAACCTTCATAACATTTCTCAGTGTCTAAAATCATCTTTGTTGTATTTATTCATCTTTTATTTTAACTACCTCTTGTAAGCTCTATAGAAGCAAGAATCTTGACATGTCTGAGTGCAATATTTTGCATCATGTACTCTCCCCTTTTATCTGAATGTAGACAGGAAAAAACTCAAAAAACAACTCTGGCTTTCACTTGAATTTCAATTTCCTCATCACATAACAGTAGATACAATATCTACTTTCTATTTTTATCATACAGATAAAATGAGATAGCATGTCTAAATTTTCCTTCTCTCAATAGTAATATTGTGAAGTTATATTTGGCAGTTTATATCTTAGAGTTAATAACAGGTGGTAGCCTCATTGTTCGAGAGGTGGAATGGAAATATAGTGTGCAAACCACGGTTTTCTCTATGCTGTTTGAAGAAACAGCATATTGTGCTCACTCAGCCTTTTCAGTTTGGGACTAAGGAATTTCCATATAATCAACTAGGTGTATCATGAGTTCTAAGAAATAAAGTCATGAAATTAACTATATTTCATCTCATACTATTATCTGAGTTATTTTCTCTGGTTTACATATCGATTTACCCAAACGGTATAACAATCACATATGGAAACAAGAGGATTATGTAGACAGGAAATAAAGCAATACTTCCAATCTTTTTTAGTGATCTTAAATAAGGCTGGTTCTTATTTATAAATTCTTTTTGGGACATTTTAAGTACAACTAGTGATTGAGGTACATATCACCAAATGTTTTTAAAAAGATAAACTAATTGTGCTCTACATACTTCTAAAATTCACATTTACCATAAATAAAACCTGATACACATTGTAGTGAGGAAGAGTTACTGTATAATTAATTGTAAAGGGTACTCTTTCCACTCTAATTTTATATGTATGTTTTATCTTTGCAAAGGATAATTATTTACATTCTATGAGAGAGAAAATTTCTTGATATATATCTAAAAGTGACTCCCAATAATTCAGAGTATTTTCAAGTGATAAGATATTGGGGCCACTACCTTGGTCTATTTAAAATCTTGAAATAAGTCTAAGTTTTAGTTCAATATATAGCAGACTTGAGATACTCTTATAAATGTTGGAATTCAAGCCTATGATAAAAATTATTGGACATTTTACTTGTATAATGCATGTCTCCCTAGTTTAGCATTCATACTATCCAACAAGTTCAAAAACAAAGAACAAAAATTTCAGCAAGTTCACTTCCAGGTATTGTTTTCTTTCAAACTGAAAGCAAAAAATATAGCAACATTTAAAGAAAAACTCCCCACATGGAATAATACTAGATAGTACCATGCCCTTCCTTCTTGGAGATATAGACCCTTAAAATAATTGAGTTTTACCAAAGACATCCAGAAGTTTCTCTAAATATACTAGATTGGGACCATTCTGACACAATAACATATGCCACAAACTACCAAAGGCTGTAAAATGTGCCACCAGTATAAATTACTTTAAAAACAGAGTTGGGCAAGTATTTGGAGAAAAGAAATATTGAAGGGCAGACCTGCTAAATCAAAAGAAAGCGATGGGCCATAAATGCCAAGCTACTGAGTTCTTGTAAGATTTACTGCAAATTCTTACTGTGCAGTAGCTTCATTTTTTTTTCCTGTGAGGAAAATGAAGATATTACAAGGTATCATGCCACATCTCATGAAATGCCATGACAAAGCACTAAAAAATGGTTACTTTCTACATTGAGCTCCCCAGAGAACTATAGCTATTTTTAGAAAGAAAAATAAAAACTTTGTTGAGTAATTTCATTTTATTTAATTTTCTTAATACAGAACATTTATTATTTTTTATTTTTAGAGTAACATTTATTTGAAAGATTTTCTATAATGTCTCACTATTATTTTCTAATATGAAGATGTTAACTAAATCCTTCCCAGATAGGGCATGCATTTAGCTTTGTTTTTCCAGTAAACAAGATGCATTTCAGTTTTAATCACTTTCCTTAACCCATGTATTACTTACCATACACTTATCTATACTGGCTGACAACTGAGATTTACTTAATAAAATTTAACTGCCTGGCATATGCAGATATGTGGCCCATGACAAAGGTGTAATAAATACTATACTCTAACAGTTTTACCTAAAAATATTCGGCCTAATTCAATGGGTCTGAAACTGAATTCTCCCACCAACACATGGTCATTCCTTCTGCAAATCTCTTTAATTGAATCACTTCAAAATCCCTTTTTCAAACTGTAAATGTTGGAATCAATCTTGGATGCTCTTCCATCCTTACACTTACTGTGATGGACTTAGAGATGTTCCACCACCACCACACCCCCAAATCTCTGCAAAGTCAGTCTTGTTTCCTAGATACTAGGAAGGCTATCAACAGTCTTCAGCCGTTGGCCCTTTTAGGAACTGCCTTGGCTTCAGCGATCTGCCTCAGCCAAAATCATGCTGTTGTGAGTGTGGCCCACATCCAATGACTAATTGTATAGGGAGTATAGAAACACTTCTTTTAGCCCAATGCAAGACATCTATGACCAGCACTTTCAGCCTCAATACCATTCCCCGACTGCTTTTTGGTTTATTGAGACTGTTCAGACTATATTACAGATGAATTTCTCCCTCTGGCCACCCCTACTTCTTTTTTCTCCTTTCTAAAGGTACTGATACCATTACAATCCTTAATAAACACCCTGAACACTACGCTGTCTCAAAGTCAACTTCTCAGAGAATCCTATTTGCACTACTCTGATACATTACCCTTTAAATATTTTCAGTTATACCTCTAATTATATAAAACGTGAGTCTAGTTTATAATCTCTATTAACCCTGCCTCATTATAGTCTTTAATTTTTACACTAGATCAAAGACAGATCTCCTAATTGATTGTCTTTTCTATTCCTGTCCCCTTCAAGTATGTACTCCACACAACTCGAAGAGCAAAATCTCTTTAATGCAAAATAGATTGTGTCTCTATTCCCTCAGTGATCACCTGACAACTACAAAATAAGGTTTATTCTCTTTAATACTGCATGCCGAATCTTCTGTTTTTAAGTCATGGATTACTTTTCCAGACTCAAAACCTTTTATTCAAACAGTTTCTTCTTCCCTAAATGTCTGCTTCCTCTCATCTTATATGTTTGCTTTGTTTTCTCCTCCTGAAAAACCATTCTTGGTCTTGTCAATTTATCTTCCCGGATTCAGCTAAAACCACACTTTCTCTATGATGTGTTTTTAAATTAAACCCCCTCCAACTTCCCAGACTGAGTTATGCAACCCCCTTCTCTGCTACCATAACTCTCTGTATATATATCAAAAAATATTGTCATGTTGTTGTATAGTTTTACTTTATTAATTCATTGTGTTTATTAGAACTTTGTTTTCTGATGATAGTGAATTCTTTTGCATTTCTTTCAAAGGAATTGGCATATAGGTGTTCTATAACTTATGTAGGCCCTGAGTGACTAATGGACACATTAAATATGTACTTTAAACTACCCTTCTTTTGTCAGTTGAAAATGATTACAATTAGTAGAGAAACATTACAATATTGATGTACATGGGCTTTGATGTGTATGGTGATCTTTACAGTCATCTGATGAACTTTATTTCTGAAAAGCCCTATAGGTGGACAATTTTCTATAGGATTTTTATCTTTCAAATATCGACTAAAAGTGTGTTGATGAAGGTAATATTTAGTCTGATGTGAAATAAAGTTACTACTTATAGCCCTTTTATAAAAATTTGGCATTAACATTGAATAAATTTTTTAAACCAAAAAATATTATTTCCTCTTCTAAAAATTAAACTAATTTAGCAAAGAGCCTATATTGTGTTCCCAACATGTATGAGTTGGCTGGACTGAATGAATTGCTGCATATTTATAGTTATCTTACATAAATATAATTTAAACCAATATATCACATTATTTTAATATTTTATATACATATATAAATACATACACATATAGATTTTTAACATTGTACAGTTTCAAATTCAGAAAGGACAAATAAAGGACAAACCACAAATCCTCTGGTTTACCTTATTTTTTAAAACTCTTTTTTTCTGTCCATCTTATCTTTAAATTAACTTGTAGGGTCTAAATCAATATCTTTCCAGGGCTTTTGTTCCCTTCATCTTGATTTGGTGTTTTTGAACTAATGAAAATACAGTTGATTTTTAGGTTTTGCTCTTCAACTTGAACTTATTGAAGGACAAAACATATTTGTTCAGACTACCACTCACTTTTAGATTAAAAGTAATCATTTTGTTTTAATAACAACGTTTATTATGTATTATTATTACTGTTATTATTATTTAGACCTTTTTAGCCTTTAGCTAATCCTTTCCAGAGTTATTGCATTTTGGGAGTTTTGTTTTGTTTTATTTTGTTTCTTTGTAGACTCTCTTTACAGAAATCCTAAACATTCAAAAATCTTTTCGAAAACTTGTGGGGTCTATAAATGTTAATCGGTGTGATTTTCTATGATTACCTGCATCACACTCACTGAAAGTATGTTGAATTCCTTTTATTCATTGAAAGTCACACATTCTTTATAAAAAATATAATTTCTAGAAAAATATAAACATATATACCTCAGAAAAATACTTTTTTAATAATAACAGTAATAATGATAACAAGTTTTTCTTCATTGGAAGAGTAGACACTTCAGAGTTGAGAGAATTTTGTGTTCCATTTAACTATTTTTTAGACTAAATATTCATCTCCTTTTAATTGTTCTTCATACATTATTTAATCTAGATCCTACTCTATATGTCATGCTATCTATTCATAGTCATTTTTACCTAGGTTAGTATTAAAAGATGGCATGAAGAACAGGACAATAATGTTTCATTAGTCTGATAGTGCAGAGCTGCAATGGAATTTTCATAATTTAGTTTTATGCTAATACATACTAAAATCATTTTAGCTTTCGAAAAATTCATGCTGGAACATACGATTTATCTGCCCATCAGGACTTGTAGAAATGAAATGTTTCCATTTTAAACACTGATGGTTTTCTTTCAGTATTTTCCCCCCTTCCCTGGCTCCTCTGTTTCACCATTTCTTTGTAAGTCTCCTTTATGTTTCTCCTATATTACTTGTTATTTCTATGACACATATATGCATGCTTCTAATTTTTGTCGTTTTCATTTTGTTTTTGTTTTCACCTAAGAATGTTTGTGAAAGATCTCACCTAGTCCATTCTCTTCACCCTCAAATATACACACAAATGACCCACACTTAATGCAATTCAATTGAGGGCTGTTTTTTTCTGTTTTATTAATTTTTTTCAGCATTTAGCTCAATGTCAGGCACATTAATACTCAATTCATTTTCGCCATAATTGCCCACATTTGGAAAAAAAGATTGCAGTATGACTTTATGAATTGCAAACCAAACTTTAAAAATTAAAAATCAGACAAAACATAAAAATGCAAGTTTTTTAGAACTGAAAATATCATAAATATGTAACCTGATTAAACAAAAATATGCAAACTACTTTAAATATTAGCTTTTTAGATGATATCATTAAGCTACATAATGAAAAATTCAAATCATATATTGCATGTAAAAGTAAGATAAAATTTTGTCTTGAGGTAGATTAGAATTACATATAAAGCAATTTAGATGAATTGTTTAAAATCTCATTAAGTCATAATCTTGGAGTTCTTTTCAAAGCTAAAGCTCCAAAAAAAGAAATAGTTTACAACCTCAGGAGGCTCTTAGACAAATTAAGTACTTTAGAAAAATAAACCTTATTTTAAATAAATGTTTCACTAGTCAAAATTTGAAGAGGTACAGAATAACTGAAATAAATAAACCAATATTTAATAGTGATGGTAAGTGGTTGAAGAACTGATGAACATTATAATTTTGCTATATGTCTATATCTTCTAAACTTTATTTAATAAAGAAATAGTTTTTTCTTAGCTCAGTAACAATTCATTTGTAAGCATACTAAAGATAATGCTTTGAAATGAATTATAAAATGTTTTTAAAATTAGTCCAATGACATCATGTACCAATTAATTTTAGGATTACTAGTATGATAAATGGCATTAATGAAATACAAAGTGCATATTTTAAATATTATATCACATATGCTATTTTTTCAAAATCCATATACAATCAAAATGTAGATAAAATGAAAAACAATGAGTACATAAACAGTGAAAAAAGAAAATTTTAATGTAATTAATTAAATTCATCAGTACAATGAATACAGTAGATTATTGAGAATATAAAGGTTAAACTAATATGTCTTTAAATTATTTATCTGTATATTCTTATAATTATCAAAACTAGGCCAAACAAGGAAAGATAAAGCACAAATATATGCCACAGAGGCCCAATTTGTTCAATCATTGAACTTTTATATTATTTTGCATTTGTTTATTATGTATTGGAATTTAAAATTAAGATGGTGGAAATATCAGATGAATTAGCAAAATAACTTGTTCAAAAATTGGAAATAATGCTTGTAAATGAAAAATTAAAGATTTAGAATCTATTGTATAGTTAATTCAGTAAGGATTACAGACACACATACATACAAATATATATAAATTTAATGGTGAGCCACTGGCACTCTGATCATTGGGTATATTAATTAAAAATATTTAGACTGCAGGTAAAGATACTTGTGGAAAACTGTCTAAAAATGTTGGAGAATGAAATCTCTTTGGATCTGAGGAATAATCTAATATAAGTGAACAATTATAATGATAAGAAAATAAGTGCACACCTTAGCCATTATTTTACATTAAAGTCTGAAATTCAATTAAAAATTAAAGAACTGATACATCTGAGTGTTTCTTAGTCTAAATGCCCTAAATAAACTGAAATTCAGAGATTTCATTTTCAGTGGAATAATATTCTGATTTTCTTCCTGGTCCAATTAATGGGCATATCCAAACTTTAATCTCTCAAAATTGTTTAATGTCTTAAATAAATTACATCTCATGATTAATAAATAGACTATAACTCACTGATAAAACTGATTTGTGTTATTCATAACACTTGTCTTTATTTGATGTTTTATTTTTTACTTGTAAATTATCTTTTCTCCCTCATAACTTAAGTTCCAAGAATGCTAGTGCAATTCAAAACTCTAATATTTAGAGTCTAGAACAATGCCTGGTTCATTTTAAGAGCACAATACTTAAATTAGAATGAAGTCTGCTTCAATCATAATCATATTCGAGTTTCAACAACTAGGCTTTGCTTCAGCAAAGATATACTTATTTTTCAAAACAACTCAGTGGCCACATGAAATATTATAACACATCAGGATGATGAAAATAAAAAGATTAACAATGTTAAATAGAGTGATTAAAAAAACATTGTTTTACCAAGGCAATGGAATTACGTACATTAATGAGAATGAATTAGTGAACTTTTTCACAATCAATGAGTGACATAGATGAATCTCACAAACATAAGTTGAACTGAAAATAGCCAGCCAGACAAATGATGTAAAAATGGTACATTTAAGCAATGGTGACAGAAGTCAGGATATTGAGCTCTTTAAGAAAGAATGATGACAGGGAGGACACAAGAAGGAGCATCTGGGTACATTATTTATTTCTTACCAAGCTTGTGGTTCCAGGATGAATTCACTTTGAGAAAAATCTGTTAAGATGAACATTTGTGATTTGTATATTTTTCTGCATGTATTTCTGCGTTTCTGCAAAACACACTTGATTCAGATTACTGAGAACTATATATCTCAGTTGGAATGACATCCTCTTGGATTAGGAACACATTTACTCAGTCTTTGGTTCACGGACTAAAAACATCAGGAAAAAGAACAAAGCATTGCAGTGTTTTTATAATTATGAAGCTAATTTTAAAAATATAGAATTAAATTAGAATTTTCATTCATGACAAAGCTGAGATTAACACCCTCTGGTTTTATCCTAAATAAAAAATCTGATTTAGGAAACTAATCCAGATTGTATTTCCATTTGCATTAGTCAGAAGTTCAAAGGCAAATGAATAGGAAATAAGTAACTAGTTAATTAATCCTAGCATAAAAATGGAAGCGATTCATTATCCACAACATAGAGAAGTGAGAAAGAAATGACAGTCATTAAAAAGGAAATGATTTCAAGCAAGAAAGCACCCGCTATAACTTGTTTTTGGTTTTTGTTTGTTTTTGTCTTTTCTACTGATTTACAGAGCCAGAATAATACTTAGAGTGAGCCAGGGAAGTAGAGTTTTCTCTTATTTCACTCTATCTGAAGTTGATGCAGATTATCAAGTCCCTGGAGAATGTGAAAAGACAGAAGTACAAAATACGAGCCAGTGGAGGAAACACATTGAAGATATCCAGGGGTTTCAGTATCAAAGTGGGGTAAAAGGCATTCTTAAACTCAGATTTAAGTATAGAATTTCAGTTTTCCTCAGTCATTTACTGCATTTTAGTTTGCTTTATGGCAGACACTATCAAACTTCTATTTCTACAATCTTACAATCAGGGAGCTTTCAGAAACCTTACTTTATTTCAGACATTTCCAAGGGTCTGAGTAAGGGAAAGCAGAATAGAAGACAGGGCATGAAAGACAGCACTTTATATTTCTAGTTAACCATGGGACTCAAGGAAATGCAAGCATTTGGAATTTTGAAAATTGATTTCTAATATGCCTTTTTACATAATCATGAATGCACAGAAAACAATGATCAGTTTTAAGTGAATGATAGTAGGCTCTAAATTCATGCTGATGCTATACAATTGACCTTCAGAAATTTTAATTAATTCAGTTTTGGGTATATATAACTTTGGTGTAACTGTCCATAGCTCATGAAAGGCAATAATGTTTTCATAAACTATAACTGTACTTGTAAAAGTATTTGCGATAGAATATATTAGCAGTTTTTTAAAAAACACACAATGCTTGCTAATATAGAGAATGCAAATATCATGTACAATTAATTTAAAATTTGCATTGTAAATTAGCTTTGTAATGAAATAATATTCTTCAATAGCTTGACAACATATTTCTCTGGTCCTGCAGAGTTTACAGATTCTCGAAACATACTCTCCACACACCTGAGACTCCTGGCCTTTAATCTGCAATCACCTTCTGAACACTACCTCTAAACTCAGCGATGAGAGGCAAAAATAAAGTTTGAAGCAATACAATGTAATTCATTACCAATTGTAATTGCTTCTGGCCTAGAAAACCAGTCATGATATTTGGAGCTCAGGAACAGAACCTGCACAGCAGTATCATAGAGACTCTGGATTCTCTAGCTAAATAGACTTCCAACCTCAGCCCCTCCTGTCACTAGCTATGTGGCCCTGGGAAAGTCATTTTATTCCTCTGAACTTCAGTTTTTTCATTTGTAAAACAGGGATACCAATAATAATGGTAATTCATAGGATTATATGAAATGAAATGGAATCTTAGCTCTAAAGTGCTTAGAATAAAGTCTAGCATATTGAATAGCATCATGTTCATAACTTTAAAACATAAATATACAACTCTAGTCCCCACTTTGTTCATTTCAATCACTCTGGGCCAAAATCACTGCCCTGGTGATTGCCTGCCTTCATGAGAGCTGCACTTATTTTCCTTTAACTCTAAATGGGTAGGCCAGGCTCCACTATGGTGCTGAGGATATGCACAATTGCTCACTAAGTGTTTTTGTAGATCTCCATTATACTTTGTCATCATGTTCTTCCTGTCTTTTAGGAATTCTATTACTCCTTTTTAAATCTCCCATACATTTCCTGATTTGCATGATTTAGTGATCTATTTGTATTAAAGCTGCCCAGTAAATCTATCGATCTATCTACAGTCATTTTTTGAGCAGTCTCTTCATGATAACTACTGTACTAAGTACTTTCCTCTTTTATATAATTGTCACAGTAGCATTTAGGGGGTAGGACCTATCATTATCACTATTTTGCCACTGAAAAAAGTGAGGCCTGTGGAAATTAAGAAATGCTCCCAGAGCTATATGCTACAGACTACGCAGAGCTCCCACATGAAACATTCAGCAACTATGACATCGAGTTTTCCCTGGAAGAGGGACGTGGGTAAGTCTGAAACAGTCAGGTACCTTAGGGATCTTTGATCCCATTATAGAAAAGTTCTCCTCCACTGCTTATTTGTTCTCCTCCAATCCCTTCTCCTCTTTCTCTTCCTTCCTATTTAGCATGGATATCTCATCAATCTTAGGTTGAGGAAACTAAGCTAGTACCTCTCATTTTGTTACCATCAAACTTAACTTTGTCATTTCCCATAACTATTACTGAAGGACGCTATAGTTAGTTAAATAATTAATTAGATATCCATGAATACACCATATTATTAAATGCCAGGAATTGTTTAAAATGTGGAGCTATAGCAGTAAATAAAACAATAACAATAACATGCCCCATTTCCTTAGAAGCAAAGGAATAAAGACTATATATCTATATATCTATAGAGCATGTCCTCAAATAATGTTTTATTGTTCAATGATGTTTCATTATAATGTTGATGAGATGCTAGAGGAACTTAACTCTGTTTATATCAATCAGTCTATGGTAAAATTGGTTTCGCTACTCATTTTGCTTAAAGTCACCAAACCTATTGTCGACATTAAGTGAGGACTTACTGTATATAGATATATGTATATATGTAGATATAAATAGACATACACACAGTATATCA
>NW_011888792.1:16336885-16340585 GCF_000151845.1 Pteropus vampyrus
TCATATATTTTAAGAGACTATTTATGAAGGGAAAAATTCACTTAAATTTTCCAATGGAAATTTTTTGTTAGTAAGTCTTATTCACCCCTAAGTATATTGTACTCTCTGACCTCTCTGGATAATTGTAAACAATAGGCTTTCAAAACATTCATACCTTTTGAAGTGTTCAGGATACTGTTGCTTGCAAGGAAAGAGATTTAATGCTTATATTTCATAGCATACTTACTCGCCATTTAAAAACTTGAGTGAGACATACCCGACACTCTGGCTTAGATCCTTTTTAATAAGTTTTCCATACTCCTTATTATATTTTAGCTAATTTTCCAGAGAAATTCATTAAAATAGACTTTTTTTCTTAATTCCACAATCCTCCTCCTCCAATATCATTTTACTCCTATTCTAAAGCCTTTGGCATCGATTCCATCGTCTTTGTTTTTGTAGCCATCATATCACTGACAATATACAAGGTTTTACTTTTTACAAGATTCCTAGAGGGAGAGACTTTTGTAAAGAAGCTCAGTCCTTTATCCTCTTTATCAAAGACATTCGCAGGTAGAGAAGGAGGTGAAAGAAAGGACATTTTGCCAGAAGTTCTGAATGCCAAATGCTCCTGACTGACCATCACTGTTCCTGAATAACTCAATATGTCCCTTGGGATTTAACTGAGACTATTCAATGATAGCTGTGACATAGTAGCAAAAAATCTACACCCAATTGTCAGAGTTTTCATCTAGCCAATGAAAAAAAAGACCAAAAGCTCCTTTCCTTTTCCATTTCCTCAGCCTTTTTGTGAGCTTGGCACAACCCAACTGAGTTAGAATCTCACTTGGCTCTTTCTAATCTTCCCACTGTCCTGGCAATCACCTGGGGAAACTGCAGAAAGGCCTGTTGTTCTGAATTCCCCAGCTTCTTTGATTTGTAGCCCCTTCCCTAGGCACAATTCTTGTTTGAAGCATTTTCTCTCTTGCATCTGGATCCTTAATAAAAGAAATGTGTATTGGACTGGGTATAGAAACACCTTGAGGAATTCCAGAATGGGTTGTTAATCTCATTAATGGTGTCTGTACAAGACCTTGTCTCATCCCAGGCTGTTTCCCTAACAGAAGACCAATTGAGCTATTCTAAGTCCCCTTAAGAACTATTCACACACCTCTATTTACTGCACCATGCTGTGAACTCATCTGCCCTGCCAGTCCTGGGGTTTTGAAACAACTAGAATATGAAATCAGATGGGACCAGTGAAACTATGTTAATATACAATTAGTTGATTTATAATGGCTTTGACTATGTCTGCAATACCAGTAGTTCCTGAACATGTAATATTAATATTTTAATTATTATTGTTAACGTACATATAAAGAATTGAGTAAATTATGTAGTTCATGGGGCATTATAACATTAATTTGTTCAAGACATCATCATTTTTTGTTTTTTAAATTTATTTATTTATTTATGCATTTTTTTCTCTATTTATCATTCCCTGATCCCTAGTCACCTCAATTAGGCAACCATGTCAATGTGTTATATGTGCCTCCGTCTGTTGGTATGTATTATGCTAAAATATACGTCCTTTCTTAGTTTAATAAAATTTTACTAACACAAATGGTCCTGCGTAATAATTTGCAATATTTTTTGGTTTGTTTGTTTCATTCTACACTGTATTTCTAAGTTCATCCAGTCTGTTGCTTTTGGTTTTCTTTTGTTTGTTTGTTTGTTTCACTCCATTCTATGTTAACATATTCATCAAGTCTCCTGCTTCCAAATGCAATGTGGTATTCAACTGTGTGCATCAGTCACATTTTCTTAAGTACTCCTGCAGAGATGATAGATACCTGCACTACATCTGACCTTCTGCCACAACAAACAACAATACAATCTGCATCCTTGTTCATACAAATACCCAGCAGAACTGTTGTGTTACAGAGAGTATGTCCATATTATTTAATAAAGAACTACCAGATTTTCCTCCTGGAAAGAGCAGTACTTGAAAGTTACTATGTCCCGAGTTCAAAACAAGAGTTCACATTATCCAGTTTTCTAACTTTTTGTCAGGCTAGTGGGCATAAATTGATATCTCAATTTTTTAGCAGTTTTATTGATATGTAATTGACATATAAGAAACAAAATATATTTAAATTATATATCTTGATAGGCTTTGACATGTGATCACCATAATCAAGATAGTAATAATATCCATTACAATAAATATCTAAAAGGTTTTTCATATCCCTTTCCAAATTTTCCCTTTCCTATCTGGTTTTTATTTCTTCTCTTGCACTTATTACTCCACCACGATCGTGGAAAGAATTGGTGGGCACTGGCATTCTTTCACTGCTCCTGATCTTAGGAGAAAGATTTCAGATGCCCTTTATCACTTTGAGGAAATTCTCTTCACTTTCTAACTCATTGAGACTTTAGCAGGAATGGATGTTGAATTTTACCAATGCTGTTTCTGCATTTGTAGTATATATGATCAAATGGTTATTCCTTTTCTTAGTTCGTAACCATGGTAAATTATATTACTTGATTTTTAAATGTTAACCAACTTGCATTCTTTGGATAAGTGCCAATAAATCATGATTTGTTGTCCTCTGCATATATTGTAGGCTTTTATTAAATTTTAACAATATGATTTGCCTCTATGTTTATAAGAGACACTAAGCCTTAGTGTTCTTTTCTCTAATATAGCAGTATTCTGGTAAGCCAACAATCTTTTTTAAAAAAGTGTGAGTTGAGTTATTTTTCAATTTCTATCATTAAATACTCCCACCATGCCGATATAAAGTTACCGAAGTGTCATGGCTGAATTCAGATTAAGGAGATGAGGTTCACAGTTGGCTATCAGAAATAGGTGCAAACTGGTTCCAGCACACCACTCAATCGGTCACTCTAATAATATAAAATATATTGAGGAAAGGATAAAGCTAGGCACAAATCTTATCCTTCCAGCTGAGCTGGAGAGTGGAGACAATCTTACAATGAGGACCCCTAGCCACCACAGACCCAGTGAGGATCACATCTCTTCGCTTTTACTCCTACAATTTCTCTGTTTAAGTATTCATTATTAAATTTTTAGAATATGAAGAATTGGAAGGAAATGGTCACCTCAGGTTGTAAACCGATATCCTTGAAGGCGATATTGGTTTACAACCTAATGCATTTATGGAACAAGAACTTAAGTCAGTGTGATAACTTTCAAATCCTTTTAAAAATTGTTCATCCCAGCAAGATTTTATCTTGCCTGATACGTTCTAGATAGGAGGCCTGTTTCAATTTCTGTGGTAAAGAGGTAGGAAATTATGATTAGAAGACAATGGTGGCATGGGGAAATGGAGGGAAACAATCTACAAGAACTCCCTTCACACAATACTCTCACTGCTGCCCCTAGATGTGTTTCACCCCAGGTTGCAGCCATGAACACTCTTCCTGCCCCTCACTCCTCCCGCCACAGACTAGTTCACAATATCTTTCACTTACTTAAAGGTTTCTAATATTTTGTCATTTTTGTTATCCTTTGCATGCTCCTCTTTCATTTACTAGGGTTCATCAACATTGATCTTGAAGGAGAGAGTTTGCAACACTTCAAAACTTCTCCCCAGAGCATCCTTTAAATTAAACTAACCAAATTGCACCATCATATGAACTTGAAGCAGGACATATCTAAAGGTACTAGATCATTAATCCCTTTTGCATATTGATT
>NW_011888792.1:16340635-16352364 GCF_000151845.1 Pteropus vampyrus
GTTCTAGATAGGAGGCCTGTTTCAATTTCTGTGGTAAAGAGGTAGGAAATTATGATTAGAAGACAATGGTGGCATGGGGAAATGGAGGGAAACAATCTACAAGAACTCCCTTCACACAATACTCTCACTGCTGCCCCTAGATGTGTTTCACCCCAGGTTGCAGCCATGAACACTCTTCCTGCCCCTCACTCCTCCCGCCACAGACTAGTTCACAATATCTTTCACTTACTTAAAGGTTTCTAATATTTTGTCATTTTTGTTATCCTTTGCATGCTCCTCTTTCATTTACTAGGGTTCATCAACATTGATCTTGAAGGAGAGAGTTTGCAACACTTCAAAACTTCTCCCCAGAGCATCCTTTAAATTAAACTAACCAAATTGCACCATCATATGAACTTGAAGCAGGACATATCTAAAGGTACTAGATCATTAATCCCTTTTGCATATTGATTGTTTCCTACTCTTTTAAAAGAAGTTTAAAATTTGGAATTAAATCTAATTCAGCTGTTATTTAAAATTTAGAACAAAGAAAAAATAAGTCTTGACTGTCACAAGCAAGGAAAATCTAGAGAAAATGTTCCCGTTTTCTTCTCCCAACACTCTTATACCCTGAAGCTGTCTGTGTATTTAAAAGGAAATTATTTATTCTAGACTGAAACATAAATCAAAGTAAGTTTTACAGCATAGTTCTAACCAGAGATCCTGTATGTAAATCCCTTTAGCAATTTAACTGGGCATCTAGAGATATATGGGTATTGGGAACAACTAAACGTATTTATAAAACTGAAACATATGAGGAAGATAATTATGATGCCTATATGTATGAAGAATCAGGCTTCATCTTTTACCTGAAGGACAATTTATCAGACATTGAAGAATTTTAAGTGCTAACAATGTGTGTAGGATAATTAAATGTGAGGTTGGATTTTAGAGCTCTATTCTGAAATTCCTCACCAACTTGAGAAAGGAATAAGTTATCCTGTGTGTCGATAAAATGACTTCTCTCCTTGACTACAGCTGCATGTAAAATTGCTTAAACTGATAACTTAAATATCAGACTATTGTCTTTAACGTCTCTGAAAGGAAGAGTATATTTTTAATAAATTTCTTTGCATGAATTATCATTTCCTTTAAAATAATAAAGTAGCAATATTTTTTATTTATTGTAAATATTCTTATAAATATCAATTAAGACATGATATGTATTAATATATAAATATTAAGATTAAAAAACTATGCAATTTTGTAAAATTAGAAAAGGTAAAAAGAATTCAAGAATGAGAAGGTACCCGTATCCCGCTGTGTTTGCATTCACATCTTTGCATCCCTAGTACCAAACGCATATCTCCATTGACCAATAACTTTGATTGACAGCCCAATAATTAAGTAGTTCCCCCTCATTGATGAAAACTACTTACTTTTATGTTTTCAATATTTAGTACAGTGGGTCACTTAGGAGAATTTTATTAACTATTGCCTAAAATGTATTTGGCACATAATACTAGGGAATAATCAATAATTGACAAGTTGAAGCTGTTACCAGGGAGAAAAGCTCATTATTTATTACATTACTTATCATTTTTCTTTAAGAACAAAGTCAAAAATTAGCAAAAAACAGGTTTTATATTCAAAAACAAAATCATTAATATGATTCATATTCTGTAAGAATTCAAAAGTTGACAAATCTAGCCACTTAAAAATAATTGCACCTTTTTATTTAAATTCCTTTAAAGTGCATCAGCTTGCGAAAGCATATATGTTAAATGATCCTTTTAAAAGTATAGAATTTACATTTTTTTAAATGATTCATTTGGTCACAGACTGACAGCACTTTAAGATTAGTGACTATTGCCGCCTGTGTTTCATAATTCAATCATTTTCTAATTTTGTTAAAAGCATGATTTTAGAAACCATTTCATTTAGGTGCTATTTCATTTGTCTTCTTATCATCTAAAGTGAATGTAATTTTCATACTCATTAAAAATATTCCAACTAACTTTCAAGAATCCTAAATACTCGTATCTGCCATATACCATTGTTTAATAAACTTGCAATTGCATTAACAAAAAACACACACAGAACAAATTAGTAGCTCACATTGTTTATGTTTAGTATGTACAAAAAGGCCAGAATGTCAGAATATCATAATTATTAAAGATTTTAGTCAAATTTTTACTAATAAATCCTTTCTTTTGCAGAAAAATTATTCTAGTTGAAATAGCTACACTTCCTACTTGGGGGGATCAATCTCAGTTTATGTCTATGCCAAAGAGAGAATAATGCTTTTTGTAAACTAGGAAATTCTTCTCCAGCAAAGTACAGATTTAGTTTGCTAGAGTTATCGTCACCATAAAATATATTATAGGAAAACAAATTATTTGCTAAAAGTATCAAAAAAAATCAAACTAGTAACAATGACAAACAGGCTGATTAACCTTATCCAAGGGCAATGCCCAAACTTGTTCTTATCTCAAGTAAGATGAGTTTATTATGAAATCCACAGCCTCATAGAAATGACAATTTTTTGAGAATGAGTAATATCTACATAAAGATGGAAAATAGTTCATATTCTCCTTGGACTTTTGTTCCCTTCACTGTAGAGATTCTATTCTGATTTTTATACCATTAAGCAATGTTCACAAAGTGATGGAAGCTTCACGAGAACTATCTTTTTCCACTGTAACACATTAAATCATACATTTTAAAAGTGGAATAGCAGCATGGGGAAAAGCTTCCTGGGAAAGAGTCATGTCTTCCTGCTTAGGAGCAGTAACACCAGAATTAGAATTTAGATACATAATGTGTCATACATATTAATGAATACTATTGGAATTAATGAAGTAAAATTATAATAATTTCTCGGAGTATCATGTTTATATGCTTTGCTTATATACCTTATATCAGTAATTCCTAGTTGTTTAAGGACTTAAAATGTCCATATTTACATTTAAAATGTTTAAATAATTGAAAATTATAAAAATAAAGTTAAGTTAAACATAAAACAATATTACTTTAAAATACAATGTAATTGAAGATACATAAGAAGGATGGTAGCATGAATTGCAATCAAGCATAACACAGCTCTATTCTATAGCATTCAAGTGATTGGTTAAGCACACCATAAATATGAGAATTATCATGATAATGTTACACAATGTTAAATTGAGTTTCAACTGGTGCCTGAGATGTATTACATATAAAATATCAAAATGAAATGGGAGGTGAACGAATATGCAGAGTAATAAAGAAAATAATTAGAACTATTTTGATGACTTAAATTCTCTCATTCACTTTACGCATATACAAAGCGTTAAAAAGAGATTTTGCATGGGAAGGGAATTAAAAGAAAATATATCTGTAGAAAGTAGCTCCTTTGTTGTGGGTTTCAGCATTCACAGGAAAGAAAGGAGTGTGTGACCTTCATCTCAAACCTCATGAGAAGGGCAACAGTGAGACAATTCAGAGTAGCACCTGTTTCCCACATTCTGTGGGACCCTTTCATCTTGTACCTGAAGAATCTAAGACTAGATTCTACCACTCTTGGCACATGGTAATATGGAAGATGGTGGTGAGAAGGAGAGAGGAGAACTGAGAGAGGGAAGGAGGGCAAAAGGGAGAGAAGGGAGTGAGAGAGAAAAGTATTTTTTAGGAAGTAGCATTACCAATGGCATAGCAAACTGTATTTCCCATGAACTGAGATAAGTCACATAAGAAAGATTTTACAGTCGATATCCAAAGATCTTCAGTTGACAAAGAAGAATGAGCAAATTCCTCTAAGTTAGTGAGGAAAGAGCAGCAGCTAGAGTTAAAAAAAAAATCTTAATTGTTTATGAAATGGAAGTTACAGGTGGAAGGGAATAGTAGGGAGTCTATACAAACTCGTAATATGTGTTACATGAAAATCAGGTTTAAATCCTTCCTTAGAGTGTTCGAGGCCATCTTATATTACTACAAAGTCAAAGAAGTCTTTACTTCAAATTAATTTCTACCCATATTCTCAACTCTAGAGGGGTGAAAAATTCATGATAAGCAAGTGAGAGGAAGAGGTAACCGTCTACAACCTTCATTATATCCTACCTGAGCAAAAACATGTCCTACATACATATGGCTCATTGGAGGAGAGTAGAGAAGATTTTGGTATGATTAATTAATGAAACTAGAGATTTTAATTACTTAATTGCAACTTGTTTTTATTACCTGAGCGTAATCATAAAAGTCATGTTTCCATACAGCATGGTGACTATAGTTAATAATATTATATTGTATATTTAAAAATTGTTAGGAGAATAAACCTTAAAATTTTTCATTTCAAGAAAACAAAATGTTTAACTTTGTAGAGTAATGGATGTTAACCAGACTTATTGTGGTGAACATTTCACAATTTATACAAATATCAAATCACTAAACTGTACACCTGAAACTAATATAATGTTATATGGAAATTAAACCTTAATAAAAAAGTTTTAAAAAGTCATGATTCATCCTACAATTTTCTAGCACTGTTGTAATAAAAACTTTCTCTACTAAATACATTTTAAATGGTCAGTGGGAAAGAATAATAAAGTTTTCTTTATTGATATCTCATGATTCGTGCTTATTAAATGTGGTTACAGTAGAAAATAAAATTCTATATGGGTATCAAAATACATGCAGATATCCTTGAAGGTAAAAATATTTTTAATACCACAATATATAGGTTTTCTCTCCCAACCTGATTTTTTTTTTTTAAATCTGGCTGACAAACATTTATGGCAGAAATCCTAAGGTCTTCATATAAAACAATCTGAAACCTGCCAAATATATCCACGATGTCAGAAAAATTTCTAGGCAGTAGAGGAGTTCAATGCAGAAACACAGTAAAATTAGAGGGGAATAGAACCAAATATTTTCTGTAAGGTTTCTAGCATTCACAAAACTCCAAGCCGTGTAATAAAATGGGTTTCACATGTGATTATAAAACTGAAAACTTTATAAAAGCACTGACTGAAGTCTTGTTAATCACTTCTTTCCTTCATTAGAGGTTATAAAAATCAAGCCACTCTTTTGACATCTCATTCCAAAAATAAAAAATTTGTCATTAAACCGGAGCTATAAATTTAAGCTTATTGATATCTCTATTGGCACAGTGGCATGAGAAGCTATAAATATTTTTTTATATTCTTATTACTAACTTGAAAGTCCAACTCAAAGGAAAGATAAATCACTCTTAGCTCCTAGAAGATAATCAAGAAATGGGCAGCAGAATTATATAATTTCCTATATGATGGAAAATTGAAAAAAATTTAGTTCAAATTTCTACTTAATTCGGTCTTATCAACTTTACCCATATTCTGATTTCTCAATTAATAAAAGGGAATTAAGAAACTTACATTCATACTCTTGATACCTTCATTCAAAAAACATTTATGTAACTGGCAATATTCCAAGAACTAGAGGTATAGTAGTGAATGACATTAGGTAAAGATGTTTTTCACAGGAAGAAAGCATCTCAATGAGTACAAGGCAGTATATATTTGAGGAGGGCACAAAATAATCCTTTGTGCTGTAGGAACAAACTATAACTTCTAAATTCTATTCTTAACTAAAAAAACACTTCAATCAAACTTTTATCCCCCAAATTCTTCTGAAACAGGTCTTGACAAGATCATTGGCAACTTTCACAGTGACAGATTCCATGGGTCAATTCTCAATCTTCATTATATTAAATTCTCAATGGTAATTATTATAGCTGGCTACTACCTAGTTCTTTAAACACTCTCTGCATTTGATCTCCAGTCCACCTCACTGTCCTGGTTTTCCAATATACTTTGCTCCTTTTCAGTCTTATTTACAATACCCTCTTATTTCTAATTTCTAAATGTTGTTGTGCTTTTTCTCTGTTCTTGGCACCTTCTTTGCATCTTTCCCTAGGTGATCTCATTCATTCTTTTAAGTTTATGTACCATCCATACTTTAATAAATTCCAAATTTTGTTCTGATCGCTCTCTTGAAATCTTGAATCATATATCCAAGTAACTGCCTGACATCTCCACTTAGATAACTAATAAGTATCTAAATATTACTTAGCCAGAGCTAAAGTACACATTTCTACCTCCAAATCTGCTCTTCTCTACCTGTCACCTATTTTCCCCAAAATCTTATGGCATCCTTGAACCATCCTTTTGTCTCATATTAAATGTATCAGTAGATTTTCTTGCTCTTCAGTCATGCGTTTCAGTTGATAAACTTTGTTGCCTGGATTACTATTATTGCCAGCTTATCTCCCTGAACTCATGCTTTTCCAGCTACAGTTTCCTCTATATAATCTGAAAGACCTTTTGAATATGTCAATCTTATCAGATCATTTCTCCATTAAACTCTTCCAATATTTTTTTATAACACATAGGATAATATAAGATGACCTTCAAATGGCTATCTCATTGTATGAATTTGCACTCCCAGTCTCCCTGGATTATTTCTATTTCCCTTGTTCACATAATTTCAGTCAAAACAGCAGTTCTTACAACTGTTTGAGTGCACCAAGCAAACACCTGCTTCAGAGTTCTGAGCTTGTTCTTTTCTTCCACTCTTCTCCCAAATATTAGCATAGCACCAATTCACATTTTATTCAGATGTATGTTAAAATGGCACTTCATAAGAAAGTCCTTTCTTATCTTAATAAAAACATCTGACTCATATCTCATTCTGTGTTCATTATCTGCTTTATTTTACTTCAAAGTACTTATCCCTATCTAATGTTATATTATATACTTATGTGTTTATTATCTATGTACTCCTCAAATTTAAGCTCCATTAGGAAAGGGACATTGTCTTTTATTCACTGCTATGTAGTGTCTGGCAGAGAGCAAGTACTAACCAACAGAAAAAGGCAAATTAAAACCATGATGAGCTATCACCTCACACCTGTCAGAATGACTATCATCAATAAATCAACCAACAAGTGTCGGTGAGGATGTGGAGAAAAGGGACCGCTTGTGCATGATTGGTGAGATTGCATATTGTTGCAGCCACCATGAAAAATAATATGGAAATTTCTAAAAAAAATTATAATAGAACTATCATATAACTCAAGAATTCCACTTCTTGGTGTTTATTAGAAAGCAAAAACACTAATTTGAAAAGATATATACACCTTTGTGTTCATTGCAGCATTATTTACAATAGCCAAGATAAAGAAGCAACCTAAATGTCCATAAATAAAAGAGTGAATAAAGAAGAGGTGGTACGTATGTGCAGTGGAATGTTACTCATCCAGAATATTACTCAGCAAGAATAAAATCTTGCTACTTGTAACACCATGGATGGACCTAGAGGGAATTACGCTAAGTGAAATAAGTCAGACACAGAAAGACAAATACTATATGATTTCACTTATATGTGAAATCTAAAAAACAAAATAAATAAACAAATGAAACAGAAACACATAGATACAGAGAACAAATTAATGGTTGCCAGACGAGAGGGAGGTTGGAGAGATGGATGAAAAAGGGGAAGCAAAGGAATAGTTACTACTACATAGGGTACCATGATGGAAGAGTGGTAGTTCCATTATGTGAAAATAGTGCAAATATACATCTTCAGGGTGATGCAACTGCAATGTATTACTAAGTACATGTGTAAAATAATTGAAATTAATAATGTATATATATCTATACTACATTTAAATATGGTCATATATATTTTATTTTAGAAATACATATTACTTTAGACACATTGGTTTAATTAAAGTTAAAATATATATTTGTATATAATATAAAATATATTTAGTATTTACATAATTATGCTTATTACACTTTATCACATTTTAACTTTACATATAATATGTATTTAATATATGATTATTTTATATCTATTTCATATAAGTAATACTACCATATTAAAATATATTATATAATTATTTAATACATATGTAACCTCAATTAAATACCCAAAAAACATAAAATACTTTTAAAATATTTCTTGAAAAATCATAAATATTCAGGAGGATTCAGGAGGATGGAAAAATAGCAGTCCTGATATTTATCTTAATTCTATCAAGAGTATACAATAAATCATATTAACAAGTCAAATAATAATCAAATCAGGTAAGAGAGAAAGTCAGCAAAAATATTTAAAATCAAGGTGGTGACTATTTGAAATAATTTTTAATCCACTGTCATTAATAATAAATTTTATTCTAATAGCATATTGTACTTTGAGATCTGTGCTAGTGATTAGAATGTGAAGCCACAGTTTACCATTTATTAAGTGATATTTAAAGAAATATAATTCTTATCCCAATATTTTACAAATTTCCTTAAATTTAGCAATATTTGAAAACTCTATACTTGGAAAGTACATTTTGAAAACTTCCTTTGTCATTTATAACATAATAACTGCATACCATTGAGAAAACATTTTGCATTCCAATTACACAAAAATGGGTAAAAGAATATACAGAAATATGGGAAAAAACTAAAATGCATTCCTCTATTAGCAAATGATGTTAAGAGAAATAAAAATGACAAAAATCAGGAAAATGATGAAAATGTCTCGATTCTGTTTAAAGAATGAAATGCCCCAAAGTTGTAATTTTTAGGAGTCACTTCAAGGAAAATAATTCATGAAAGATATATACTCAACAATAATTATTCTTTAAAAGTTAATAGGATACTTCATGAAAAATTACAAAAATGTAATCATTGATGTATTGGTTGATTTGATTCCATTATAATTACTCGGATAAATTTACTGAATTTGTACTACCTGTGTTATTCATTCATTAAATGATTCATGAATGAAACGATGCTTCTGAGAAAACGAGCCAGTATTTTGAATAGAGCATACATTTTCATCATATGATTAATTTTTAGTACTCAAAATATTTAGAATAAAATATAATTGTGAAAGTACTTTTCATGAAATGAGGACAAAACATAAAATAGTTGTATTGCACAGCTGTCTGTTTAGTATTTCATTCAAAACACTTGGTCTAAATTTGTTGACCTAAATTATGATGAAAAGTTACTATCAGAAAATGGTGCCAAGCACCTATTTAAGTGGAAAAAAAATAACACACATATAATAAATCTATACTGGACAGTTAAAACCACTTTTAAGAATGAGTTAAAATGTTTTGAATGAAAATTGTGCTATAATGAGAACATGTGAAAAGAAATTGAAAGTATTTTCCCCATTATAATAATGTTACAAGATGTGATGTCCTCCAAATCCTTGCCAATCCTTGGTATTGTCAATCTTTTGACCTGCTCTAATATATATGTAGTAGTTTCTTATTGTGGAATTAATTTACATTTCCATAATGATTAATAATGCTAGGCATCTCTGCATATGTTTATTTGCTATCTATCTTCCTTGGTGAACTGAGTGTTCAAATTCTTTTCCTATTTTTTATTGAATTGATTATTTCCTTATTGAGTTTTAAGAATTATTTATATATTTTGAGTCAATTCTTTTAATAGATATATGACTTGCAAATAGTTTTCACCTATCTGTGGCTTCTCTTTTTACGTCTTAATGGTTTTGCTCAAAGATTAGAAGTTCAGAATTTTGTTAAAGTACAATTTGTCATTTTATTTATGAATAGTACTTTTGGAATCCTATATATTAAAAATATATATATATATATCTTTCCCTAACTTAAGTTTACAAAGACTGTCTCCTATACTTTCTTTAAATTTTTTAAATTTAAGTTTCCACTTTCAATCTACAATAGCCTTTGTGTTAACTATTGTGTCTGGTGTTGTTTTTTGTTTTATATATGAATATCCAAATATCCAAAACAAAAGTTTTGAAAAGATTAACCTTGTTTTTAATGACTTGTCTTTGCACTTTAGTCAAAAATAAGTCCTTCCTTATGTATGGGTTTCTGAACTTTCTCTTCTGTTTCATTTATCTTTTTTTACATCTTTAATTCAATACCACACTCTCCTGATTACTACAGTTTTAGTTATAAAGTGGTTGATATCAGGTAGTATTTACTCTTTTGCGTTTATTCTTTTCATTATTGTATTGGCTACTATATGTAATCTCTTGAATTTCCATATAAATATAATAACCAATTTATAAATTTATACTAAAAAAAGAAGCCTTCTGTATTTTTCATTGAGATCACATTGCATCACATTTCATTGAGATCACATTTATGGGAAAATTTGAAGAGAACATGTTAATAGTATTGACGGTTTTTTAAAAAATAAATTTATTTTTTAAATTAGTTTCAAGTATACAGTACATTGGTTAGATATCTATATACTTCATAAAATGATCCTCTCAATTGCTTCCTCCTTCCCCTGGCCCTCCACTTAGCCATCATATTAATGCTAACTTCATTCCCTCTGCCATGCTCAATAGTATTGAGTTTTTTGACCCATTATTACAGTGTGTACCTCTATTTATTTAGACATTATTTTATTCATCAGTTTCTCCCAACAGTGCTTAAAGTTTTTAGTCTTTGGGTCTTATACATATTTTGTCAGATATATTTCTATTTCACATTTTGATGTGATTGTAAATGTTAAAATGTTGTCATTTACAAAAGCCTAAAATTTTAAAATTAAAAAAGCAACAAATCTAATAAAAAATACTGAAAACTTTTGGAAAAGCAATATACAGATGATATATCATATAATTGTTCACCTGAAACTTATATAATGTTATTAACCAATGTGACCTCAATAAATTTAATTAAAAAAAAAAAAACTTTATTAAGATTTCCTATAATAACTTCCAGTCAAGATGGCAGGAGTAGGTAAACACTGTGCTTGCCTCTTCTCACAATCACAAAAAAAATTAAAGAAAACTACAGAACTATCATTGAGAATTGCCTGAAGTCTAGCTGAACAGAAGTCCTACAACTAAGTATAGAAAGAAGACACATCGAGACTGATAGGAAGGGTAGAGACATGGAACAGGCTGGTCACACACCCACATGTGTCTTTTGAACTAGTTAGAAATAACTCAGCTGCAGAGGTCCCCGCCCCCAAGGAGCAAGGGATCCCAGCCCAGTCACTCCAGTGAAAGGTTCCAGTGCCAAAAAGAGAAATCCTTATAACTTCTGGCTGTGAAAACCAGTGGAGAGTGTGGCTAAGTGAAATGGAGGGTGGCTAGAATCCGAGATGTTCCTCTTAATGGGGCCATGCACAGACTTATTTGCTGACAGACTAATGCGCTTTGAGCTCCAGCACTGGGGCAGCAGCTCAAAAGTTGCCAGGGACATAAAAGGAGGAACAAAATTGTCTGGCTTAAGGACAAGAGCTGGAGATACAGCTTTCTCTCAGATAGAAGTGCCAGCAGAGGCCATTGTTCCTTTGTTGAGCTCGCGCCTCACCCAGCATGCAGACGCAGGTGGATGCCATATCTGGGTCTTCATTAACCTAACAAAATCACGTGGCCTGCCCTGATAATTCCCACTCAACTTGTTGTAAACTTTCCTAAAATCTCTCAAAGGTTCACAAACTCAAAACAAGCAGTGTCTGGCCTTGCTGTACCCCGTACATCTTGCTAAGCAATCCCAAGCCCGTGCTACTGGCAGCCAGCTTTTGTTTACAGCTTAGCCTTTCTCAGGTGCCTCCAAGTCCAGCACAAGTTGCAACCATCTGCAGACGACTTTATAGCTCATACTGACTGACCCCAGGCAGGGCATGGGCAGTGGCTGACCTTGGCCTGCTACAGAGCCCCTCCCAAGGGGTCCCAATATCAACACATCTTGTGGCCAGCTACAGACCACA
>NW_011888792.1:16352414-16354328 GCF_000151845.1 Pteropus vampyrus
CACTCCAGTGAAAGGTTCCAGTGCCAAAAAGAGAAATCCTTATAACTTCTGGCTGTGAAAACCAGTGGAGAGTGTGGCTAAGTGAAATGGAGGGTGGCTAGAATCCGAGATGTTCCTCTTAATGGGGCCATGCACAGACTTATTTGCTGACAGACTAATGCGCTTTGAGCTCCAGCACTGGGGCAGCAGCTCAAAAGTTGCCAGGGACATAAAAGGAGGAACAAAATTGTCTGGCTTAAGGACAAGAGCTGGAGATACAGCTTTCTCTCAGATAGAAGTGCCAGCAGAGGCCATTGTTCCTTTGTTGAGCTCGCGCCTCACCCAGCATGCAGACGCAGGTGGATGCCATATCTGGGTCTTCATTAACCTAACAAAATCACGTGGCCTGCCCTGATAATTCCCACTCAACTTGTTGTAAACTTTCCTAAAATCTCTCAAAGGTTCACAAACTCAAAACAAGCAGTGTCTGGCCTTGCTGTACCCCGTACATCTTGCTAAGCAATCCCAAGCCCGTGCTACTGGCAGCCAGCTTTTGTTTACAGCTTAGCCTTTCTCAGGTGCCTCCAAGTCCAGCACAAGTTGCAACCATCTGCAGACGACTTTATAGCTCATACTGACTGACCCCAGGCAGGGCATGGGCAGTGGCTGACCTTGGCCTGCTACAGAGCCCCTCCCAAGGGGTCCCAATATCAACACATCTTGTGGCCAGCTACAGACCACACCAGTGTACCATCAAACCACCTCCACAATTGACATACTGAAAGGGCAGACTGCACAGACACAAGAGCTCTGTTAAAGCAATCTTGCTCTGTGGGATCAGCCGCTGCACAATAGTTCCTTCACAACAGTTGCAGCCAGCCTTCATAATGAATTAGCCTGAGGATCATTCCCTTCCATTGCTGTGCAAACAACAACCAAGGCTTAACTACAACAGGAGGACACAAACAATCCACACGGAAACATACCTTGAGTACCCAGTTCAGGTGACTAGGGAGACTGAACCACTGGACCCCATAGGAAATCTACTACATAAGGCCACTCTAGTAAGACCAGGACATATAGCAGCTCTACCTAATACATAGGAAAATAAATAAATAAATACATGGAGGCAGTCAAAACGAGGAGACAAACAAACAAACAAACAAACAAAAGTCTCAAATGAAAGAACAGAACAAAGCTCCAGAAAAAGAACTAAACAAAATGGAGACAAGCAATCTACCAGATGCAAAGTTCAAAACACTGGTTGTAAGAATGATCTCAGTGAGAACTTCAACAAAGAGATAGGAAACATAAATTTGGAAAAAGAAAACACAAAAAGAACCAGTCAGAAATAAAGAATGTGATAACTAAAATGAAGAATACATTAGAGGAAATCAACAACAGGTTAGATGAAGCAGAGAATCAAACCAGTGATTTAGAAGATAAGGTAAAAGAAAATAACCAATTAAAACAGCCAAAAAAAAAAAAAAAATGATGATTGTTTGAGAGGCTTCTGGACAACATCAAGCATACCAACATTTAAATCATAGAGGTACCAGAAGGGGAAAAGAGAAAGCAAGGGATTGAGAACCTATTTGAAGTAATAATGACGAAAACTTCCCTAACCTGTTGAAGAAAATAAGCATACATGCCCAGGAAGTGCAGGCAGCCCCAACAAGATGAATTTAAAAAGGCCCACACTGACATAATGAAAATGCCAAAAGTTAAAGACAAAGAGAGACTATTAAAAGCAGCAAGAAAAAAAATCTTGTAGTTACTTACAAGAGAGCTCCTATAAGACTGTCAGATGATTTCTTAACAGAAACTTTGCAGTCCAGAGGGATTGGAACGAAGTATTCAAAGTGATGAAAGGCAAGAACCTACAACCAAAATTACTGTACCTAGAAAAGCTATTATTTAGAATTGAAGGACAGA
>NW_011888792.1:16354378-16356060 GCF_000151845.1 Pteropus vampyrus
AAAAAAATCTTGTAGTTACTTACAAGAGAGCTCCTATAAGACTGTCAGATGATTTCTTAACAGAAACTTTGCAGTCCAGAGGGATTGGAACGAAGTATTCAAAGTGATGAAAGGCAAGAACCTACAACCAAAATTACTGTACCTAGAAAAGCTATTATTTAGAATTGAAGGACAGAAAAAAAGCTGATCAGATAAGGAGATAAAGGAATTTATCACCACCAAACCAGTATTACAAGAAATATTAAAGAGACTTCTTTATAAAGAAGAAAAAAAGATGTCAAGAACTTCCTATTGTTTAACAATTACTTTAAATGTAAATGGATTAAATGCTCCAATCAAAAGGCATAGGGTGACTGAATGGATAAGAAAACAAGACCCTTACATATGCTGCCTATAAGAGACTCACTTCAGATTGAAAGACACACACAGAATGAAAGTGAAGGGATAGAAAAGAAGATGTTTCATGGAAACAAAAACAAACAAATAAAAAAAGATAAGGTAGCAATACCTATACCAGACAAAATAGACTTTAAAATAAATGCTATAACAAGAGACAAAAAGGGACCCAGCAATCCCACTTCTGGGTTTTTATCCAAAGAAACCCAAAACACTACTTCAAAGGGACATGTGAATCCATATGTTTATTGCAGCATTATTTACAATAGTCAAGATATGGAGACAACCTAGGTGTTCATCAATGGATGAATGGATAAAGAAGAGGCGGTACACATATACAATGCAATATGACTCAGCCATAGAAAAAGAATAAAATCTTGCTATCTGCAACAACATGAATGGACCTAGAGGGTATTGTGCTCAATGGAGTCAGAGAAAGACAAATGTCATATGTGGAATATGGAGAACAAGATAAACAAACAATAGAAGCAAGCTCATACATACAAAGAACATTTGATGGTCAGATTGGGAATGGGGTTATATGTGAATGGGGGAAGGGATTAAAAGGTACAAATTGGTAGTTGCAAAATAGTCATGGGGATGTAGAGTATAGCAATGAGAATATAGTCAGCAATATTGTAATAACTATATATGGTGTCAGATAAGAACTAGATTTATCAAGGTGATCATTTCATAAGTTATATGAATGTCTAATCACTGTGTTGTACACTGAAAATAATATAATATTGCATGTCAACTATAATTGAAAAAATAAAAATATAAAAATTAAGAAACAAACATACAAACAAAAAATAAAATAAAATCCTAGCTAGTATTTATGTAGTTTTTTTTGTGGGTGTGCATAACTAAAACTTCAAAAATATATTCTAAAATTTTATGCAGAAGTAAAAAATTAAGAAATAAAGTCTCAAATAAACAACCTAACATTATATCTTCTAAAACTAGAAAAAGAACAAATGAAGCCCCAAGTCAGCAGAAGGAAGGAAATTAATAATAATAATAACAACAGACTTAAACAAAATTGAGAAAAGACAATAGAAAAGGTTAATGAAATTGACAACTCTGTGGCTAGAGTCATTAAGGAAAAAAAAAGAAAGGACTCCATCAAAATCAGAAATGAAAGAGAAGAAATTACAAAAGATACCATCAAAATACAAAGGATCATATAAGAATACTATGAAAGATTATATGCCACCAAATTATTTAACCTAGAAGAAATGGACAAGTTCTTAGAAATATATAACCTTCCTCAACTGAATCACAAA
>NW_011888792.1:16357610-16391718 GCF_000151845.1 Pteropus vampyrus
TAAGAAAAGAATTACCATATAACTCAGCAATCTTTCTTCTGGGTATTTACCCCCAAAATTTGAAAAAGTTATCCATAAAATATATGCACCCTGATGTTCATTGGAGTATTATTCGTGGTGGCCAAGACATGGAAACAACTAACATGCCCTTTGATGATTGGATAAAGATGATGTGGTACATATATACAATGAAACACTACTCGGCCATAAGAAAAAGATGAAATACTGCCATTTGTGACAACATGGTTAGATCTTGAGACTATTATGCTAAGCAAAATAGGTCATACAGAAAAAGTTTAGAACCATATGATTTCATTTATATGTGGGATATAAAACTGAAAGCAACCAATGAACATGACAAACAGAGACTTAGAACACAGACAACAGTATAGTGATTACTAGAGGGAGAGGGGAAGATAGATAAGAGTAAAGGGGATCAAATATATGGTGCCAGAAGGAAATTTAACATTGGGTGGTGAACACACAATGAAATATACATATGATGTATTATGGAATTGTATACTTGAAACCTATATAATTGTATTAACCAGTCATCCCAATAAATTTAATTAAAAAAAAATAATCAAGGCACCAATGAGAACAATATGTAGAAACAAGACAATCTTTATAGAATTTATTACATATCTATAATAATTTAGTAAGTACAATATTAGAATAAGAATAGATTAAGGATCAATAGAATCTAATGGAACCTTTATGGCACAACTAGCATTGCAGTTTAATTGAGAAAGTTTTGAATATTTAATAAATAATGCAGAGACATACATACATAAGAAATTGGAAGCCAAACACACACATACCAAAATCCTTTCCAGCATTACCAAGTGATATAATATAAAGTATATAAAACTTTGAAAATTTGTTATTTTTCAAATCATAAATAAAGCAAGTAGAATGGCAAGATGAACACTGGAGGAAGGCATCTGAAACACATAATACTCCTAATATATTTGTATCCATAAAAATAAAGGATTGCTACAAACAGTAATAGTAGCATAAAAATATACAAAGGACCTAATAGAAAGTAAATTTCTTGAAAAAGTACTACATAGAAAATATGAGTGACTAAACGAAAGAACATGCTCAGTTTGACAACCAGAAAAACCACAAATTTAAACTTAAGATATCATTTCATACCCACCACACTGTTAAAAATTCAAAAAAATTGACCATATCAATTATTGGTAAGAGTTTAGAACAAACTGAACACATACGTGATAGGAGTATTAAACACAACAAAATTGGGCATCAATCATCTATTACAGTTTAAAAAGATAACTCCTAATAGCCCTAGGAATTCTACTTCTAGATATATGTTCATGAAAATTCTAAACATAATATTAAGAGGAATTTGTAAGATAATTTATAGCAATAATGTCCATCAAGAATATTATGCTCTGTTGCCTATGTTTATAAAATTTCTCATATTTAACTTTTTAACTTCTGTTAGCACTCAAGTGGCATAAATTAAAGCCTAATGCTTGGGCTTCTATAATGGGGATAATATCCTTAAAGAATATTACTCAGTCATAAGAAAAGATAAAATACTTGTATTTGCAACAACATAGATGGACCTTGAAATTATCACACTAAGCAAAATAACTCAGACAGAACAAGTTGAGAACCATATGATTTCATTTATATGTGGGATATAAAATTGAAAGCAACAACAAAAAACAGGACAAACAAAAACTCATAGACTCAGACAACAGTTTAGTGGTTACCAGAGGAAAAAAGTGGGAGGGGGAGGTAGATAAGGGCAAAGGGGGTCAAATGTATGGTGATAGAAAGAGATTTGACTTTGGGTGGTAAACACACAATGCAATATATGTATGATATGTTATAGAATTGTACCCTTGAAACCTATATATTTTTATTATACAATGTCACCCCAATGAATTTAATCAAAAGTCCAAAAAATTAAACAAATGTGTTTTAATATTCCCTTACATTATTCCATCCATAAACTGAATCATGAAGCATGTGCACCCAGGAAAATAAAAGCCAAGTACCACCAAAAACACATAGGACAGTGATTAGTAGAGTCTGGATCTGGTGTTCTTTAATCAGTATTATAACAATGGTTTTCAAGTCAGTACCTGAAAAGCAGTAAAAGGGTCCTCTAACTTGTGAAGTTATTCTCTTCTACTTGTTAACATCTCAACTGGAGGGGATATAATTTTAAGAATTTACTATAAATTACAGTACCAGGCATATGGTAATGCAAAGGTGTCATGCCAGAGCAAGGCAAGAATCTTTTCAGTAAATGACATTAGGTCAATTGTATATCCATGTGGAAAACAGTTGAAAATTGACCATATTGCTTTACACAAAATCAAATCCAGTTGGATCACAGATCTAAATGTTAAAAGCAAAGCATGTTGATAATGTCTGTTTAACTATTGTTATTATTTTCTTTCTGTGCTTCAATTTGGATATTTCTATTTACCTGTCTCTGTGAGTTCAATGGCCTTTTTTTTTTTTTTTCTGCTGTGTCCAGTCTGCAGTTATGCTTACCCAATGAATTCTTCAATTCAGATACTGACCTTTTCAATTCAAGAATTTCCCTTTGGTTTGGTGAGTTTAATGGATATTGCCAGAAATTGAGCTGTATTCTGGTTCTGTTGATCTTACAATTACCCTGAACGCACCAAAGGCTTCGAATTCTTCTCATATCTTCTTGAGCTTGAGGTGTGGGCTGATCATTTGGGGGGTACTTTCTCAGTCAGCTCTCACTCACCTAAAGACTCCCTTTCACATTTGTGTTTCGGAGAGGTTTCTCTTTGAGCACTTACTGTAGGGTAGGCCCGGCAATATTCTGATGTAACTTGTTACTTAGTCTTACTAGTCTTGTGGTGGTGGGCTGAGACAGGGCATACCCTGGGTGGTTCACATCAGGTGTAGAGAGGCACTGTGTTCCTGGCTCTCAAAGCAGGCATTTCATTTATACTGCCCTCCTCCAAGTACTAGGGGATCTTTAATGTCTGAGACCATGATATTTTCCTCTCTCGCTTTGGGATAGGGGAGATTTCTGGTCTGTTCTGTTCCTCTAGCTGCAACTAGTCTTCACCTGTGCCCTTTTTCCAGAAAAGGAGTAAAACAAAAGATATCTAAGAACACTGGATGCAATGCTGTTGGGGAGCCAAATTTAGGCAGCACGTTGTGCCTTTCTAATAGTGGCTGCCTCATGCCTCTCTCTTGTGGGAAGTCTTTTTCAAGTTCTCCGATGACCCCAGTCATCTTCTTGGTACCCAGTTAGACCTGTGAACAGCCTGCTAGCAGAAGTGAACCCCCTTGCTTGTGTCTGTTGCTTCTGGAGATCTATGCCCTTACTCTATACCACAACTGCATTTAGCAATGTGTTAAGATAGTACTGAATTCTTACCAATTAGTAAACTTCCCAATGCCTGCCTATCCCAGGGAAGGAAGTGATCATGTCCCATTTCTCCATGGAGACATCCCTCTCTCCTCGGATTTCAGATGAGTCCACTGTCTTGTGGCTTCAGCTCTCTGATGTGTTTAAGAGTCATTTTTTTTTTTTTTAATAGAGCATTTGGCTTTTATGTGTTACAAGGATGAATGCAATGTTCTTTCTAGCTTTATATATCCTAAGCTGAAACTGAGAATTCCTCTATTATTTTATCTTCATTACAGGTTCACATTTTCTTGTATCTTTACATATATTTTAATTTTTGGTTTGTTCAACTTTTTTTTTTTTTTTATAAAGGTACGATAAAGATTGAACTGTTTAATATGTTCACTTTATTGTTTTATTATTCCCAGTAAGGGCCTGTCCTTTCCTCTTGCAGGGTATTAACATGAAGCTAATCATAAGTCTAGCTGAGCTGAGACTGGGTTGAAACTTTATTTAATTTCAGTTCAACTCTGAATTGAATTCCAGTTTGGACCTTGACCCTAAGCTTCTGATAATACTGTGATCTCTCTCTCTCTGTTTTCCGACACATACCCACAGATGCTTACTTAGCAAATTCTTATGGGTTATAACTGTCTGGTCAGAGATTTATTTTTCCACTGGGGCTCTTCTAGATTCCAAATGGTCATACTAGCCCAAGCTTTCATTAGAAGTTCAGCTTGCTTCTCCTTATCCCACAAAAGTCTCTACTTCTGTGGCATGCCTCCTCCTTTATCTTCCTTTAACTTGCAGCCCCCAGTCATTTCTCATCTATGACAGGTTCATTTCTCTTTGTAATTGGGCATCCTAGATGTTGTACCAAATATACTTAGATAACTTTAAAGCCAATTATTGTTTTGTTTATTCAGTGTTTTCTTGTTGTATGATTAGCACAATCTCTGAAACTATTTGAGCTGCTTTTATAAAATTAAAAATTAGCTGAATAAATTTCAATTGCAACTGAATTGAATTGCAGCTGGAACCTTCAACCTAAGCTGATATCACTGATTTTTAATTTTATAAAAACAGAGCTCAAAATTTTCATTTTAATCATACCATTCTAACTGAGAGGGTTCATGTCTGTATGTAAAGCAGAGTTTAAAGTTTTTTCCTTTACTGTAAAAAAAAAAAATAATTGAATCCTCCATTATGCCTAAGTCAAAATGTTGACAAATTTTTTGTCACACTAACACAATTTCCCATTTAACAATCACATGTGGCTGGTTGGTAGAAACACATGTAGCAAAATAAATAGTAATTACAATCACTATGTTAGAAATTCCTTTATCTCCATAACAGGATTCAGGAGCCATCTTTTCGAGTAAGGTACAATCTTCAAGGCTGATGGAGTTCACATTTGGCTATACTTGTTGTAAAATTACTTACTAATTTAACATTTTCAAAGGTTTTGAGGATGATTTAATAACAACAGGTTAAATAAAATTAAGTTAGTTTTGCACTCTGTGTAGCAGCCATTTATTTAATCATTTTCTAACTTTCTTTGTTAAATAAGATATTTATCTCTTCAAATGTGCTCCTAAAATATAGAGATGATTATATATTTGACTATCTCTGATAATAAGTATGAAATTAAAGAAAACTACTATAATACATGAATACAATTATACACCTGGTGATTCTGTTTAATTTTGGATTTTTACCAAAATTTCATTTGGTTCCCTATATATCACTTCAGTAACCTACATTAACACAAATAGTATTTTACAAAATGTGATTTGTTCTAATAAAAAACATCCTAAATCACTGATACTTCTATATGACTTTAAAGTAGATCATGAACATCTATTTTTCTATAAATTAATAATCAAAAACTCTGTGAGCTGTAATTATCATCAGAAATATATATATGTGTACATATTTATTTTCTATTTAGTGGAATAGTCTTTAAAAGGAAATTCTTTGTTGATCTCTAACTATAGACCAACTATCTTTAATCTGAAAAATAAAACATTTCATCAATCAACTTAATAATATGTTGATGCAATGCTATAATTGTAACGACTTTAATATATCTGAGTAATTATAACTATAAAATATCTGAGTAAGTGACTAAAATATTTAATATTTACTTGAATGTTTGAGATAATAACATATTATTTTACTCATTCCCTATTAATATTTTAAATATCTATCTAAACCCATGCACACTGCAACCCTTTAGGCAAAGGTAAAAAAGAATGTTGACTATAAAACAGAAGTAATTTACTCCTTTTAAAAATGTCAATATTATATCAATGTTTGTTTGAATCTGGGTCCTTTGTTTTTCATAGTATTACTAATAATATAAAACTCCTTTTATAGACTATACCAATGCTTTCCTTGTCCCTTATTAGTTACTGTTTATGAAATACAAGCTAAAATATTTCAGATTCAGAAGAAATTTTGGCATATAGTAGATGAGGGTAAAAGACACAATATGAAATTATTGCAGTCACCTCTTTGCTTTACCATTCTAAACTTTAGACCAGTCATATATAATGATACTCATATGAGAATTGCTTACAATTTTTAAAAAAATGAGTCTAATTTCCTCTGTCATATATCTATCAGTATTGTCACGATTCACTGATGATAAAAAAATAAAGATGAAATATGGAAAGAGCTAAGCAACGTTTACCTTCTGCTAGAGTAGGGAAATGTGCTCTAACACAGAGAACTTAGGATCTCCATGGTGAAGACTTAGGGGAAGGAGATGTTATTGTGTTTAAAGTAAAAACCCACAATCAGTTTCACGGCCAAATTAGGCTTGGGAGAGCCTCTTTGGGCTTGTTGGTTTTTCTGATGTTACTATTAAATCAGAAACTGCTAACATGTAGCTGATTTTCTACTGGTTTTGACTGGTTTTTCCAAAATTTTTCCAAAAGTTGTTGCTGTGTTCTCTTCTTCTGAGGCTCTGGTCATTGTTGTCTTTCAATTTCTCATGCTCACCAGGAAAATATAGATTTTCATGTAGATTTTCATATTGTAGATTTCATGTAAAATAAGCCTGCAATATGTCACCACCAAGGAACAGATTTGTTAGATATTTTCCTCTTCCTGTTCTCTTCTAGAAAAAGATAGTTTATATAGAAAGTGGAAGATCAAGATCTTCATTATATTTAGTCATATTCTGAATATATGAATGAATATAAAAGCAGTTTAACATTGCCAGACTGATATCATTCTGGTATTAGTTCACTACATGAAGAATTAAACATTTAAAGAAATTCAATTAGTTGCAGAAGTTAAAAATCTATACCCAGTGAAAGATACTGTCAAGACAATAAAGAAACAATCCAAACTGCAAGATATTTGCAAAAGACATATTTGACAAAGGATTATTATTCAAATGTATAAAAACTCAGATAGATAGATGATGATGATGATGATGATGATGATGATGGTGATGATGATGGTGATAGATGATAGATAGATAGATAGATAGATAGATAGATAGATAGATAGATAGATAAATAGATGATAGGTAGACAGACAGACAGACAGATGACAGATACACACACACATAACAGTAACATTAAAATTTGGTGAAGACATACAGCAATTAGAACTCATATTATTGATGGAAGAGTGAAATGATATAACCACTTATAAGAACTGTTCAGTAGTTTCTTATGAAATAAAACAAGCTCTTTCCTATGACCCACCAATTCCCTACTCAGCAGAAATAAGAACAAATGTTTACAAAAATATTTATATAAGAATGCTCATAGCATCCTTATTTATAATAGAAAAAAAACTTAAACAAAAGAAATGTTGATCACTAAGAGAATGGATAAAAATTATGATATAATCATAGAATACTAATCAACAATAAATAATGAATTACTGATACAAAGAACATTATCTTAAGAATCTCAAAAACATTATATGAAGCAAAAAGTCAAATACATAAAGCGTGCATACTTTATGAGTCCATTTTTATGAAAGTCAAAAACAGATATAACTAATCTATAATAGAAATCACAAAGAAGTTATGTGTTAGGAAATAAGGTTGAAGTAGAGTTGTCTGGAAAGGGGCACAGAGAAACATTTTGGAGTAATACAAATACTCTCACTTGATTGGAGTAGTGTTTACCATGGATAAAAAATTATAAATTGTTTATAATTATTATTCATTCAACTGAACACTAAATTCTGTGTTTTTTTGTATACTGCCTCAATAAAATATATAATAAAACTAATAAAATAGGTCATATTAACATGTTCTTAGTGCTTATAACCACATGAATTGTTTCCTAAAAATAAGTAATCTCATTTGAACTACATTTAAATGCTCTATTATTGAATTATCTGTTAAGATAACATTTATTGTATGAAATTTGAGCTGTGTAGATAAAATGCGATACATATTATTATTATTTTAAATACCAGAGGATTTGATATTATATATAGAAAGTATTCTGCTGTAATCATTTATTTCTGCAACAGAAGTACTGATATGTACTTTTAAGATAATTTTCCTCTTTAGAAAATTATTAAAATATTATGAAAGAACAAATATGTGTATATTAAAAGATTTTCTTCTCAAATTTTTTAAAACTATTCTTTCTGTTTGATAGAAACTGGTATCACTAGGATAGTCTCAGTAGTACAAATCTAACACATCCCAATCATGACAACAAAGTTGCACTCTGAGAAAGGATCGCTAGCATAAATTTTCTGGCACTTCGATGCTAGAGGTTGTGATACTCAAGGAAAATTTTCATGATGGGGACTGAGCTATTCGAAAAAAAAAACTTTTTAAGAACTATAAAAAGTTGGAGCACAGTTAACTTGGGAGATTCAACTAGGATATTTGGAGAGCAACAATTCATTTACATGTGAAAATGTTGTTAATATAAAACTCTAAAAAAAATCAAGTATTCAATAGTATTAAAACCGAAAATGGAGACCAGCCTTCAAAATTCCCTTAGCAGACAAAATCAATTTAGTCATAACAAAGCTTAATTTAACTTATTTTCCAAGACTGGCTTGAACTGGGTCATTTTTTGCTTATGCCTCTGGAAATCAAAAACGAAACGAACTGTTTTCTAAGATTGCTAAGAGATAACCACTAAAATTTCTAATATTATAACCAATCACTGTAAAGAAAAACAGTCACTGCCTTTTCACTATACAAAGCTGCTTAAAACAATTGACCCCACAAGCTTCATTCCATGTTTTGGTTTGAGTGTTTCCAGTTAGCAAATTGTTGTTTTGGTGTGTGCACATAAACTTTTACTAATTGCTACTTCAGTGATTCACTGGTTTTATTTTGGCTATTTCTGAACTTTTGACATCTACTCTATTAATTTTTCAAATAAGACAAGTAATGACACTACTGAAGTTGCAGCCATAATCAGCAAATAAACAAATGAGAATTAGTGACAGCTTTTTCAGGTCACTTTTTTCCTTTGCTGAAACACAAACATTGACTAACCTGAGATTACTTTTCAAAAAGTACAAAGTTAGTCTACCAATGGAATAGTAAGATGAATATTATACTACCTTAATCATGCATACCAATATTTCCAAAATTTCAAATACTTTGTCTTATGTATGTTACATGTTAGTGTATGTTAAACATTATTTATGTTATGCATTAATGTGAAAGTTAAACTCATGTGTTATGGGTATGTGTTATGGGTTGAATTGTATTCCCCCAAAAAGATATGTTGAAATCCTAAGCCTTGGTGCCTATGAATGTGATATTATTTGGAATTAGGGTCTTTGCAAATATAATCAAGGTAAGATGAGGTCATACTGTATTAGGCTGGGCCCTAAATCCCAGGGTAGACAGTTATGTGAACACAGAAGCAGACACTGGAGTGATACTTCTACAATGCAAGGAATTTCAAAGACAGCTAGCAACAACCAGAAGTTAGGAAGAGACAAGGAAGGATTCTTCCCAAGATTTTCTCAGAGGGAGTATTGGCCCTGAAGACAATGTAATTTCAGACTTAGCCTTCAAAAATGTAAAAAGATAAATTTCTATTATTTTAAACCACCTAACTTGTGGTTATTTGTTATGGCAACTGTAGGAAAGTAATATAGTATGCTTCTTTTTAAAAATTATCAATGTCTGAAGAAGTAGGAAGGACCTATTTATTTGTATGAATAATTTCCTATCTTAGATTGTTTTTTCTCAACTTTGCTTTATCTTTAGCCATTTCGTGATTTTTAAAAATATATTAATATCATGAAAATAAAAATTGAACTTCTAATTTATTTAAAAATGTGAAAAGGAAATTAATTATGCCTTACAGTATGATACAATTTGCTATATTTCTGTGATTCAAAAATATAACATTTCGATAAATGCTTTGAGCAACAAAATCTCATGTTCTTTTTCCATCATATTTACTCAGAGTAGTACTTTTCATGTTAAAGGTCTATAGCTGTTCATTTTAAGATAAAGTTTGCTCTGTGTAATCTGACTGAATTGCAACGAATTTGATTAGCTTCTCAGAATGCAGCCACTGAAAATATTAATTTAATCGAATTAAAGGCCATCATGAGAAGAACCAAATATCTAATAAGCTATATACATATAAATTATCACCTATTCTTTATAAAAATTGTTATTTTACTCAATATAATTATCTAATGCCTTATAATATTAGTGGCTTATCAAGAAAGCTAAATCAGTCAAGATTAGTACAAGTCAAGGTGTTGTTAAACCAAGCTTAAATTTAGAGATAAATGCTTATTAACATGTCTTTTAGACTATATATTTAAGAGGGTTGACTAGAGTACATTATGGTCGATGGGTTAATCCCTAAATAATCAAGTTAGCTGTGAAGGGCACCATGGCCATAGCTAATGGCTCTAAGTCTAGCACATCAGCTGTGACCTCTGGATAGAGGAGCGTTGGGTGATAAATGGCAAAATGCAAATCTAAACTGGGACTACTAGAAAATCAATGAGCAGAGACAAGTAATATCCAGTCATATATTTTTTATATGAAAGATCAATAACTTTTACAACTTGATTAAATTTAGTCTGAATACAAATCAGAATTATGACCAGTTAATTAGTTACCTGCAATTTATTCAACGAACTATCCTTCACTCGTTTTCTCTTAGTGAAATGATTTATATTATAATTTTAATTTAATAAATGATTTATACATTTCAGTATTTTCTGAACATTTTTATGTGTGTTTTACTGTTTCGCGTACTATTCTTGTACATGAATTACTGAAGCAGAAAATAATTTCTCAACCATTGAGTACTAGAAATAAAAAACATAGATGAAAATAGTTGATATTATGAAATTAGTCAAACTTACTATACAACTGAGACATAATTATCATTCTCATATATTTAAACAATGTGTTTAGGTTCTATGTGTTAATCTTTATTATCATATCAGTTTACTATTGCAAATATCAAGAAAATTTTAGTTCTAATAAAATGAAAATCATAACAAAGGTTATCAAAATTACATGGCTTATAATGAATGTAGAATAAAAAGTCATGGTTTCTTAATATATCCCAGAGTTTGTGTTCTAGCTTTAAATAATAACAAAAATACAAAACAACCCACTTTTTATTCTAGAAATCTATTATATTTTCACCCATTCAGAATTCAGTACTATACTTAATCCAGCTATTCATTATATCACCAAGTAATTTCCAGTAGGATAATTAATACATAATCAGTAACAGCCTTTCCAACATAGTGGATTTAAAAATCTATAAGTGTGCACAAAAATATTAACATTTAAAACATTCATAGAATGTGTATTAATGCAAACATTCACAAATATAAATGTATATGACTTATTCTATATGTATAATAGGCTGCTGATTTAATACATTAAAAAGAAAAATGAGAATAGACTACACATTTAACATAATTTTTATTGTCTTTAATTTTAATAACCTCTTTAAAATTTTTACAATGGTTAGAATTTTTTTAAAAAGATTCTAGTTTAAAATAAGTTCTTTTCTATTTAAAATACCTTAAAATATCCTCACAATCCATTTTGGCCTCTTCGAGAGACAGTTCCACATTTTAGATGTCAGTGCTAGAAGCTGATGAAATAATATTTTGCTCAACCTGACATGTGCAATTTGAATTAATCAATGGCTACACCTTATAAATTACTGTTGGTGAAGCACAGTGAAAAGAAAATTGGTCTACAAATACCTACTTAGCTACTCAGGTAGTAAATACCTGCTGTCATCTATCTATTTTTCAAGTGTACTGGCCTCATTTTTCCTGCCTGTGATTCAAGACAGCCCTGAACTTCATTTCAGAAAGCAGTGATCCCAAAAATCCACCTCAGAAAATTTTGAATACAACCCCATTTGGTAATACAGTATCAGAGTCTGTAAAACTTCACTAACTCTCACATTTCATCTATGGCATAATTTGAAAGAATTAGATAAAATAGACAAATACAAACAGAAGGAAAAATAGTTAAAGTGTAAGTGCAACAACTTGTTTTTCTCTTTGCACCAATTTGCTATATCTTAATTTGATCACCAGTGGATCATTTCTTAATCTTCCCTTAACAATTACAATAACTGAGCTTGCCAATATCACCAAATGAAGTGAACCAATAAATTGAATTGCCTCTACAATAGTTTTCTCATAAAGTAATACCTGTCACATTACTATTTGGAAACTTATCAGAAATAGTATTAGCTATAGAAGTTTCATATTTCAGATAAAGGAATATACTTAAAAACTAAATTTATTTACCTTTTTGCACATGAATCATTATTTCTACTCATTCCCACTAGGACATTTACAATTCCTAATATTCCTGCCTCCAGTGATATTCTCTAAATAGTCTGTCTCATGGCTGGATTTTCCTTGGTCTTCACATCTTAACTCAGATGTCATCTCCTCACTGATGTTTTCCTTGACTTAAAGTAGTGTAATCTTCATAACACTTCTCAGTGTCTAAAATTATCTCCTTATATTTCTTGAACTTTTTTTTTTTACTGTCATGTAAGCTCTGTAAAGGCAGGAATTTTTTTTTTTTTAATTAAGACAATTTTTAGAGCAGTTTTAGGTTCACAGCAAAATTGAGGGGGAGATACAGAGATTTCCCATGTATCTCTAGTCTCTACACATGAATAGACTCTTCCGTTATCAACATCCCCTGCCAGAGTGTTACATTTGCTACAATTGATGAATCTACATTGACAAAACATAATCACTCAAAGTCCATAGTTTACATTAGAGTTCACTCTTGGTGTTCTAAATTCTATGAATTTGGACAAATATATAGTGACATGTCTCCATCATTATGGAAACATACATAGTTTTTTCACTGCCCTAATAATTCTCTGTGCTCTGGCTATTTATCAATCTCTTCCCACAATCCCTGGAAATCACTACTTTGAACTGATTCTATAGTTTTTCCTTTTCAAGAATATCATACAGTTGGAATCATACAGTATGTAGCCTTTTCAGACTGGCTTAATTCACTTAGAAATATGTATTTTAGGTTCCTCCACACCCTTCCTTGCTTTCAAACTGATTTTTTTTTTTTTTACAAATAATAGTAATACATATTTATGATTCCTCCATGTTTTTTTTCATGGCCTGATAACTCATTTACTTTTAATGTTAAATAATATTCCATGGTCTGGATGTACCAGTTTATTTATCCATTTACCTGCTGAAGGATATTTTGGTTGTTTCTAAAAATTGGCAATTATAAATTAAGCCAAAATAAACATCTCTGTGCATATTTTTAAGTGAACATAAGTTTTTAATGGGATTTTGGATAAATATCCTGGAGTGTGATTGCTGGATCTTATAGTAAGAGTATGTCTAGTTTTGTGTGAAATTGACAAACTGTCTTCCAAAGTGACTGTATCATTTTGTATTCTCACCAGCAATAAATGAGAATTCCTGTTGTTCTACATCCCCACCAGCATTTGGTGTTAGGGTTTTCAAGTTCTGGCATTCTAATAGGTATGTAGTAGTATCTCATGTTGTTACAATTTACAATTTTTTCAAATTTTATACACCATCTATATATCTTCTTTGATTGAGATATCTATTCAGGTCTTTTGTCCATTTTTTAAATGAGCTGTTCATTTTCTTCTAGTTGAGTTTTAAGAATTCTTTATATATTTTGGAAAACAGTCCTTTATCAAATATATATTTTATAAATATTTCTTCCAGTCCCTAGCTTATCTTCTCATTCTCTTGAAAGTATCTTTTGTGTAATAGAAGTTCTCAATTTGTATAGAGTTCAATTTATCACTTTTTTCATTCCTAGATTGTGTGTTTATAACTAAAATCCTAAATCTGCAAGATTTTCACTTTTTTATGACTGCGAATCATAGTTCAATTTAATAGGAAGGTATATCCTCTAACATCAAATCAATTAAATCCATACTCAACACACTTATACTAAAATTCTCAAATTCTTGCACAACCTTTGCAGCCCTCTATACTTTCTAACTGCCCTCTTTATCTCTGAGTATAATATTTATTTCTAATAATTGCATTCCTTATCTTTGAAATGAGTCAACTGTGGGAGATAATGTTATCAAGTACAATATATTAATAACCCTCAAGAACTATATAATTTCACTCATATGTAGAATACCAAACTAAAAGCAACAAACAAACAAACAAAAACAAACAAAAACTCATAGACACAGATAATGATGGTTACCAGAGGAAAGAGAGGGATGGGGAGGTAGAAAAGGATAAAAACAGTCAAATATGGTGGTGGAAAGAGATTTGGTGAACACACAATGCATTATACAGATGATGTATTATAGTATTGTACACTTGAAACTTATAAAATTTTATTGACCAATAAATTTAATAAAATTTAAAAAAGAAAAATAAAATTTTAATTATTTTTGTTCTATTTTTTCAGATAGAATGATAATTTTTAAAATTGAAATTTGATTTCTACTTTGATCCTTATTCTTATTTCCTACTAAAGTGTCAGGTCTCTATCCCTAGATAGGGACAAAAGCTCATGGCCATATATAATTTCTTAAAATCCTGTTTAGAACACAAGAGAAGAACCTGACACATGCTCATGATTTGTTGCTTTGAATTAATAGATGGACTGTATTTCTAGAGGCAATAGCCTGGGAAGTGAGTCTTCCAACAATCCTGATAGATCATCTACAGACATACATATCAATCCAAAGTAGTTGGGAAAGTAGGGGACTATGGGTATGAAACCATACAGGAGCAGAATTTTGCCACCCCAGAATATGCCTCTTGGGCATGAAGATTGTTTTAGGCTGATTATTTTCAAGAAGTAAAAGGCTCAGGAAGAACTTTTTACTTCCTCCTTGATTGCCCAAAAGAATTTAGATAGAGAGCCTCTTCCAGTAAAAAGAGCTATCACCAGAGATAACTACAAAGAATATGAGATAGGTAAGGTAGGGGTAACTGCAGGGCTTAGAGACCTCTCTGTGTCCCATCATCTCTACATGGCCCAGCAAACATTTATTTACCAAACATTTGTTTTTCCATGCCCACATGAATTGACTTCCTCTCCTCTGAAGTCCCATATGCCTGCCCCTTCTCCTTAGTTCAGAATGGCACAAAAGCATCATATGTGGGCCCCATATTCTTATGGAGACCCAACATGTACAAAATTAATTTGATTTTCTCCTATTAATTCTTCTCATGTCAATGAGAAGAGATGGGTAGAGGAGAAATTTTTCCTCCTCTACAAAACCAAAGAAATAAAAACCAAAATGTGATACCAAACAAAATATCCAACAAAGGATTAATATAAGGGGCAGGACTTCCTGGGCTATGTTCTTCCTCTCTTCCACTCTCTCTCCTTTCCTTCCCTCCTTCCTTTCTTCCAACCTTCTTCCCTTTGTGAAGGCTATCTATCTATCTATCATCTATCTATCTATCTATCTATCTATCTATCTATCTATCTATCTATCTATCTATCTATCTATCTATCATCTATCAAATAGTATTGTACACATTGTAATCTATTTTAATGTTTATAGAATGACATGCAAATCCAAGCACACATGCCAACATGTAGAGTTAGGCCTTATTCAGAAATACTGTCAGAAGTCTGAATTGTAAGTTCTGTATATTTGAGAATCTAGCCAGGGCAAAATGACTCTTTAGAATCCTCCTGTGACAGGCACTGACAGATGATAGTAGTCAGTTCCTGTAGATACTTTAGGACTGCAGCTATTCTCTAAAGGATAGTTGTACCCTGCGGTGGGCAGGAAAGAATCAACATGGAAAGAAAGTAAATAGCATAGAATTCTGAGAAAGATGCCTCTCTGATTCTTCTGGTTGTAGAATAAATATCTCCATGCTTTGACATAAGCATGAGTCTGTAGTACACACTCACACTAATTTTTAGAAGGATTTTATTTCCATGGATATGTTTTTGCAATCAAAAGCAAAAGAACATCTGTAAATTATATTCCTAAAATTATTTTTAAAGTCTTGATAATCAGAGACCAGCATATAGTCAAGTAAACGTGGCTCTTTTTACAGTGTGGATCCGGGTCTTTGAAATAGGGGGATTATATTGGATAGCACTCATGAGAACTAGGATCATGGATGTTTTAGAGATGTCTTTGGCAGCCTGTTAATCACCAACAGTTCATAGCAAGACACAGAGAGGAGCCGGTACCTTCTGAGAATAATCCATAAACCTCTCTCCTGTAGTAAGTATTGAGGCATGGCAAATAAATAATTTCTACAAATGTTGTTCTCTCTTTACAGGTGTTATAAATAGTATGTTTTCATTTACAAAGTATTTTTCAACCACAATATAAATGACTTTTGCACTAGGACTTTGTTTTATATTCTGTTCATTTATTTTCTCTCCTTTTCAAGGAGCTGTAAATTCTTTGGTTTTTCTCACTTAAGTGCATTTTCTCTTTTCAAAAACAAAGCCCAAAACAATATTCACATGAATAAATGCTGATTTATTAGAATAATGGATTTGAAACCAAATCAAATGAAATGCTGCCACTGGAAAAGGGTCTTTTCTTAACAATTCAAAATAAGAAAATTGCATTAATATTTAACATTTCATTTCTACAGCCAGTCTGAATATTAATTGCTTGAAGAGCTATAAATTTACTCTTTCTAAACAGTACCCCAGTGCTCAAAATCACGTTGCCAATCAGTTTCTATTTTTTTCTTAGTTAAAAAAAAAACAGTTTGCCCTTAGAGTCGAAGAAAATGCAGAAAGAAATTTTTAATAGTAATTCATCTGCCAAGATGGTTGTGAATGAGAATACAGAGTTTAATAGGAAACCATTTACAACCATACTGTCATGACCATTTTCTACCCAGATGGTACTATCAATATTTATTTCTGAAGTTGCGACATAGACAATTCTAAAAATTTACTACTGGAATAGAGTAGGAAAAGAAAAATGCCAAAATTACTAAACTCTAATAGTTTAAGCCCTGATTTAGACATTGCTCTGAATATAATTGTTGAGCCTGAATTTAAATAAGAATAATTAAATGCTAAATTTACTCTCCACAGTTCTCTTTGATAATTAACAAATTGTTACTCTCATACATCTTACTTTTATCAGCTGAATAGGACAGGTAAATTATAATGATGAAAGAATTTTAATAACCAAAAGCATAAGAGTTACAATAGCCTGTAATAACAAAGACAGGTAGCAAAACTTCAGCCAAGGTGAAGCAATGCTCTTCCTTTCTATTACTTTTGGTTGCACTAATTGAAGATTAAAATGGTAGAAGAAGGTTTTATCTGGTATACTTAAAGGGTTAGCAAAAGTTACCACAGCTATATAGTACAAGCAAATACTAACAGCCATAGTCATGATCTAGGGGTATTTTGATTATCCACTCTTTAAACACTAGTTTTAGAGGTTTCTAAATAAAATATCTGTGACCTAAATATTCACTGAGTCCTGTTTTGCTTGATCTGGTGGGTGGTAATTTTTTTTACAATTAAAAAAATCTCATTTTAAAATTCTAACTTGAGTTTTTCTTGCCAAATGGGAAGGTCTATACCCAAATCGTCATGTGCCAGGAGATTAATAAAGTTTATACCCGTTAGACAGGGCATTCGATTCTTTGTTGCCAGTCTACATCTGTTCCTATCAGTACCCACCACTAAGACTGGCTGTTGTTTGCATGTATCATGTTTCTAGAATGAATTTTTTTGTAACAGAAGAGTATAGCTTCTGTGTAACTTTCCTAGGGCTGCTATAACACAGTACTACAAACTGGGTGGCATAACAGAGAAATGTATTGCTTTATGATCCTGGAAGTTAATAGTCAGAAATCAAGGTGTAGAAAGGGCCATGTTCCCTCTAAAACCTGTAGAGGAATCCTTTCTTGCCTCTTCTAGCTTCTAGTGGGTATGGGCCAATTTTTGGCATGCCTTATTTTGCAGATGCATAACTTCAATCTCTCTGCCTATGTTGTCCTATGGTATTTGCCCTACGTTCTCACATAGCTATCATGTTATAAGAACACAAGTCACATTGGACTAGGGGCTCATCCTACTCCAGTATGATCTTTTCTTAACTAATTACATTAGCAATTACCCTATTTCTAAATAAGGTCATATTCTGAGATACTTCAGGTTTAGACTTCAATATTTCTCCTTTTTTTGTTTGTGGGTAGCACACAATTCAATCCATCAGTCTACCTTCTGGCCTCCCCAAATTCATGTCTTCCCCACTTGCAAAATACATTCACTCTTAACCCATTCCAGCATCAACTCTAAAACCTTATCTAAATGTTATCTAAATCAGGTAGGTGAGATATACTGTATGCTTCAGGCAAAATTCTAGCCCATCTGTAAACCTGTGAAACCAGAAAACAAATTATCTACATAGAATAGACTTTTCCATTTGAAAAGGGAGAAATGGGAAGGAAAAAAAGAGGTAACTGGTTTAAAGCAAGTTGGCAACAAAACAATGCAAATTCCATTAGGATTTAAGAATAATTATCTGTGGCTGAATGAACTCTTCTCTGGGCCTGCTGAGGTGGCCCTGCCCTTTGGTCTGGGAACCTAGAGGTCCTGACAGCCCCGGCTTCTGCATTCGTGAATGCCTTGGGTTTCATCTCATCTTCGTTTCATCCCATTTCTGTGTCTTTCATTCCAGGCTGGCAGTGTTTTTCCTGGTATAACATTCACAAAATTTTTTGCAAGCCTCCTGTGTAATTCATGGGAGTCCAAGCCATCAGGTAAGAGGAACTTTCATAGATCTTTCCTAGATAACCACATCTCTATTCCTGGTTTCTGCTGAGATTGACTGGATTCATATATCACATACCTAATCTCTTATCTAGCCATACCCTTTGCACTATTCCCAGAGCACACTATCTAGATAGGCTGAGAATTTCCCAAATCATTATGGGCTGGTTTATTTCTGCTTAGAAGTTTCTCCTTCAGTTTATTTATTTATTCTTGATTTTACTATTTTTTTCCACAAGAAAAAATCCAGGCTGTGCCTTCAAAACTTTGCTTTGAGAATCCTCTCAGCTAAATAGCCAAGTTCATTTCTTACAAGATCTATGCCACTTTATAACAAAGATCACTTTTCCTTGTTTCTAAGAACAAGTTCTTCAGTTCAATCTGATCCTTCAGCAGAATCACCTTTGCCATCTATATTTCTACCAACAGTCTCTTCAAGGCAACCTAGGCTCTATCATGCACCTAAAATTTCTCCCAGCTTTTACCCATAACCCAATTCCAAAGCCACTTCTAGATTTTCAGGTATTTATTACAGCAACATTCCACTTCCTAAAACCAAAATCTCTATTAGTTTTTTTCAGGAGTTCCATAATCAAATATCACAAACTGGATGCCTTAAAACCACAAAAATGTATTGTCTCACAGTTTTGGAGGTTAGAAGTCCAAAATCATGATATTGAATTAGGGGGTCAACTCTACTCCAATATAAATGAATCTTAACTAATTTTATCAGCAATGATCCTATTCTCAAATAAGGTCACATTCTAAGGTACTGGGAACTAGTAGGGCTTTCCTTTGGGTGGAATGCACAATTCAATTGATAACAGTTTATGTACACATATCTTTATAAAAATGAGAAAAAAAAAGATATACTGAGAGTGCTGCTTGATTGTTCTTGAACTTTGATCACTTCTCATATATATATATTTCTTGCCTGGTAGCTCTTAGCTTAAAATCAGTTATAGTTTGAAGATAATATGTGATCTTCAGATCAAACAAGACTTTCTTCAACTAAGAAAAATCTATAGTAAGACTATATGCTAATAAGGAAAATAAATCAATATATGCCCATGCAATAAGATGTCTTTTGAAATTATTACTATTTCTTAAAAAATAAAGTTCCTTTTCCAATTAGCATAAAAAGTCTAAATTATCAAAGCACAAATATCCAAATGCCTACTTAATACTCATGAAGATATCTCGCACATGGAACAAATCAGGGAATGATTTGTACTTGCTTTTAAATTTTATATATGTCAAATTTTAAGAATAATTATTTGCCATCATGACATTAGATACAGTAAAAATAACAAATTCTGCTCTATAAACAATTTAACTTGGGGAAATGTAATCTTCTTTAAATATAATTACAATTGGTTTTCTCAGAATCATTTAATTTTCTCCTCAGTCTTCTCTCTCTTGCTGTGATCATTATTACTATATTATAATATTGTGTTAGTTTTCCTCATGACCGAACAGACTGATGGTCAATTAATGTCCAGAATGATATTAACTTTGGGCCCTTTATTATTACACCTTGAATTGTCCCTGAATTGAAGATATTTCTAGAGGGAAATATCTAAACTGGGAAATGGCTGAATATTAAAGACAGACATATTTTGTGTATATTTGTTTACAAGTTTTTCCCAAAATACATTGCTTTCAATGTTTTTACCATCTCAAACTTCTTTCTTACTACACTGAACTTCTTCTGGGAAGTTCTCATTTATTTGTATTGCAATTGGGTTCATTTTTTAACAAATCATAAAAGAATCATCGTGTACAATATTATAATATCCACTGCCAACATTAAACTCCCTAGATATGGAGTCTCATACACTGTACACTCATACTCATCTCATATGCCAGTCTCAGGTTGCACTTGTGCTGCAAGTCCTCGCATACTCAACACCCTCCTGCAACTCTGCTGCTATCTGTTATTTCTAAGACCCCCAAATCCAGAAAAATATAATATTTTTGTAAAATAACTCTTAACGACTTCTACAATCCTTGTCAAAAGAAAACAGTTTTGTAATACCATTGTCAATATAGAAATAAAAAATATAATTCAGTCTTTCTTCTAGCATGGTCACTAAAGGCTTTTATTATTAGCTATTATTTGGAAAAGTTTCATCTTCAAACCTGTTAATGGAAATGTCATATAAATTCTAGACTTATTACCAAATTTGGCAAAACCTCTTTCGAGTTTCTTTTATGCATAAACTTTAATATTTCAGAACTTCTTTTTACTTTTTGCTTTCTTGTGCAATGTCTAGTTAAACATTTTTTGAAGTGACCGCTGTTTATTAAAACAATGTGTTAATGTTGTTTGCTTGTTTTATCATTTTCAATATTTTGCGTCATTCAGCTATAAATTAGTAAGAACTCGTAAATATGTCATTGGGCAAGTCATTTTACGCTGAAGCAAGAACATGAATGAAGGCACACAGTCAAGCAGAGACAAAGAGTGAAGTAAAGTGTATAGGTGGACTAGAAGTAGGCAAAAGAACTGGAAAACATGTGTAGAACCAGACAAGGAAATGGGTCAGAGTGCTAAATTCGAGAAATGACTTAAGATCAACCAGAATCAACAGATGGATCACTAAACCTGAGTCAGATGATACTGTATATTGTTAAGCTCATTAACATTAATATTACTCAGATCGAAATTTAATCTTAGTGCTGTCCTTGTTTAGCCTGTGAACACGTGTTAGCAATAACTAAAGTATACACAGAAGTACTGGCAATCTCAATCTCAATTTCCCTCCCTCCCTCTTTTCTCTCTCTCTCTTTCTCCCCCACCCACACACACGCACGCACGCACACACACACACACGCACCCCAAACCTAACTAATTTTTATCCCCAGTTAACTCTCCTTTAGTTCTCAAAACAACTGTAGTTATTTCAAAGGCACCTGTTAAAACGAAAACTGCACCAGGCAAAGTTAAACAGGCAAGAAAGACTTTATTCAAGGCTATTGCAGTAAATATATACTTCAAATACAGTCTGAACCCAATTCCACTGAAACAAAGGGAAGATGAGCTTTTAAGAGCTGACGTGGACAGGACCATATGTTATCTGTGTTTGCTAATTGGCCTTACCCAAAGGCAAAGTAAACTTTCTCATGTCCTCATAACAGTTTTACAACTAGAGCAAGATGTCCACCAAAGTTAGGCTCCTACCCGCCCATAAAGACTGGGAAACAGGTGCACTATCTTCCTTGGTGGTTGCTTTACATAGAGAGGTGGATCCACAATCCTTGAGAAAGATATTCCTGAGCTGTAAAACAGGTAAGACAGCTCTTAAAAAGAGATACTTCTCAAAGAGGCAGAGAAAGATTTTATAATTACAAGATTTTGAAAGCGAATGCTCTGGGAAAAAGAAGTTCAGTGCCTAGAGTCAGGAAGAAGTCTAACATTCAGTCAAGCTGAAGGGAACTTTTAAGACCATCTTGGTCACACTCAACATAAAGAGAATAGGGAGGGAGGAGGAGTCTGAGCAGAAAGACAGTGGACTGAACCATGGTTAAAATATTTTTGCAGAAGTATGTTCCATGAGAAAACATTGCTAAGGCAAGCTCAGTGCATCTGAAAGGACCTGAGTAAGTGAAGAACACTGAAGTTGAAGTTTCTTTCACATCCCAATATATTGACCACTGTGAAAATACATGGGACATTGCGTTAGACAGAGCTAGGCTCAAATCCCAGCCCTGTCATTTATGAAATATTCTCTTGGATAATTTGTTATTTTTATATCCTTTATTTATTCTATATACTTCAACAGCAGTTCTACAATTTTGGCTCCCCAAATGGTTTCCATGTCTTCTCTTCCTTATTTGCAGCTACTATGTTGGTCTAGAACATCATGATCTTTCACATACAGCGATGTTGACACCACTGAGTCACTGTACTTCTACTGCCCCCATATAATCCCCACACCACAGCCATAATGACCTTTCAGAGTTTTAAACAAATCCTGTCACTTGCCTATTTATAACTACAAAGATATTCTCATTTCACTTCTAAATAAATCCACACCCTATCCCATATCCTACAATAGCCCAAATGAATTGTCTCCGTCATTTAGTATATTCCAGAAATACTGATCTGCTTTCATGCTTTGAGCATGTTAATTTTTCTTCTTGTCTGGGCATTTTTACAGGCCGATTCCCCTACAAAAACTGAGCATTTTCTATATTTTTAATCATCATCAATATGATGGAAGCATTTAAACTTACTTTGATTATTAGTGAGGTTAAGTAACTTTTGGCATGTAAATTGATTATCTTGAATTCTTTTCCATGTGAATTTTTCACTTACTTTTTTTTGCTTATTATTTCTATTGTACACAATAATTTTCAAAGGCTTTGTATAAATTTATATATCTTTTTACATATACTGTGAATGTATTTCTCATTTTCCTTGTTTTGATTCATTGTTTAAAAATTTTTCCCATACATAAAAAAATTCTATAATGTTAATTCTATCAGATTTTCTTGTATAGTTTCTAGTGTATCCTTTTTTAACCATCATTACATTTAGGTGGATAGAAGTAGTGAGAGCTTATATTCTATTGTAGTTGTCCTATTTTTCTCTGAGAAATGATAAGCAAAGTCACTAGCTGCAAGTTAGGATGGAAGAAACTGCTAGTATTTTGAGAGGAAATAATAAAGTAAGAAATACTAGGCTAGGAAAGGAGGCAATGGAAACAGTAGGCTTGCTGGGCTACACTAATGGACAGTTGAACACATGCATTAGTAAACAAATATTTACTATGCTCTTTCTATATTCTATGTGCTCCTCTAGGCATTTATGATGTAACAAAAGGAAAAAGAGATTTCTGACCTTATGGAACTTAGGTTAGTGGTCATGAATTTTAAACGATATCAACTGTGATTTTCCACCAGCCATATTCTATTGTGCAGGTTCATTCACAAAGAGAGGAAACATGGAATTAACTAAGATAAGGTTTTATCAGATACTGACACGAAATGAGAGAGAGGTAAGGAAATTGAGAGTAAATGGGGGGAAATGATTTTAATAATAAATCATGGAATTTTCACTGGTAAGGAGGGAAGAGAAGGCATCAGATTTGTGAGAGACAGTAAAAACTGGCAATATTAATAAAAGGTGGATCCTGATGGAAATAAGATTGCTCAGTTCAGGCATTAGAAGGACTGGGCTGGAATAAAGAGTTTGTTTGAAGACTAGAATTCTTGAATTTGAGATTACTGTGGTGGCAATAATTGATCATGATAATGTGAATGGCGCTGATTGATTCTTTTGCAAATTACAACAAATTAAAGCAGATCACAAAACTCCAGTGTGAGTCCTAAGCTTTTGTATTTTTTAATTGCTCCCAGATGATTCAAATTTGCAGCCAGGAAAAACCTATCCTAGCATATGACCATGAGGATGAATGGCTGAGGAAGGATGGAGGTCGAAAACATAAAGGAACTGAGACCAGTGAAAGAATCAGCTATATATCTAACTGGACTTTAAAAGCACCAAGCTTTGTAACAGGGCTAGTGTTGGAAAGAGTAATGGTGATCCAGCTCTGGTGAGTGATCTTGAAGTGGATAGTTAATGAATTTATAGTTGATACCACGTGAATCAAAGCTATATGGCTTTGTTTTTGTTTTTGAAAGAGAGATGGAGAATGGCTTTGAGGTACCAAAGAGAAATTAAAAGGTCTCTTATTCCACTGTCAACCCAGAGGTTTGTTTGAAGGATGTAGGAAAACAAAATACAATAACAAAAACATCTGACATAAAGAGGCTATCGAAAAACAATGTCTATTTTTAAGGAAGATCCAAAACTCTTAGGAGTTTTAGTTATCTCTAGAAGTCTTTGACTTCCAGAAGACTTGTTATGGTAACAAATATATACAAGGATAAAAGGCATAATTGTTACTGGTGTCAGCCACTTAATATAAACTGTTTTGTTTTGTTTTTAAATAATAGGCACTCTCCCAAAGAAGACCTGATTATTATACTAAAGCTTAAAAAGCAAATGAAATTAAAATTTAAAGTAATTACTGTAAAACAATTTGCAAGGAGATTTAGATAGTCAATGCCCTAAAATTATACTTTTAAACTTCATCTCTGAGCCATAACCTCTCAGGCAAAATCCAGTGGTCCCTGTAATTGGCTCCAGACCTGACAGAGACCAGATTATCCACTGTCAACAAGAATATTGGCTGTCCGCTGTCAGCAAGGATATTGGTATCCTTTTTCCTCCATGAGGAATGCAGTCTTTGTTGTCAACGTTAAACAATAACTGCGAAATATTAAGTCCTCCCCTATGGTATACACTATCTTGCATAGCAACGAAGAATGTTAGTGTTAGTCTCAAAGACCTGGGTTTAAATCCTACCTCTATGACTTTCTAGCATGTGACCATGTGCAGATTCTATAGCTCTGATGTTCAGCTTCTTTGTTTATAAAAGTGGGTTACTATAGTACTTGACAAATGCGGGGGTTATAAAAATGAGATAATCCACGTAAAAACAGAATACTTGATGTGTATTATCTATTTAATAAACATTGCTACTTTTCTTTTCTCTCTCTCTCTCTCCACAGCACTCCTGTAATGCAGATGCTATTATCATCACTTTACAGATGAGGAAACTGAAGAACACAGCTGGCAAATGGCAGGACCAGGCTGGATCACAAATATTTGCTGCCTCACACTTCAGTTTGCTTCTTTTCTGTTGGCACAGTGGTAGTTTATCTTCTGTCTCAAAACTGACTCACAGACAGAGAGGGACAGGGGTCATTGGCCTACAACTTCTCCAAGAAGAGCCCCTTTGAAGGAAATCTCGAGTAAACACAGGGAAAGAAGCCTTTGTCTCACCATGTCAGAACTTGGCAACAACCTAATATCCCTTTGATCCTGGTTCCTCAAAAAACCCAGGGGCAGACAAGTTCAAATTAATTCCTAGGAGAACCAAAAAACATGTATATTATATAGTTTCTGAAGGGATATCCATCAGCTAAATTCTGACACATCCTGATGTGATTGCTAATGAAAATAAATAACACAGGTTGATTTTTTTTTTTTTTTTTAACTATAGGCTCCAGAGATTTAGCAATATGGAGAGATATAAAGTGGTGTAGCTGCTATGTTACACTTATGGAGAGTAGCTTCGGCAGCTGTTATTTAGAAAGCTATTTGAGAGGACAGACTAGAAACATGAGACAATTTTCTTTGATGCTAAACCTAGTTATAGCTCCATATGTTTAATAAAATTATGTATTTTAAAAGAAATGGAATAAGGCTATACAGATTGTCTCTGTTAAACCTTCCCTACTAAGCAACATTCAAATTCATTCTTTTTCTTGGAATATGAAAATATGGTCCCTGCATACATTTATTTTTAAAACTATTTCTAAAAAAATAAATGAAACTAAGCAAAACCTGGTCTCTTCTGATGAATTTGACAGCTTCTGTGAAAGAAAAATATCTTTTTTCTATATCTCTATATTATAATCCAGATATTCAATTATAATAAGAAAGTGAATATGACATAATGACTAAGAGCTTGTTACTATGATGATGGACAATCTTGGGCTAAAATTCTGACACTCTCACTTGTTTAAACCCTCTAAGCTTCTATTTCTGCATCTTTAAAATGATAATGACATAATTAACTCATAAGATTATAGTAATGATTAAATGAGATAATGCCTTAAATAGCAATTCACACATAGTGATCACTCAATACTATTTGCTGTTAATTGCACTAGGGGTAATAAGATGGCTGAAAATTTTTCATTATAAAGTAATCCTCACAGTTTAGGGCTCTAAGTAGAGAAAGACTAAAAATTCTCCAGAAACTTCAGCATCATTCTCTTAGAAGTCTGAAACTTGTGTGGCTCACTATCTTCATTTCCAGGTCTGTCTGCATTTACAATGTAAGGCTCATTTTGTTAGTTGCAATGCTGCTCCTTTGATCTTTCTTTGTTCAATATTCATTGGTCTTAGTAAAGAAGAAATTAAACAAAAACAACACAAAAAATGCCAGTTTGGAGAATGCTATCTACATTTAATTGTAAACAAAGCATTCAAGAAAGCCATATCCAGAACATTTCTAGCTTACCATAACAAAATATGATAGAAGGTATGGGTTATATCAAGAACCAAATAATGGTGACAATGTGATTCAGAGAGGTCAACACTATGGAGGACAAAGGTCACACAAAAGCAATGATAAAAAGCATCCTAACCTGTCTTTCCCTGACTGCAGAGGCCAAGCTCTTTCTTCTATACAAAGCTGTCTGCCAACTCTCTGAAAATGATAACTGAGAGTTTTCTTTAGATGGGAGAACTTTCCATCTAAAAGCTGGAACACTTTTACAGCAAAAGAGGATATACAGTATATTTCTCATTGCAATGGTAACTATACTTTTCGAAAAATGAGAGAGAAGCAACCTTTAAGTCACAATTATTAGGGTCTTTTATTATATTGAAAAATATCAAGTTTATTAGTTCCCCTAAGTATAAATATTTAAATAAAGTAAATACACATTTTTATAAGTCAAAAGTTATCAAATATTGGCAGCTGTCTATAATTCCATCAAAAACAGGTTTGAGAATCATTTTGATCCTTGTTAATTTGACAGACATTTTTAAACATTTTCAAAATAAATCACATACTGAATTTATCACTTGTCAATGTTAGTCATGTGATATACTTGAAAATGTGATATTCCTTTAGCAAATAGAAAATAGGTTAATATTTTTCATAGTTAAAGTTTAATTAAAACTTCATCTTTTTATTCTAAGAGATTTTGTCTTTTCTATGTATACATGTCTCTGCATATGTTACCTAAAGATTTAAGGGAAATCAGCACAAGTGAAAAGGAATGTTTAGCAAAAGATTGTTAGTACTTACAGGAGATAAGATCGAAAGTGTTTGTGAATGTAGGTTGATAAAAATTACCATTTTAACTACATTAAGATATTCTTTTACCCAAGTTGCTGTGATGTTTTAAAATATATCCCATTATAGATGAAAAAACTGAAGAAACTTATCAGTATTAAAAAAATTAAAAACACATAACCTAATAGAAGTTATCACTAAAATTTATTACTCAAATGAAAAAACAATTATGCTTATAAATTTATCAAGCAAAATGTCATAAGCTAAAAATTTGCTTTGATGTAATTCCACTATAAATGGTTGCTATAGTATAATTAAATTATTTTTGTTAGTAGTAGTGGTAGTATCATCATAGTGTTATCTTCTAGGCAGGAAGGAGGGAGAGGTAATGATAGCCAATTTTATTCATGCTTATTTTTAATTAAAAGTCAGTGTAGAAAATCTGACTAAATTTATTGTGTCTCATATTTGTGAAAATCTCAAGACAGAACCATGTTCTGTGGCACTTTATCCCATTAATTGATCATTTCTTCTGGCAGCAGAAAATGTTATTATAGTCACACTTGATGGCTCCTTTCTGCTAGGCAGAACATTGTGCTCAGAGCTGGATAAGAACTTAGACATGTAAACAATCTATTTGTATCAGCTCTTCTTCTTAATCTAATGTGTAATTTAACTCTCCTGCCGTTTCTCTTAAAATACTACTGACTTTCTCAAGGGGCTGGCGATGGCAAGAGAAAAAATTCCCTGTACCCAACAAGTGAATCAAGTGCTCAAGAGTTGGTATTCTAGTAATTCCTCCAACCTTTGAGCTAATGAAAATCATTTTATCAAGTGCTTGAGTTATCGTTCTTTACTGAATCTTAACTTAGATGTTAATGTTCAAATGTAACAAAGCAGAAACTAGGTGATTCGGTCATAGCTTCAGGATATCCAGATACTTCATTTAGCAACTGACAACATTTAGATATATAACTACAAGTATCTGAAGAGCTAGATGCAAACGAACAAAAAATATCACAGACCTTTTAACCTTAATATCATTTTTTAAAAACATCTGGGGTACAACAGAATTTTAGGATCAATCAGCATCATTTTATTTTGCTCATTAATTATACTCTTAAGTGGATAAAACTAAATCTTGGGAATTAAAATATATTTCTTAGATTTATATTCACAAAAGCTGAAACTAATTTATTTATCCTAGCAACTTTTCATTGCTGACCTCTATAGGCAGCAGACCACGTAGCCCCTTATGTTTCTTAAGAGCCTCCATTCAGATATCTCATTGACAGAAAGTTACAAAAGTACTAGGAGTGACAAGTTACGTTTAAGCCAGCAACTTAATGATGCTATTAGTGGGATATAAAATATGGAAGAAACATTCATACAATTCAGGTCAGGGAAAGATGGACTTCGTATTTATCTAAAGTGCTTTTTATGAGAATTGCTAAAGGTCTTTCTTTAAATGGAAATTAATATGGTGATATTAATATGAGATCTCCATTTATCTTTGACTGACAGTCATAAACCATCCTAATCAACAGAGAGAGTTTTAATTGGGAAAGGATCATATAATTGCAAACAAAGGCATGTAATTTAAATCATAATTTCGTAGAATAGAATGATAATCAAAATTTCTCAGGATTAAGTCAGCTAGGACATGTTATAACTCTAAAAAAATAATCCACAAATCTCTATCCACAAAATGCAGAGGATATTTCTTAAATTTAATATCCACAAATAAAAGTATGATCACAATCTAAGTGAAGAACTCATTCTAATAAAAAACAAATTAAAATATTATGCAAAGGAAGATGATCCATCTATCTTGTTGATGGTGGGTACTTTAAACCTTTGTTACAGAACATATGCATTCATTTGGACACTCTAAAATAACGTATTGAGTATGTTTTCTGCATTCTAAGCACTGGGAATACAGAAATGTATATATGTATTCCAGGAGCCCACAAATCAAAAAGTAATGGAAAATCAGACTTTGATGGTAGGTAGCCCAGTTATATTATGCATGGGGTGTCGTTGGGCTACAAAGATTGATCATCAAACTCAGTCTGAGAGAGGAATGATTTGAAGAGTTTATACTAAAAACTGAGCCAGTCAGAACAATAATAAGATCTAGAGCTGATCAGCAAACACAGATATCCTTTGGTCCTTTCCACCTCAGCTCTTAAAAGCTCATCTGCCCTTTGTTTCAGTGGAATTGAGTTCAAACATTACTTCAGTCTCTCTCATTGATTGCAATAGCCTTGAATAAAGTCTTCCTTGCCTGTTTGACTTTGCCTGGTGCAATTTTTGTTTTAACAGGTGCCTTTGGAATAACTACAGTCATAACTCATATGTTAAAATCCCACATTTTAATACAGTCTTCTACAAGTATAAACCTAGATTTCCTTTAGTCTTCACAAACCAGAGAAATAGCTACAATATACAAGAGTCAAAGGATAAATATTATTTTACACTTTTATAATATTTAATATTGTAGATATTATATACATATATGTGGATAATCAGTTATATCATATTCATGTGCATATGTGCTTATATGTAATATTATCTAATTTAAACCATAATCTGATAATATAGGATTTATTTCAAAAAGTTAATCAAATATATTACTAATTGTATATTTGCATTTCCAATGTTGGTAAAGTTATTCAAATTTTTCACTTTCATCGAGTTCAGATCAAGCTGCAGACACTGAAACTCTCCTTCTAGGTTAAAAACTTATTTTACATCCAAACCTTTCCTGTTAACTGCTAAATATTTGCTGAAAGTTGGTTGAACACGTAACTGCTTAGAAGTTGGAAGAGTTCATTTTGGAACAGCTTTAACATCTAATTTTGTGTTACAAGTGGTCATGCATTAATTTAGCTTCATTAAATACAGACAGTATATCACCCAGAATCTTTCTTGTTTACTCTTTTATCAGTAAAGTAACACAGAGTTATTATGGTCAGTGTTGAATTGTACCATTTCATTATTTCTTTTCCAGAACAGCTTTGATGGAGGTACAGCTGAGATCTGGCATTCTATTCTAGCTTTACTGAATCTCCTTCAAAAACTTTTTTGGTCTGTGGTTTAACATTAGTGCTCTTCCGTGTTCTTTTCCAAGGATGTCGAGATGCATGAGAAAAGTGGCTTCTCTTGTACAAATGCATAAGCCCCTGAATCTGAAGATCTGACTACTTCTAGGATGAGTAAATGAAAACCTGAAAACCTAAGACATTATCATTTTTGAAAATACTCTGCTTGCACTGGTCTTCCATTTATATAGCATGACACATAAGGAGATGACAGTCCACTCAATTTGAAGTATATTCTTCAAAGTAGAATCTTCCTTTTTCAATCCACATGTCCTCTGGTACTTGGATGAAATGTGGTGAGTAAAACTTCTGGATTGCATCCTGACCATTCACATCTCTCTTAAGGATGATCTATTTCTTACTTGTGACATAGGAACTTGTATTTGTGCATGTTCTGAGTTGTGCTGTGGTAAACCTGGTGCTTCACTGTCACTGGAGGTTGACCCTAGCAATCTACAAGACACCTCCTCAGATGTTAGCTGTTGATTTCCATCATGAAAGCGGCTGTCCTTTCATTTTAGTTTTCTCTCCAAATCTTGATCTTGAATTAGAGCTTCTTTTTTCTTTTGTTCATCTATGGATTTCATGGTTGGGAGTTCTTGGTGTGGGTCTAGCATTTGCAGTTGGGGATAGCTTAGCATTTACAGGTGGACCATCTGAGGATTGTTGATAGCTGAGGTCCATGGTATAAGGACTTTTACTGTTACTGTCATCAGGCTGTGATGACAATACAGAGCCAAGGAAGTTGCCTGCCTACTGATTTTAGGTGGCTGTAATACTTTGGCTCTGGTTGGAATTAGAATACTGTCATTTGTGGCAACATGGATAGGCCTCAAGATAATCATGCTAAGCGAAATAACCCAGACAGAAAAAGTTGAAAATCACATGATATCACTTATATGTGGAATATAAACCTAAAAGCAACAAATGAATAGGACAAACAGAGACTCATGGACATGGACTATAGACTAGTAGTTACCAGAGGGTAAGGATTGCGGGGAGAGAGGAGGTAGACAGGGTAAAGTGGGTCAAATATGTGGTAACAGAAAGAAATCTAACTATGGGAGGTGAAGACACAGTGTAAATATAGACATGTTTTACTGTTATACAGCTGAAACTTATTGGATTTTGTTAACCAATGTCACCATAAAAAAAAAAAACATTAATTTTTAAAAAAAGTTTAAAAAATAAAAGAAAACAGCTGTAGAGAAGCAGGGAAAGCAGAAGAGGACACAATAACGTGAGAGCTCACTGTTGAGAAGGCAAAAAATCTTTGTTCTGGGTACTGCTGGAATGGATAAAAACAGGAGACTGGTCTGGCTAAAGAAGCTGGAGCTTTTCACAAAATATATGTTTTTATATGCATTACTGTTTTATAAATTTAAAACTAATTAAATAAAATGGAAGCAAAATAATTTTTTAAAATAGAAAGGATGGACTCTTTCACATAACACTTAAAGTCAAGTGCATTACAATTAAAATGTAATTGAAAATAATAACGAGTATAGAAGCATGCATTAAATTTCATAAATTCTCTGCTTTACAAATGGGCTATAATTTGGGGGCGATAGTTTCCATTTTATTTGAGCTTGTAAATATTGTAATAGATGTTTTAATTTATAAATGCTCCATGCCTTTATAAATTATGTTTATGTTTATTTTAAAAACATTGAATTATTTATTTTGTCATATGCTGATAAGTGAAAACAGATTAGCAATATGAGGTAGTGATCAGTGGCCATAAGAGGTTAATTTAAACTAAAAATGTCCAAAAATGTTTTAATAGAAGTATATGTATAAAAGAAAGAACAAGGAAATGGAGAAAAAAATCTTATGAGTTTTGGAATCAGAAGACCTAATTAGATGCCCTGGGACATGTCAAGCTCTGCGAACTTTGATTTTTCATTTTTAAAATGGTTGAATACATACCCACTAGTGTTATTATCCATATGTGTGGCTCTGGCCAAGCATACCATGTTCCAACTCTCATGGCCCTTGTGGTGCATGGATATTTATAGTGCATGCCATAGATTTTTCATGGTCGTCTGACTTTGTCCACATTACATATCCTGCTAATATAATCTACCACTATAATTTGGCCTCAAGATGTATTTATGAGGAAGCTAACCTCTATTGAATATTGATTTACCAGAAACCATTCTAGGTTCATGCATATATATTATCTAATTAATGTATATGTATAATACTATGAAGTCCTTTTAATTCCCATTTTCACAAATAAAACAAGCCTAAAAAAATTAGTCTTTTCTTATAACACACACGAAATGGGATACAGGAAAGCTAGGGGAGTTCATCTGATGTTTGTATCATCATCTTAATTTGACTACTGACTCTTCACAATTTTTATAACACATGCATTTCTTCATTTAGCCATGACCAGAAAAAGAGGTGTGATTCTTACTCATATTTCACAGATGATAAAACGGAGCAATAGAGAGATTAAGTATCTTATTACCAAAAAATATTTAACTAGTAGAACAGGTATTTAACCCTGGATCATTTGATCATCAGCTTCAGCTCCCAACAACTTCTCTATTAGAATCCCTGAAGGAAGCAAGAGTTACAGTTTAAGTGTTATCAGAGATACCTAACTACAAATTATCAAGATAAAAATAGGGCTACTTTCCAACCTTAAAACAAATGAATTAATATCTTTGATAATTGGAGGAATTTAGATTTTGATTCCTATCACACTGATGTATAATAAAGTCATGACTATTATAATACTTATATTCTGTTGTTATATAGATTCAAAATTAGCCTGATATTTCTTCTGACAGAATCTAGAGAAATATAACTTTCATTCTCATTTTCATTTATGTACTGAGCATTAAGTTAAAAAAACAAACCAGTATATTTATATTGGAGACTCTTACTTTCAGCTTACATTTCATTGCTCTTTATTAGCTACACAGTTTCAAGTACAAATTTTATTGTCATTCTTGTCAAAAACGATTTTTAAAAGTATACGATGGACACAATTATACACACATATAACTGATTATTGTTAATCAGTAATATATCAAAATGTGAAGAGGGAAATAGAATACTTTATGAGTCTATGAATATGTTGAAATTTTAAAAATATGTTGGTTATCATGTCTGACATTCAAATGGGTAATTTAAGTGTCAATATCTATTTATTTTTCTATATATCTATCTATATAATCATCTATCTATACATACATATTTATGCACACATGCATATATATAGGTGTATGCATATTTGCATATAGGTATTTACATATATATGTATGTGTATACACACACACATAAAGACAGAGAGAGATGACATACATTAATTTAGCTCCAACAACAATTACATATCTAGAGTAGTAAATTGTATAAATGCTACGAGGAAAACAATGTTATTCCTACCCTACAGGATATTATAATAGATATAGACAAATAAAAAAATCATTACTATCAACAAATATTTAAAATACATGTGATATAGACAATTTGTAAGTAAACGAAATGT